>NW_005871134.1:2668857-2784139 GCF_000147115.1 Myotis lucifugus
ACCCTTTGTAAAGTAGATTTCTGTCTAACCATTATGTTTTATACTTGAAAGTAATACAAAATAATATTGAATGTAAACTATTATTAAAAAAAATTAAAAGATGACTTGACTTTGGGTGGTTTATTGCACACAATGCAATAAACAGATCATGTATCATAAAAATGTACACTTGAAAACTATATGATCCTATGAACCAATGTGACCTCAATACATTTAATTTAAAAGAAAGGGGAGAAATTTGGACACAAGGACATGCACACACCTGAGGCTGCCTGAAGCTAGGAGAGAGGCCTGGCATTTTCAGAGGGAGCCTGGTCCTGCCAACACTGTGCTTTTGAACTTCTGACCTCTGGAAAGGTGAGACAGTAAATTCCTGTGTACCACCTACTTTCTGGTAGTTTGTTACAGCAGCCCTAGGGCACTAAGACAATATTTTTTAAAAATATAATTTATTGATTTTTTTACAGAGAGGAAGGGAGAGGGATAGAGAGTTAGAAACATCGATGAGAGAGAAACATCGATCAGCTGCCTCCTGCATACCTCCCACTGGGAATGTGCCCGCAACCAAGGTACATGCCCTCGACCGGAATCGAACCCAGGACCTCTCAGTCCGCAGGCTGATGCTCTTTCCACTGAGCCAAACCAGTCAGGGCACTAATACAATATTTTTGAAATTATTATCTTATAAATGAACTTTCTTGTGGTAAAGAAACATTAATAATCCCCCAGATTTACTTAAATTACTGTGTTTTTTATATAAATTAAGTAAAGCAAATATAATGGTTTGTTTTCCTGATAATAGCATCATATGAGATTATTTTATGAAATTATTTTTGTTTGTCCAAACACTTACCACTCAACCTCACCTACCCATCTTGTATACAGGTTTGGAAATGTACCTGGAATGTGGTCACCTTATTTTAATGCCACTGATTACTAGATACTAAGATTTTGGTTGATGGTTTTCTTTTCTTTCTTTTTTTGTACTTGTTATTGTTTGAAATGGTTTTCAATGAACATAAACACTTCATTTAAAAATCCTGCTATTGAAATGAAAAATTCTTGTTCAGTCCATGTCTACATATCTCATTTTATAAAAGCTATGGCATCCTAGACAGAGTTTGAATGTTTTTAAGACTCTTTAATACTTGTGGTTAAATTCCTTTCTGGATTATAATGGTTTATAGTCCTACAAGCAATGCATTATGATGCCTGCTTTATTACACGCTTGCGACACTGAGTATTATTATTATTATTAAAATAGCAATTTGATGGCATCTTGTTTTAATTTGCCTTTCTTTAATTACTAGAGAGGTTGTTCATTTTCCACAAATCTATGGGCTACTTGTATGTCCTGTTCTGTTCATGCTTTTATACCTTTTCTATGGTAGTTTCTTATTTATGAGTACATTACACACACAGGCACACACCCAACCATCTGTCTTGTTGGTTGCAAATATTCTTAGCCTATGTTTTGCTTTTTAATTTTCTCCTTTATGTTTTAAAATCTTCATACATTTTTAACATTTTAGTCTGATATTTTATTTTCCTCTCATTGGCTTTAAGGGATTATTATTTTTGGCATGTTTTATTCTTTTGGTGTACACATTGTTAGACCCCCGGAGCAAGGAAAATGGACCAGGTACAGAACCTCACCGGGGCAGGCAGCCCTGAATGCCTAACAAGGGAAAAACTGGGAAAACAAGAACATCGCCCACAGGGTAACCTGTCCTCCCCTAGCATATCGCTGGCCATGTGGTTTGGACCCTGGATCTTTCATATCGCTGATCAGGCAGTTTAGACCCCCTGACCTTTTCCTCCCTAAAGATAACATCTAGGCGTCAGTTGTATTTCAGTTCCAGGCCCAGAAACGCAGCAAAACCAGACAAGTGACCCCTTGGCTGCCTCAGGACCAGCTACATTGACTAATAACTCTCTGTCCTAGCACCCACCAATCGGTGGAGACCATGACCCTGAAAAAGCACACCTGGAAAGCTGATGAATATTCTATTGAGACCTTCCCCTGAGACCTCCCCTAAGATTTCCACCTGCAAGAGAGAGAGAAATATGCTCAGGACAAAGGACTCAGTGTGCAATCTCCCTCCAAGGAGCACTCCCCAATCCATTCCCCCACAGGCACATGTCCCCTAGGATCCTCTAACTTCTAAGGAACCCCACAAGACTTGCAACCAGGGGAGCAATGGGCTGTGGCAGCTCATCTCAGGCTAACCCCCTGAACCTGTCTCCAAGGCCCCCTTTTCTCCAACTTCCCAGTGAGCCAAAGCAGCCTAGACTAGACTCTCCTGTTGCTTCTTCTATTCCCTTCCTTGTTTCACTCTCCTAAGTATATTTTTGCTGCCATCATGAACCCAATACCTTTTGGCTCACCCTTCCCTTTGGATACCCCCATCTCCCATCCCCTTTTCCTTAAATAAATTCAGTTTTCTTTAATCACTGTCTGAGATGGCTATCTAGCCTGCTTGTGCATCACCCTCCCAACTACTCTGGCTTTTCTTTGAGGGTAGCATTCCCGACACAATACATTTCCCCCCACTATTTTAGCCATTTTAAAGCATGCAATTTAGTGGTTTTTTTGTACATTCACAATGTTGTCAAACCATCACTACTATTTAATTCCAGAACATTTACATAACAACAAAAAGACGCTCAAGCTCATTAAGCAGTCACTCCCCATTTTCCCATGCCCTCCAGCCCCTGACAAGCACTAATCTACTTTCTCTCTGTGGATTTGTCTATTCTGGACATCTGCTCAAAGTGGAATCTTACAATATGCTGTCTTTTGTGTTTGGCTTCTTTTACTTAGCATAATGTTTGCAGGGCTTACCTATATTGCAGCATGTACTTCATTTTATTTTTTAATTTTAAAAAAATTAGTGATTTTTTTTGAAAGAGAGGAAGGGAGAAGGAGGGAAACCCCCTATTGCAGATTGAGCCCCTGACCTGGGCATGTGCCCTGACTAGGAACTTGGTGCCAGGGAACACGACACCCAACCAACTGAGCCACACCGGCCAGGGCAAGATCCTCCCTTCCAGTGGCAGTGGTAGGAGAAGCCCTTCAGAAGAGCATGAGCTCTGCAAGCTGGTCCTGACTTTCATGACTGTGTTTCCAGCAGGTAGGCCTCCTGGGCCCAAAGGCCATGCTCTGGCAATGCTGACGAGTTGACATATCCTCTTACCCTGAACAGTTCTTTTCAAGCTGACCCTTATCTTTTGTTGTTGTTGCTATTTTGTTAATCCTCACCTGAGGATATTTTTAGAGAGAGTGGAAGGGACAGAATGAGAGAGAGAGAGAGAGAGAGAGAGAGAGAGAGAGAGAAAGAGAGAGAGAGAGAGAGAGAGAGAGAGAGAGAGAGAGAGAGAGAGAGAAACATTGATGTGAGAGAGACACATTGATTGGCTGCCTCCTACACGCATTCTGACTGGAGCCAGGGATCAAATCTGCAATCCAGGTATGTGCCCTGACTGAGAATCAAATCTGGGACCTTTAGGTCTGTGGGCTGACAATCTAACCACTGAGCCAAAGCGACCAGGTCTGTCTGACTCTTATCTTTATCCGACATCTAGCATTTTTTAAATGAGTGTCAGGTCCACATATCTCAGTACATTTAGAAAATAACTTTCTTTTCCCTTCCCCATTCCCATTGGCATAGGAATATCTTGTTCCCATAATAAGTGATAGGGTAGAGATCTTAATTTCAGGGGATTGATTTCAGGTTTTAAAAAAGTCACTCATATTTAGGATAAACAACACTGGTCCCCACACTTCCACCTACCCACAGGCTAGCTTCCCTGGAAGGAAACCTGAGGGGAGTAAAGTGGAACCTGTTGCTCGAGAGGCAGGGATCTGCCTCCAGAAAGAGGCCAGTGGTACCTAGGATGGACTATTGTGAGGGCACGGGCTAAGGTAGGAAAACTGTAGGCTTTGGAGTTAAGAGGGCCTTGGATTCAAACTGATTTAAAAACATTTTTATTTTTATTTTTTAACCTATGGTTTGGATCTTTATGGGCAAGATTCTTCACTTCTCTGAGTCTCAGCATTCTCATTGTAAAACTGGAGCCATAATATATACCTCATAGAGTGATGAGGGCTAAGTGGGATGCATAAATACATGAATTCTCCAATGACTAAATGAATGACTGGTGTCCATCATCAAATGATGGTACCCCATTGTTGGCCTAAAAATTCAATGACTTGCAGTTTTATCACTGTTTTAAAATTCTCTTCAGGCAGTGTACCCCTTATTGCTGATACCCTGACTAGACTGCTCCTGACCTCTTTCCCTCCTCCCCTGAATGCCACTGGAATCAGGCCTGCAAATATAGCCACTTCACTAGAGATGGGACTGGAGGATTATGGAGGCAGAAGACCTGGCACTGATGATCCCTCTGGGCCCATAATTGTAGATTCTGAGCTATTTCTGAAACTCCTTGCTTGTTCAATCTGAAAAGTCGTTTGCAATGGAAATCTCTTCCCCTTGAAATCCCTGTTAATCTAATTGCAATTGAAATGCATAAATGAAATGACAAAAGCTGCATTTTACCAGCAATTATAGCAATTTTCTTTTATTTACTGGAGTCTGACCTCTGCTGTATTGATGAATTGCACTTTTTCAAGGTCTATTTTCCCATCAGCAAAGTCAGGTTGTTTATAAAATGATTGGCATAAAATGCTGTTCTCCCCTCACCTATCCCCCTTCCCCCCTCCCTCATATTTAAAAAATTGTCCCAAGTCTGAAGAAATAGACTGGGAATTTACGGAGCCAGCACATCTCTGTCTGGGTGTATATTTTTTACAGGGAGTTTTAAATAATGCAAGGACAGTCTTTTCAACACCAAAATCTGAAAAACAAGCAGCATTTAGCATCTTGCACCTCTGTTTCCTTCTGAGTCCTGAGAGATTTGGCGTGTGAAATCTGCACCCATTATCCTTTCAATCTCCCATCTAATTGCTCCTTTCCAAGGTGACATTGTCAGGAAGTCACAGTGGGAAGTTTGAGATGAATGAGGGGCCTTGCCCCTCCCCATGTCACCAACAAGTCCTGCTGACCTGACCTCCCCAAACTCCTCCCTTTCTCTCCACATCTGCTGCCACTGCTCTAGTTCAGACTTTATCACTCTCTGCTGGACCACTGCAGTAGCCTCCACACTCACTGGTCTCTCGGCCTCCAGCCTTCAATGCCTTTCCCTGCTCCTTTTCTCCACACAGCTGTCAGAATGATGCTTCAAGACCACAAATGGAATGTGCCATTCCTGTGAAATCCTCCAGTGGTGCCCCATCACCATCAGCATCTCTCCTCTTCAGGATGACTCGCAGGGTATTAGGTGACCTGAATCCGAAACCCTCCATGAGTCCACATCACAGCCCACCTGTCCCACCCTGCCTCTCAACCCATACACCAGGGACCCAGAACTGGTGTTGGCCATTTAGACATGTGGTAAGTGCTCCCTGGCCCTTTCTTTATGCTGTTTTGGTGCATGAAAAGACTCTTTCCACTTCACCTGGCTAACTGTTACTCAAGCTTTACAGCAATGTATCTGTCACCTCCTCTTGAAGGCTTCTTGATTATTCTGATTGGTGTTATGTGTCTATCAAAGTACTTTTTACTTCCTATGGAAATGACAGGTCTTCAGTCTGTGCTTCCATATAGGTTGCTCGAGGGCAGGAAATGTAGTTTAGTTAGTTCTGTATCTCTGGTGCCTTGTTCAGGTAGCCACTTGCACAACATCTGTCAAATTATGTTACATTAGTGGCCCGGTGCACGGATTCATGCACATTGAAAGGAAAATAATTAGAACTATTTTAATATTGCTATTTGCCCTTTCTCTGTAATGGATACTGGTTGCCGTCTGTGGGGTGATCTGGCCCTGCTCACACCCACCTTGGCCTGGCACCGCCTGCTCACCTGCTCCACCATCCGGCCTGGTCCTGCTCTTGTCAGGGCCCATCTGGGCCAGCAGTGCCTCCACTGCCGCCTGCTGCCAGTGCCTAGTTGCTGATGCCCACCATGTTCTGCCCCCTGGTGGTCAGCACACGTCATAGTGAGCAGTTGAACTCTGTCGAACTCCAGGTCAAGGGGACAATTTGCATATTAGGCTTTTATCATATAGGATAGTAGTTGCTCAGTTATTGCCGATTTCCTTTCTACTTTCCTCATTCCTCAGATTACTGGTCTCCCCACCTGTAAATTGTATATAAAGTTACTTGTTTTACCTAGCTCCCTGCATTCCTTTGAGAGTCAAATAACCTACTGACTATAAATATTTCCCAGTGTTAATTTTGTCTATTATTACTCTTCTGTGGCATCTCCATCTAACTCTCCAATCATTCCTCCCCTGCCCCCATCAGAAACGCCTATCAAATAAAGTATTTCAGATGACAAACAGAAGCCCCCTGACACATAAAACAACATAAATCAAACCAAAGCAAATGAAGTAGACTCTGACTACATTAGGCTCATGTTAGAAGTTGCTTCAATGTTTATTCCTTTCCCCTTCAACCATATAGATGTCCAGACTTGAGACAGCTGCCTCTTCCCTGGTCTCCCATTTCACACTGTTGCCCTCAATTCCTTTTTCGTGGACTGACCTGCATTCTGAGCAAATGATAGTGTTAACACTGTTCATAATAGTTAATATTAGCATTCACTATGTACCAAGTGCTGCACTGAATGAGCTGACTCATTTAGTTCTCCCCCAAATCCTGTAGGTAGGTACTTTTGTCATCATTTAAAGATAAGGAGACTTCAAACTGGCTAAGTCACTGTTCAGAAGCTCCCGAGTTGCTAGGAAATAGAAGTGAGTCCAGAAGCTGCACCCTCCACTGCCTCTCAAGGCTGTGTCTCTAGACTGTGGTCCCTTGAATAGCAGGGGCTTCATCTGATGTGCCCTTGCCCCTCCACACTTCTAGGAAACATTGCTCTGACATGGAAAGATGCCCATGGGAAGTAGCACAGAGCCAGGAAACAAGTGCTCTGGAGACAGGAGATCCAAGATCAAAACCCCTGGCTTCACGGCTTTAAAAGTGAACCCCAGTTTCCGTTTCTGGAAGATGGGAACTTAAAAAGTTACTTCCTAGGCCTGTTTGGAAATGAATGAAACATTACAAGTAAAAACACTTATAAGATATCTGAGTCAGAGGTGATGTTTGATGAATACTAGTTTGAGCCTCTTGGAGTTTCGTTTTTGCTATTCATGAAAGCACTTTCCCTATATACTATTGTGTTAAAGCTGGACATCAACTCCTGTGTGTGTGTGTGTGTGTGTGTGTGTGTGTGTGTGTGTGTGTGTGACTATCATTCCCACTTAATGAATGAGGGCACTGAGACACAGAGAAAGGTTGATCTGATATCCCCTGAGTAACTGGCCCTGTTTTGAGAAGTGCAGTTGCCCTGGCTCTTCTGAAATGCCTTGGATGGCTTAGGTCAACCTGGACGACTTTCACTCCATTTGCACTGTGCAGAGTTTGCAATGACTGCAAATCATTCATTGGACCATGATTCTCAAAAGCCCCTCAACCAAGAATGAAAGATGTATGGCTAACCAAGTCGAGTTAGGCCTTCAGCCTAATATTAACCTAAGAGGAAGCGCTTTGCTTTATTTTGTTGTCCTGTGATTTCTTTATCCTGATAGCTGTATCTTTGGCTGTGAGATTACTGACTGTGCCCTTCAGGGCTGAACAGCTATGCTAGCTCTCAGGCATCCTATATAATAAAACCTTAACATGCAAATTGATCAAACAGCAGAATGATTGGTCACTATGATGCACACCGACCACTAGGGGGCAGATGCTCAATGCAGCAGTTGCCCCATGGTGGTCAGTGTGGGAGCGCTACTCAGCCAAAAGCTGGGCTCACAGCTGGCGAGCACAGTGGTAGTGGTGAGAGCCTCTCTTAGACCTGGGGAGCAGGCCTAAGCCAGCAGGTGGACATCCCCCGAGGGGTCTGGATTGCAAGAAGGCACAGGCCAGGCTGAGGGACCCCACCTAATGCACGAATGTTGTGCACCAGGCCTCTAGTAGATAATAAAGAGCCTCTTCTTACCCTGAAGGAGGTCCTAGACCTCTGGGGAGACCAACATGCAAACCAGGATTCCAGAAGGATTACGTAGAATTCCCCAGGATGTACATTTAGTATGTTCCTCTGGCTGGAAGTATCAGAAAGTGGATTTGGAGCTGGTTCTTAAAGGAATCAGGGTAGTTTATCAGGAGAAAAAACTGAGGAAACCTGGCTTTGGTGAAAGGATGTGTGGGAAAAGGCACCCTAACACAAAGACCTATAGCAAGGAATCAGTTATCTTTTGGGGAAGTGGTTGAGTCAAGCTTGTATGATGTCTTGAATCTGCAAAGCAACAGGGGAGTAAATATTTTAAGCAAGGCCTCCTAGCCAGAAGAAAACAGTATCCATCAGTTCTGGTTGTACCCTTTCCTGGGGACTTATTGCTATACTTGTCATCTTAGTTCTACCAAATATTTAAAGTATGAATAATGGGGACCCATGGTAAGGAAATCAAAGTCTGATATTTCTCTTCATTGAGATTAATGATTGTAATTTTCCCTATGGTGGGGCGGGGGAGTGGGGAGAGCTGTGTAAGAAGAATGGTTACACTGTGAGGAGCATAGGCCTCATACAAGGCTTACCTTGACGATTGCAACTTTGCTCAGAGCTACAGGAAGGAACTTGATGCAGCAGAAATTACCCTGGTGGATGGCTGGCCTCATGGGCTGCCTAAGCCAGTCAAGTTCTGTTCTGGGATCCCAGTTGACTTGTGCCTGAGCCAGTGTGACTTCCTTAAGTTTGGTTCTGCAGCACCCTATACACCCTATGCATTCAACACATAACCGATAAGAAACAGCATAAAAACAAGACCCCAGAGGCAATATAGCACAGCAGCTAAGTACAAGGACTGCAGAGCCAGGTAGACGCGGGAACAAATGATGGCTGGTCACTTGCTGGCTGTGTGACCTTGGGTGAGGCAGGTCATTTCTCTGGGCCTCAGTGGTCCTCATCTTTGAAGTGTGTCATGAGGATATTTAAGGCACTTGGAGCACGTTAGAAACTTAGTAAACACAGGCCAACTTCCTCCTTTTCTCTAGATATTCCCCCCCCCCCCACATTCATCACTGAGACTCCCAAAGGTACCTGGCTGGAGAAGCTGCCTATTGCAAATGTCCAGTTCAGAAAAAGCCCTGGGTATATCTGAAGACAAGACATTGCGGGGCATTTAGCATTTCTCCAGCTCTGAGTGTGCTCCTTCTCTTAGAGACAGTGGCTACTCCCAGGGGATGGGATGGACTGAACTATGACTGACTAACAAGAGATGGTGGAAGGATCATGGTTGAGAAGATCACCTCAAGCACAAAGCTGTGTGTTCAAATCCCTTCCTATGATGCCCTAACTTAGTGTCCTCAGGGAAGGAATCTCACCTTTCAGAGCCTCAGTTTTCTTACCTGTAAGATGGAGATAGTAATAATAATAATTGCCATTGGGGCTGCTAGCTCATTACATATGTAAAGTTCTTGGAACAATGCCTGGTTGCATAGGAAATACTAGGCAAACTTTATCAGTCTTATTTTTTGTTGACTGTTGACTCTTGTTCCAAGGTTATTTTTTAATTGATTGTATTACTATTTCATCATTCCCCCTTCTTGGGGGAAACATCCATCTGTTTTTTTGTCCTCTTGTTCTGCTTCAGCCTATGTGCCTTGAAATGCCAGGGCAATGAAGAGAAGGTAATTTTGCATGTGAATATTGATCATTTGAGTTTATTATTGTTGCTTCTTCCTGCATCCATCCTTTCCTTTGGTGTTGTAGGAGCCCTGCCACATCTTGAGAAGTTAAAAGGTAGATGGGAGTCTACCTTTGACATAAGAGGAAATCAAGGCAACTCTTAACCCTTCTGAATCTCTGCTTTTACATCTGGAAACTTTGGAGTTTCAACTAGATGATCTGCAAGAGCTCTCTTAGCTCAAAATTTCTGACATGAAGACAGCATGAATTAAATTCAGCTGATAGCAGAAAACGAGATTGAGGGCATGTGGCAAGATCCATTCCACATAAGAATAAAACATTTCCAAAAGCAATGGTATATTCATGTGGCTATTTAAAAATAATTATCAGACAATCCTGTTTTAGCCATAAAGAAAGCTATATAAGTCTGAGCATAACTGTGATCATCTTCTGACAATTAAAATCCTAAAATGCATTGCTCAAGATTTTAGCATAAATGCTATTGCCAAATAATCTTTGGGTATTCAGACGACAGGAGATGAATCCTGTAGAAATAACAACAGTTCCCATTAATTACAGGGCATTTCATTATTTAAATTAATTTCTTCTTATTGTCTTTCTGCCCAGGGTGCATTTGGAAGTGCACATCATTAATGCAGAGGAGCAGTCTCCTCTTATTTTTGATAGGGGGAGTAGGGAGACCTCTCCATCCTATGATTAATAGCAGTTTGGAGTAATTTCTTGTTCCATTTTGCTAATAGAATGTAAATTGTCCTTGGGAATGACTCCCATAGTGGTTAAAAGAAAAGCAGTCCTTGTATAGTGACACATGGGTGCCTATCTTCTAGTCATATCAGTGTTAGAAATAGCTATTTCCCAATACCCAGCAATCACAGGTCAAGTAGATTTAAAGTCTCCTTCCCTAACAAACCAACCAGTATTTGGAGGTGGTAGATAAAACACTGTAGGGGCCCTCATATTGCTTTCTGATGCAACAACCCAGTTATTTCTGGGGTAATAGACCATGATGCTGGGGGGAAAACATGTAGACTTCATTTCAATTTTTGTTAATGATTTGCTGTGAGACTTTTTGCCAAGCACTTAACCTCTCTGCACCTTAGTGATCTCAAGTTCACTTAGTGAAAAATGGGAAGAACAAGGTTTACCTTTTTTCTTCACAGGCTTATTTTTAATATCACAAGATAATGATGTGAAAGTACTTCTAAAATTCTAAATTCGTATAGGCAGGTAATTAAGGGACAGTGGTTAGCAGTCAACATACTATTGCTTTAAAAAGGGTATTGAGTAGTAACTCTCTGAAATATTATGAATCTAATCAGGCTCCATAAAGTTTTATACAAATCAAAGGTTATTGGCAAAGTGAAAAGTAGTGATAATATGTTGATCATCAATCAAAAGGTAGTTATAAAACACCTGCTGGGTGCCTTGCCTAGTTCTGCTAGGCTCTGAGGGGGAATGTGCAGTAGGAGTAGAACTGGCTTTGCCTTCTTCCTAGGGTTTTAGTGAGTGTTAAATAACTTAAAATATGACATATTATTTACCTAATTTCTTCCCTCTACCTTACCCTCCTCTGCTCCTCTCTCCCAATAACAGATGTTTATTGAGCATTTACTGTGTAACAAGTATCAAATTTTAGATGGTGGGGATAGGACAGAAGTCCCTGCCATGGGTAAGCTTAAATTCCAGTGGGGTGGTGAACAAACAAATATAAAGTGTCTGGTAGAGATAAATGCTCAGGAAAACAAATCAAGTGGGGTAAGGGGATAGAGAGTGTCAGGGGGGCTATTTTAGATCAGGGGGTCAAGGAAGGCCTCTTCAAGGAGGTGCCAAGAGCAGAGACCTCAGAGAATGGAGGGAGTAAGCCATGTGAATGTCTGAAGATTGTTCAGTGCAGAGAGAAAAGCAGTGCTGAGCTCTTGGAGGATGGAGAGCAGGAAGTGCCATCATTTGATGAGGTTTTCAAAGATGGTGAGGTGATGAGAGAGCAGACCAGGCCAACTAGTGGAGGGGAGGGTAGGGTGCATCTTGGCCTGGAACAAGAGAGAGCTGATGGTGGGTCTGTAGGCTGGCAGTGATGGAGGAGGTGAGAAGTGAACTGATTCAGGGTATAGGCTGAAAGGAGAACCAACCACACTTGCTGATGGAGAATGTGGGGAATGAGAGGAAGAGAGGGCTCAAGCTCCCATGTGTTTTGCCTGAACCACTGGACTGAGAGAATTTCCATTTGGCAACATGTGGGGGACTATGGGAAGGGCAGGTTTGTGGTCAGGGAGTAAGAATCATAAGTTCACCTTTGAGATATCCATTTAAATATTCTTTTTGTATATGTGACTGGAGATTTCATATACACAATTGAATTGATAAGTCAGGAGAGAGATTGGGGCTAGAGGTACCAAATTCATCCGCACATTCCCCTAATGCTTGCAATCTTCCCTTTGGGCAGAAGTTTATCTAATCACATTTCCCCCTTCGTTCTTATTTAGTGTGGACCGATGCTGTTCATTGGTTGTTGCCCTTGGCCTGCCAACCTCGGTGTTGAGAATGCACAGCCCAGAGTAGGAGGTCACTGTGAGTTCCCCTTGGTGCACACTGGATACTCTGCTGCGGCTCAGAGCCCCCAGGAGTTTTGAGAGGGCCAGGGCTCTTTGACAGCCTTGGCTATACATGCATGAGAAGGAAATACTGATTCTCCTGTTTATTCTGGTTTCTAATCATAACCTCCAGACTCCACGCAAGTGCAGAGTCACAGCCTGCACACCAGGAGCCCCATCAGTCTCCCCAGGTTTCCAGGCATCTCACTGGGAGTGCAATGTGTTTTGCCTGCAGCGGTGACCTCGTGATGAGAACTCACATTTGGGGGAAATTAAGAAGTTGCAGAAGACAATTGCTGCTGGTTCATTAGCTGACTGGAAGCTGACACCCCGTCATCGCTCCAATCTGAGAGAAATAAGGCTGCTTCAGAGTTGGGAAGAATGCCAGCCTGCTGAGCACCTCCCTGGATGGGAGAGAACTTCATGCTGGCCACATCTAGGCAAACACAGCAGCAAGTCAGCTGACTTCTGTTCTAGTCCTGCCACAAGTTCTGTTGTGCCGTGTTACATAGGGTAAGTCATGGCTCCTATCTGTTTCCTATGTGTTCATGAAGAGGTTGAATTATTGGACGTTAAGGGTCCTGCCAGCTCTCACATACAATGAGGGACAGGCCAACTCTGGGTGGTACAGTCAGAGTTGACTTTGCCATTGTGCTTCCCTCTGCTGGCTCTCCTTGTCTCACCTTCTAAGTATTGAGGTTCCCAGGTTGAATCCTCTGCCTGCCTCTTCTCCCTCTGCATATCATGATGGGGGTGAAGCCCTATGCCAAGGCATAAGCTACCGCCCATGTGCTGATGAGGCCAATGCCTCTAGCCAATGTCCTTTTGGGCATCTCCATCCACAGACCCCTTAATATCTAGGTACTCAGAAGTGAACTCACCACCTTCTCTTCCAGAACTTTCTTTTCCTCTTGAGTTTTTGCCCACATTAATCCCACCTCATCTTCCAAATTGGAAATTGGAGGCCATTTTAGGTTGTACTTCTTATCCAATGAGTGATTGAGCCCTGTCAATACTATTTTGTTGCTACCTATTCTATCCATGGTAGTATCCCCATCCTCCTGCCAATGTCCGGGTTTAGCCTGACATCATCTGCCTCTCCTCTCAGCCTCTGGCTGCCTTTAGCAGAGTTCTTCTATCACTAGGTCTGACTTGTTAATTTCTTGCTTGAAACCTCCAATGACTTCCTACTGCTTGGGGGGGGCGGGGGGAGTCAACACCTTGGGAAACTGATCAATGTGTGGGCAGAAAATCAATGTTTACTCAAAAAATGAAAGTCCAAAAATTTAAAATACCAGTAGGTACAATTGGGCCTAAAGCTTTATTTTCATTAACTTACTTAATATTCATAGCAACTTTGTGTGGAAGCATTCTTATCCCCACTTTACAGATGAAGAAATTGAGACTTAAATAGGTTAAGTAACTTGCTGGATGAACCCTAAGGGTAAGTGGTGGGACCAGGAGTGATATTTAGGTGGGGTTAGTTAGCTCAGGTCTGTACTTCATCTCTGTCCTGCTCCAGCACGCAGTATCCTTCACAGATGACCTCAGCCTAGTTTTTCTATCTGTCACTGCTCTCTAATCCCCTACAGACACATACAATTTGTCTGTTTTCATTAGAGTACCTACTGCAACTCAAATTCACCATGAACTTTCTATCAGGATGCCTTTGCCTTCACTATTTTCTCTGCCTGGGATGCTATTTCCACCCAGGAAATTTCTACTTCTCTTAGTGGTCCCATTCTAAGAGCATCTCTGTAAAAACTCTTCTGTGGACTGCAGGTGGAGTCCACCACCATGGATGTTCTGTCAAAGCACTCTACTTTGCCTTTTCCATAGCATCAATCATGCTGTGATGTGCATGGCCACTTACTGTTACTATGCCAGAAGATTCCCAGTGCTTTGATGACAAGGGCTGTATCTCTTTCCTCTTTGTACTACTTTGCATCAGTCTTCAATGCCTAGGCCCGTGTCTGATGCATAGGAACAGCTCAATAAATGGCTAATGCATTGAATGGAGCCCAACTCCAAATATCATGATAGCACTCCATGGCATCCCTGGTAATGCCATATTAAGCAGAACAGTAACATAATTCAAGTTTTCATACCCTGTAATTTTAATGATCATTGATTGTGCATCCTGCCCTGTGCTAGGAATTTTAGAGGAAATTGGAGATGGAAAGGACACAGTTATATTGGTTAACATTAAATGAACACTTACTAAGTTTCCAGCTGTGCTTTATATGTAGTTTCTCATTTAATCTTCATGCCAAACCTATGAGTTACAAATTGTTTTATCCCTTTTTGTCAGTGAGTAAGAATGTCTAACCTGGTTGAGAAGACAGAATTCACATACTGAAACATAAAGGATAATGTGTACTCTAATGCTATGAGATGCAGCAGAGGTTCAGGAAAATGCAGTGGACTAGAGATTAAGGACTTGCATCCTAGACACAATTATGTTACTCATTCAGAGTATGACATTGAAACTTCAGTTTTTTTCATTTGTAAAACGGACAGAGTGTCAGACAGAGGTAATTGTCGAGTCATAAAATCTCAGATACATGTGTGGCTTTCCATCACTACCATTTCCAAGGTTGGCTGTGGATCTGGAACTCCCCAAATAGTCATTTCCTTATGTCCTGGAATACTCTTCCCTCCCCAACTCTAGAACCTGTGAATGTGACCTCAGTTGGAGATAGGGTCTTTGCAGGTGTCATCTCATTAAGATAAGGACAGACTGGATGAGGGTGGGCCCTACTCCAATGATTGGTTTCTTATAAGAAGAGGAAACTTTAGACACACAGAGACGCAGAGTGGAGAATACCATGTGAAGATGGAGGCAGAGGCTGGGGTGATGCACCTGCAAGATAAGGGACACCAGAGATTGCTGGCAACTACAAGAAGCTAGAAGAGACGCATGGGCTACATCCTCCTCCTGCTGCCTTCAGCAAAGAAGCAACCATGACAACACCTCCATTTCAGACGTCTAGCTGTTGGAACTGTAAGAGAATAAATTGTGGTTGTTTTTAGCCAACCAGTCTGTAGTACTTATGGCAGCCCTAGGAAACTAATGCACTTTGGATGATGATAATGATTTTGATGATGATAATAGTAATAACACTAGTAATCATCTATAAAAATGGAATCAAATTTCTTTCCATGGACTTGTAGCATTATTTAAAAAAAACCTGCATACATTTGGACCAGTTTGGAGGGGTCTGGATTAAAATATAAGGCCATGTGCTTGACATACACTTAACTTGGCTGCCTTTAAAGGCCTCTCTCAAAGAGATAGAGAGGCCCCCTCCAGGAAAGCCCCAGGTAACTAACTATTGCTTGGGAGAGCCATGTTGTACCTCTCAAGAGCCTTGGACCAAGAAAACAAATAGTGGATTGTATTATCAGGGCCAAATTGGAATGCCCAAGGGCAGGCACTGGACCTGCAGTCTCTGATTTGTGAAGAAGCCGCTTCTCACAAATGGGACTCTATGTACCTGCCCTCTAGGTGAGCACATTACTTCATCCCATTTAATTCTGAGACTTGCAATCACCCATATCTTACAGAGGAAGGGACCAAAGTTTAGAAGATCCAAACAACTTTCCCCAGGGCACAGGATTTGAACCTGGGACTTTGATTTTGGAGCCTGAATTCTTAAATACCACACACTGCACTTAGTGAGTCCTTTTCATTTATTCTTATCAGAGGAAATTCCAAAGCTGGCCAATGGGATTCTTGGTAAAGGCCTAATTTATACTAACCCCTACATTTCACTGTTTAGTATGAATGAACAGTTATTTCTTCAATTATTTCTTCTATCAAGTTCAATGCATTTTCATCCAGCAACTTCCAAGTATGTGGTCTCCCTTTTGCTTTAGCACAGGTTCACCCTGGACTGCATACTCATTGTTTTTTTTTTAAATATATTTTATTGATTTTTTACAGAGAGGAAGGGAGAGAGATAGAGAGTTGGAAACATCGATGAGAGAGAAACATCGATCAGCTGCCTCCTGCACACTCCCCACTGGGGATGTGCCCGCAACCAAGGTACATGCCCTTAACTGGAATCAAACCCGGGACCCTTGAGTCCGCAGGCTGATGCTCTACCCACTGAGCCAAACCAGTCAGGGCATAATTGGTTTTATAAATAACCAAAAGGTCAGTTGAGGTTTTCTATCCTTTGATATTTAATGTAATTTGGCTTGAACCCCAACCATGGGCAGTAGAAGCCCCAAATTCTCTCCATATCTCTGATGGTTTGTGTGTGATTTGAGAGAGAGAAAGAGAGAGAGAGAGAGAGAGAGAGAGAGAGAGAGAGAGAGAGAGAGAAGAATGTGAGGGAGATAGAGAAAGAGAAAGACAGGAGAGAATGTGGTTTTCTCAGTCCCTTCTGCTTCCAGGGTTCTGTTTCTGCTTCCTAAATTCAGTTAATGGATCATCTCACCATTCCTTTGGTCTGACTTGGTTCTATGTTACTGCAGATGGAGAACAGAACATTTCCTCTTAAGCCACTGCTCACAAGCATTTGTGAGGATAGTGCACTTGCAGGTTGGAGGTGAGGAAGAATTTATCTAGCCAGGTTCCTCAGACCCCTTCCCCTTAGGCTTTTTTTTTCCTTTTCCAGGTCCCCTCTCTACTCATGCCCCCACCCCTGGCACCCATTCCCAGAAAGGGCCACTTTGCCATGTACAAAGACTCAATAAGATGTTCTGCTAAACAATGGGCCATTTACCCCCAGCCTATCATTTAGCAGAAATAAAAAATTGGCAGGAACTTTAGAATTTGAGTTCATGTCTCCCCTGCCTGTCTCAGTAAGGACCAGGGACCAGGTAGAATGAAATATAAATTAAATTAGTTCCCACCCCCTCAGACAACACAAGTCGCTACTGTTAATTTATGCTGTAAATTGCAGTGACTTTTCCCCCTCTTCTCAGTCACTTGTTTGGCTGACTCCTCTGCCAAACCACGTGCTTCCTTGGGGAAGGGACTGAGTGACACCATTCCTGGGTCCCTCTGAGGACCCACCATGGTACCCAGAGGGAACTGGTAGAGATAGATTGCTTTTCTAGGTGGTCATTTTCTGGAGAGGTCTCCATCAGAGAATCTAATTTCCTGCCTTGGACTTTTAAATAATGGGGGAAAGAATGTACATCCCTGGGAGAGTGTTAAATGGGGGAGTAATTTAGGGAATGCACCCAGGATTATGACTGCTATTTTTTCTAATCTCTGCCTTTGCAGCCCCAGCATTCTGGCTCCTTGGTTGGAAGCACTGCTTGATCAGGGCGCCTTATTTGGATCAGTGGGGATTCTTCACCATGATGAGAACTCATTCCCTGCAACCCCAGGGGGGCCTGAGTCAGGCACAGTAGGGACAGGGCAGGCAGCTCGCAGCTCCCATGCAGGGAGGGCTGGCTCCATGTTAAGTAACTCATCAACACTGCTCAGTGGAGGGGACGTTCCTTTGATTAATCACAACTCCCAGAGATTTCAGAGATTCAAAAAGCAACACCTTCATCTATTTAGTACCTACTACGTATTAGGCATCACTATTAAAACTAGATCTCTATCTCTAAATTAAAAAAATATATATTTCTTGAGCCCGACTGGTGTGGCTCAGTGGTTGAGCATTGATCTATGCACTAGGAGGTCAGGGTTTGATTCCTGGTCAGGGCATATGACTGGGTTGCAGGCCCAATCCCCAGCTGGGGGCATGCAGGAGGCAGCTGATCAATGATTCTCTCTCATCATTGATGTTTCTAACTCTCTTTTTCTCCTTTCCTCTCTGAAATCAATAAAATTTTTTAAAAATATTTTTGAGGCAATTATGTATACATTTGTTGTTTTTGAAAAACCTACTTAGAAAGTTTTACATAATATGATCAGGGGAAAAACCACACCAAAGTTTGTCATAGAAGAAAATCTTAGAAGAAGTTTGAAGTGCAGGGCTTCAAGAAGAATTTCTGGGTTCAGTCCCATATGTCTTGGACACCCCCTTGAGACTATACCTAGAACTAGACCATGCACATAGTAGGTATTAACTGGATGGTTAAATGGAAGAATACATGAGACAAGATGCTGAGATACTGATGGGTGGGATCTTGCCTTCCCCACCCCCCACAGCACTGACACATGGACTGCACACAGACAGAGGGCCAGAGGGCATGTTCCAGGCACAGTGCTCGTACCCCCAGATACATCCATGCCATTGGGCGTTGGATAGAGTTTCCAATTGCGGATATTCTTTTACCAATCACAATAGGCCTCATTTCTAAGATATGCAGATATTAAAGAAGCATTGGGCCACAGTTTAATTGGCAGAGTTTTTTCCCTTAATTAGTGTACTAGAGGCCCAATGCACAAAATCCGTGCAAGAGTAGGCCTTTCTTCCCCCGGCCGCTGGTACCAGCTTTTCTCTGGCACCTGGGACCCAGGCTTCCCTCACAGCCCCGGCTTCATCTGGAAAGTCGTCCAGAAGGACGTCCTGAAGGACATCTAGTCTAATTAGCATATTACACTTTTATTATTATAGATGTGTAAGAGTGGCAAAACTTTGTTGGCATTTTGGATGTGTTGAAATAGAGTACTTCTATTGTTGCTGAATGGGATCTTTACTGTTATTATCTAAGGAATGCTTTATTCTATTTTGGTTGTTATTTCCTTCCTTTTAATTCTTTGCTGTCTCTGAGTCCTTTTTCATTTGGGAAGAAGATAGAGGCAACATAGTTGGGCTGCAGCATCTTTTGGCTTACATCGATGGGTTCCAGTCAAAAGCACTTGGAGGACTTCTGCCCTAGAGTCTGTGCCATCCCTCCTTATTCCTGTGCTGTGTCAGACATCACTAATTGATTGCTGTACTCTTTCCTATTGAGCTCAGATAAGGGCCCCCAATCCTTCTCACTACCTCCTATGGGGCAGTCACTACCACTTATCTGGTCTTGGCATTCAAGATAAAACCTATTTGATATCACAAGCATTCTAAACCTTGTTCCTGGATTAAGGCAAAACACTAGAAGCTTTGCATTTGTATCATATTTTCTTTACACTTGGCAGCTATGCCCTAGGTTTTTATTGAGTAATGATACAAAAATTGCTTTATGAAACTGTTTTCTGCATTTCTTTGGGGAAGTTGTTAAAGTTATTATTCTCTACATCATTTGGTGAAAATCGTAAGTAATTTTAAGAAAAGTCTTAACTGCTAGGAAGTACTTAAATACTTTCTATCTCTTGAGAAACAACTCTATTCCTTCCTCCAATGATTAAGACTACATAACTAACTGAGTATCCCTATTGGTTTTGCCTGCCAAGAAGCTCAGAGCCAGATCTGAGAAATATTTTTAGATTTATTTAGCAATTATATTTCTGTTCTTCCTCTTGCCCCAATTTTTGACTTTGAGCCTTTATATATTTTATAAATTTCTTTTTTTTAAATATTTTCTCACATACTATGCTTTCATTGTATTTATATGTATTCTTTCAAAAATATTTTTTACTGATTTTAGAGAAATAGAGGAAGAGAGAGAGAGAGAGAGAGAGAGAGAGAAAGAAACATTAATTTGTTGTTCCACTTACTTATGCATTCATTGGTTGATTCTTGTATGTGCCCTGACTGGGGGTCAAACCTGCAACCTTGGTATATTGGGACAATGCACTACCAGTGGTCAGCAAACTTCGGCTTGGCAAACCACGGCTCGTGAGCCACATGCGGCTCTTTGGCCCCTTGAGTGTGGCTCTTCCACAAAATACTGGCTCTTCCACAAAATACCGACTTCTGTGCATGGACCACAAAGTTTCAATCACACTGTACATGCGCACCCGCACGTGGTATTTTGTGGAAGAGCCACACTCAAGGGGCCAAAGAGCCGCATGTGGCTCGCGAGCCACGGTTTGCCGACCACGGCACTAACCAAATGAACTACCTGGCCAGGGCCTATATGTATTCTTATTTTAAGGCTTATTATGAGCCAAAGTAAAATAATAAGAAGAAAATAGTTACATTGGGTAGTTTAGTTTATCAGGCCAACAGTGGTTGAAGTAAGAGTGAGAAAGAAAGCTCAAAGTTTTAGTGGAGGGACACAGGCATGCTCCTGATGTGACGAAAACACTGTGCCCTCAGGTATGGGTGACTGCAGTAGGTAGCTTCTAGAATGGCTCTCAGTGATCCTTGCCTCTTGGACTTCACCCCCTTTACTTCAATAAAGGTAATCTCATCTCCTTTATTGCAGCCTGAGAGACCCTGGCCAGAGGACCCAGCTAAGTCACACAAAACTGTGAGATAATAAACTTTGTTGATTCAAGCCAATGCATTCTGGGGTCATGTTTTATGTAGTAGTAGACAACTAGACCAGTAGCACCTGATGGTTTTGGCAGTCCTCTCGTTTGATCCATATGTCAACACTAAGTGTTATCATTGTTCCCAGTGTATGGGCAGGAGCTGAGCAAGGATCCATGTCATGGTTAAGTTTATGCAGATAAAGACAGAGAACTTGAAATCGGGGTGTCCCAAGTCTAGTGCTCTTTGCTTTGTAAGAGTGAGTTCTCACCTCACGGTAGATATGAGCTCTGTTGTATGGCAATTGACTAGCTAGTTGAAGTGATGGAACTTAACAACTTCCACCTGCATTCTCATGCTATAGATGCAGAAAATATTTTATCCAAGAAGCTCCCTCATTTGTTGAAGTTTTAGTCTTCATTTATAAAGTAGGCTTCACAGTGAATATACTTAGTAATTATAATTTCATAACAAGTATATATTGAGCATCTGGGTGGCAGTTACTTTTACACCTGTCATTGCATTGAATTTATGCAATTTGAGACCCACACGTACCCAATGAGGTAGATAACAGACAGGAAGACTGAGGCTCAGAGAGGTTGAAGGACATGCCCATTAGATTACCCAGCTAATAAGCCACAGAGACAGGCGTTAAACCCAGCTCGGTCCAAGGGGAAAGTCCAAGGTTTCTTTCCACAATCAGCAGCCTTGATTGTGTCCTTTTTCTACAGCTAGATTAGTTCCAGAAGACTGGCAAGTGTTACAGTAGAGGGAAGTTTCCTTCTGCAGTTTTCTCTTTCTATTGTAAAAAAAAAGTCTTTTTGGAAAACTCTCAAACTCCAATGAACAAATTCTAAGGTCTACTTAACAACTGATAAAATGTAGGACTCAGCAGCCACAAAATCCCCATTGTATTAAAGGACAACTTCCTGTCCCCAAAGAGAAAAGAATAAAGACATTTTGAAACTTACACGAGCTTCATCTTCACAGGCCCTTCTCAAGGACTTTTACATGTAAACAAGATCGTTAAACACTTAATTTGACATTTATTACCCTTAAATATTCATAAGCCGCGAGTACCCGGGAAACACCTACTGCACGTTCAAGCCTGACCGAGCCTCTCAAAATATGCTGTGCATGTGAGTTCCTTTGAGGAACCACGAGGAAGCTTCATGGTGCAGCTTCTCCTCTGAAACGTGCATGGTGCTAACTACATTTATGAATCGCCTTGTTTGCAAACAAAGTAGTAAACCCAACAAAACAACCCATGTCTATTGCATCACCTGTGGCGAGTGACATCCTGCTTTCCTTTGAAGAAGTCAACAGAACGACATGCACATTGTATTGACTTGTTCTGCCAGCCTTTTCTCTTGCCCAGGGTTAAACCACCAAACTCTGGAAGGGTGAAGGCTGACTCCTTTTCAGTCCTAATCATTGTGACCAACATTTGGCAGCAGTTCTAGGATGTGAGATGGGAAAACAATTCACCCCGACCACAGTGAGAAGCAAATGCATTTTTATTACACTGCAAACACTGTTCTATGTAGATGGTGTGGTGGGGTGGTAGTGGGGGAACCCGTGTGGTCAGACACTGGTGAAACTCTGGCTGTGCATTTCCCCCCTCTGATAATGAAAGAAAAATATATGACTTGCGCATCAAATCAGAGCAGTGAGAATCTGCCTAAGGATGTGGAGGTGGTAGGGCCAGGGTAGGTAAGAGAAAGAGACCTATTTCACCCTTCACCATTCCTCCGGGGCAAAGTCTTGTGATATTGTTGATGCTGTAGTTGTCGGAATAAAATCTCTTTTGTGTCCATAGTAATGATACTAATTATCATCATGCCCATTTTATAGGTAAGGAAACTGAGGCTTAGGGAGTTTGAATGATTAGTTCAAGGTCGCAAAAGTTGGGACTCAAACTCAGCTATTCTGACTCGAAGGTGAGGACTCTCTCCACTACAAACACCTCATTTTAAAAGTTCTGCCCTGCCTTTTGGGATTTCCCAGCATTTTGGAGGAACGAGAGATTAAAATCATGAATCAGAGAAGGCCAATGGGAGACATGCTCCCTGTCTTCCAGTAGATGGTTATGCGACAAAAGAATTAGTCCCGGTCTGTGTGGCTGTAGATAACAGAATTAGATCAGTGGGTAGAAATTCAAGGAAGCAGATAAAGGAAAGAATTCTCTCACCATCAACACTATTCAGCAATGAAATAGGAGACAGTGTTAGGTGCTGAGCTTCTTGTTCTGAAAATGCTGTGTCTGGGATAGTGGGTGCGGAGTTGGATGAGAAGGAGCCCAGATTCTGTGGACACTTGATTGCTGAGCACAGAGGTGTCTGTTACCGCTCAGCCTGGTGCTAGATTAGCACACTAATGCAAACCCGATGTGAAAACCTCAGGATTCCACAGAGCTGCTGCAAGGTCCTCTGAATGCTTGATTTGAATTTCAAAAGTTCTATTTTTTTCTAACAAAACGGGGAAAAAAAAGAAGACCTTGAAATACAAACTAAACATATGTGAATTGAGTAAATAATTAAAGGTGGCATTTCCCAAAAAGTAAAATAAAAATAACTTCATAAATGTTTTGGGACAAAAGGATACTTCATTATTTACATGAAAATAAATTCCAGGTTAATCAAAGATTTAAACCTTAAAAACACTGGAAACTGTGTGTGAGGAAACCTACACATGCACACATGCATGCCTGCATGCAGCACATGTGAGAGATAAAAGGCTGATTTCCTAAGTCTATGTGGAGTGTTTTAGTGCACACTTTGAAGTCCTTACATATGTGTCATTGATCAGGGGAGTTACAGCTCTACATCCTTTGGTTATTAAAAGTCAGGCTTCGCCGAAACCGGTTTGGCTCAGTGGATAGAGCATCGGCCTGCGGACTGAAAGGTCCCAGGTTCGATTCCGGTCGGGGGCATGTACTTGGGTTGCGGGCACATCCCCAGTGGGAGATGTGCAGGAGGCAGCTGATCGATGTTTCTCTCTCATCGATGTTTCTAACTCTCTATCTCTCTCCCTTCCTCTCTGTAAAAAATCAATAAAATATATTTAAAAAAAAAAAAAAAAAAAAGTCAGGCTTATGCATGTTGCTTGTGCGTGTGAATGTATCCACCCCTACAACCCAGAGTGTGCTGGTGAGGAAGGTGCGATGGATTCATTCCCCGCAAGGCTGAGGGAACTATCCTTAGCACTCTCCAATTATAACAACACAGACAGTTGGATGAAAAATAGCAACCACATTTCAGATGTTTTGTTTTGTGGTGATAATGAATCAGGAATAGCCTTGTTGTATACTGTAATTTTTGAGTATTCCTTTTCTATCTTTTACACTTATGTAAAAAAATGCACGGTGTTCTTGGAGGTCATTAGTGGTTCACCTTTGAAAACTTCTGTCTTTTCTCTTTTTGAAGCTTTTGGGTCTGATGATTTGAGAACTTCTGAGATTTTCAGCATACTATTAAAAAATGTGCCATTTGCAGTTACTTATATGGGTAAATAAGGGTATTCTCGAGACTTGCAAAACTATACAATGTAAAGAAAGAAAATGAATGCTGAGGGTGATATAAGGTTGTAACTTCTAAATCTCATTGTTCTCACTGACTTTATAAATCAGTGTTACATTTTGAACTTAAAAAATAAATTGAAGCTAAGCAGACATTTGTTTTTCTAATTGGGATTTTGCTAAGATTTCATTAGGGAACATGATTTTCCCTATTAAAATGTCCTAAAAAAATCAATGACTCAAATGTATTTTTTTAAAGCAGTCATCTTTGATTATCATTGCTTTTCCTTTTCACTTTTAGCCATGGCTGCCAGGATGCTCAGAACTATGTTTGCAACTGCACCAGTGGCCACCCATAGCTTAAGTTTTCTAGAATAATCATTTCCCTTTTCACCCTATCACTGTTTCAATTCTTTCTGATATTTGTTTTTCTACTATCTGTAGATTGGTTGCTTTTTTTTTAAACAAAACTATTTCTTTTGTTTCCCTGGAGGCAGGTGGAATATATACATTTAAGGAATATTTAATTTAACAAATACTTAATGCTTTATGTATGTCTTTTATATTTCAAGGACATTTCTAGATACAGAAACTTTGGTTAACAAAGCAAAGTCTTTGGCCTCATGAACTTTATATTCTAACTAGAGGCCCAGTGCATGAAATTCGTGCACTAGAGGGGGGTACCCCAGCCTGGCCTGTGCCCTCTCACAGTGCAGGAGCCCCGTGATCGATCACCCCAAAGAGGTAAGCCCTGCCCACCCATCTGGGGCTCCTTGATGGATTGCCCTAAAGAGGTAGGCTGGAGCCATGGTTCCTGCCTTTGCGCTACGCAGAGCCGCAGGACCCCCAGGCCTTGCTGTGCAGAGCCACTGGGCCCCACCTCCTCTGCACCTCACGGAGTCACCGGGACCCCCGGCATTGCTGCGCAGATCCTCCGGGACCCACTTTTGCGCCGTGCACACAGCATCAAGTCCCCGCCCACCTGCACATACCTCACTGCGCACGCAGCCCTGCCCACCTGCACACGCCCACTGTGCATGCAGTCTCCTGGTGATGGATTGTGACGGTGTGAGGGCATCATGGCGTGATGCGTGAGGGCATAATACCATTTTCATATTAGCTCTTTATTATATAGGATAGGTTGAGGTAGACAATAAACAAATAAATCTATGATATGTCAGGAAGTGATGATAACTATGGGGGGAAATAAAGCAAAGGGCAGAAGCTGAGGGTTAGAGGATGGGGTCTCATTTGAGATCACAGATGGCCTCTCTGAAAAAGTGAGAGAGACAGAGACTTGAATGAAGTGAGGGGGCAAGATATGGTGACACCTAAGGAAAAAGCCATCCAGTCTAAGGAGACAGCAGAGGGCACAAGGTGGGAGCAAATCTGATGAATTCAAGGAAGAGCTAGAGGACAGAGGTGGCTGGAACAGATGTGGCTGGAAGAGACTGAGTGAGAGGCAGAGTAGGGGGAGATGAGGTTAGGGAGGTAATAGGGAGCCTTGGACACCCTGTGCACATATCTAAAAAATTGAGAAAAATAGAGATGATTGCATTTTCTCCCTATGCCAGTGGAACGTGACTTGGGATGGTGGACTGCCAAATGCCTCCCCTTATGCACTCATTCACTTTTGCTGTCCACTCATTTCTCGGACATTGTTGACTAGGGCAGGGCCAGAGTTCTTCCAAAAGGACTAAGAAACCATATAAATCTTATTATTTATTAGGTCTGCTGTTTTCAAGTCCCACTTCTCTATAGACACTGATGCCTTTTGACTGAGCCCCTTTAGCTCACTGAGCTAGTCCTGGTCAGAAGGGTGGACAAACATTGGCCCTTTGACTGCCAGAATAATGATGCTGATGCTGCCAATGATGATTATGATAATGATGTTGTTGATGATAGCAGTGACAAGAGCAGCACCTACCATTTCTCAAACATTTATTCCACAGTAATCTTAACAATCTTACAGGACAGCTAATATTCCCAATCTGTAGTTCAGGAAACTGAGGCTCAGCGATGACAAATACATCACCCTGGACCTCACATCTTAGAAGTGCTGAGCAGGTTTTGGAACCCAGGTCTCTGACTCCAGAGAATTTAATCTTTCCACTCTAGCAGGTACTTCTGAGTGGGAAATCCAGGCTTCTGTGATGTCACTAAGAAGCAGCCCACCCCAAATGCATGCCTTTCTGGTCTCAGCACAAGGATGGGGCCTCTTTCATGGTACATGATTAATGTTCTAGCCACTTGTTAGAAGGACACCTGGGCTAGCATTTTCCAGAATCTTGCCTAGGAAGATGGACCTTGTTCATCATTACCTGAGAAACCACTGAAGCAAGTTCTCTAAATGTTATGGGCAACTGTCTCTCTCTGAACTTGGACATTGCTGCTGATTGGCATTTTGGCCCCAGCTATGTCTTTTTTTTTGTACTTATAATTGAACTTCTGGCTAACCTGCTTCAGGGGCCCTTCCTTTAGCTAGTGATTTTCTTTAGCCTTAGTTTCAGACAGACCCTGCTGGCTTGCTCTTCTTTCCGAGTTCCCTTGGGTTATGATCCTTTTCCTTGATGTGAGAACATATTCTACAAATGCAGAACTGTTTTGAGCATTTTTTTGCCAGGATTTTATCCCCTATGTGCTCACTTTTTTGGGATGTGTTCCAAAACAACAATTTTTTTTTTGTAATAGACTTTCTGGGGAGAAAGATTACTGTGTTTAAAACCTGATATTTCAGGGGCAGATGAAAGTTTTTTCAAGAATTAAGAAAACACTCTATCACTTATTTTTTGGCTGAGTATCTACATTTGTTTCCCTTAAGATCCTTCAAAATTAAGACCATATTGTTTTCATTTTCCAATTGCAGAAAATGAGCTGAAGAAGGAGTGAATTGAAGAAAAGAAAGATATACTTTGCAGAAAACAGAGTTTTCTTAAGCCAGTTGGTCACATGGATTCATTTACTTGTTTCAAGAAAGAATTGGCAAACTTTATTTGTAAAAGGGCCAGGTAGTAAATATTTTAGGCCCTGTGGCCATAAAATCTATCATAACTACTCAACTCTGCCATTCTAACATAAAAGCAGTTGCAGATAAGATACAAGCGAATGGTGTCACTGTGTCCAGTAAAACTTTATTTCTAAAAACAGGTGGTTAGCTGGATTTGGCCTGTAAACTCCAATTTGCAGACTCCTAAGAAAAGAACACATAGTATGTGTCAGCTCATGACAGAAATAAGCTAGAAACCAAGATGGTCAGAACTGAAAAACTTATTATAGATCATCTCTTCCAAATCCTTCCTTTTATCTATGAGGGTTTGTTGATTAGACTGCTTCATATGTCCCATAGCTCTATATTATTTTCCAGATTCTTTTCCTCTCTGTGATTCAGTTTGGCCAGTTTCTAGCCTTGTTCACTGTCACTGATTGTTTTATTTCCTGCTGGATCTAACTGGCTCATAAGCCCACCTGGTAAATTTTCATTTCAAATATTATAGTTTCCAGCTATGTAAGGTAACTGAAAGGCATTGGAAAGATAGAATTAGTTGATATTGATGAATGATTGATATGGAAAGAAAGTGAAAAGCTGTGATTCTTGGTATCTAGTATAATAGCAGTATCTTGACTATGTGTAGGATAGATCCAATAATGGCTACAGTGCTTACTAAAGCAGGAAAGAGATTGATAGTGTTTATAAAGAAGTTCAAAACTGGAGGTAACATATGGTACTTTGCTTATGATGTCATCAATTAGAAACTCACAATCCTTAATTTTTTCCAGATATATAACTAGTGTTTCACTTTGGGGAATTTCTGTTCATCAAAGAGGACTTCTGTAAATATGGGCACAGTGCAATGGGCAGAGGGTAGAGTAGCTTCTTCTTGGACAAAACATACACACTAGCTGCATCTTGTGCCTCATATTGCCCAACATCCTCTAGGCCCAACTTCTTACTCCAGTTACTGCCCCAGTGACCAGTGTCAGACAGGTTTTGACAGCTTTGTGCAGATATGATTGGACAGCACCTTGCCTTGGGCCTCATGCCATGTGTCTTTTATCCCTCCCCTGGGGCTTCTCAGATACCTTATGGAACCTGCTGTAGTCACATACATGCCATTAGGAAGTTCAGGGGCGTCAACACCGATGGTGCCCTCCTTGACTAATGAGGGAAAGGACACAAGGAATAAATGCTTCTCCTTCTCATCCCACAGGGAGTGCATTCTGAGTTGCTTGTCATAAGGCTTCTGCAAAGGTCCTGGTAGGACTGAGAAGCAGCTGCTTTAGTGGTGAGTAACTCAGTATCATATCCTGATTTTGGCTTTCTCTTTTTATCCCTTCTCTTACTCCCTGGGATCACATACCCAAATGTGACCTATACACAAATCATGGTCTCAGGCTCTGCTTTGGGTTAAGACTCCCTATAAGATGGAATGACTCCCAGGGAGCAAGTTTGAGAGCATTGCAACTCAGTATATTTGGGTCAATCTCCTAGAGATGATGGCACTACAGGGACTAGAAGGATAAAGGCAAAAAGAGAGATGAGAGGACATTTCTTAAAGAAACAGGAGGTAATGTCCTCTATCCTATGAAATACCTGACCATGTAGTTAAGAGATAAGTGAGCATCAAAGCTTCTCCTGTGTCCAGTTATCTAGCAATCAACTTGGTTTTATGAAGAGAAATTTTTAAAAAATTAAAGCAATTTAATTTCCTCTTAAGGCAGATGGTCAGAAAAGGGAGAAATTTGTATATATAATTCTGTTGATAGTGACTTGATTTCTTTGGTTCTATGGGGTCAGGAGGCAATGGGGGCTAGCTGAACTGAAGTCTTGATTATAAAGTTGACCAAACAATGTTCTTCAAATAGCCTCCTGCCTCTCTGTGTCACCTGCAATCAGTTCTACTCAACAGCAGCCAGAGAATGATTTCTAAGGCTCAGCAGTAGTAGGACCAGCCCTCCCCCTGAGACCTCAGTGACTCCCCATTTCTTATTTTAGCTTTCTACAACATGGTCCCAATTTATCCAAAATTTCAGGTAACTTGGACTACTACCATCCCATGAGTACCTCTCCATACTAGTATGTCCTCCAGCTACTTTCTTTGACTAGAATGTCTTTACTTAACTATGTCTATTGTAGTCCCACCCACCATTTGATAATCTCCCCTGAATGCTACTTTCTTGAGGAAGCCTGAGAACCCAACCGGAGGTGATCACTTCCTGCTCAAAACCCCATAGCCTCTTGTATTTCCTCCCTGGGACTCACTATGCCTGTACTAGAGCTATTTGTGGAAATGCCTGTATCACCTTTAGGGTATGAAATGTTCTTCTGCATTCATATGTGTTGAGTTATGAAAAGGGTATATAACCAAAGGAGGTGCTTAGAGAACCACAAAATAAAAATCCATAGTCTTCTGACCTATAGATTGTTGGGTGAATGGGGAAGGAGGAGACTAAGAGAAGAGAATCCACCTTTACAAAACATCTACTATGTGTCAGGTGCTTTCCATAGTTAACTTATTTTCTGATCTTCACAACACTCTAGAAAACACGCAGCATTGTTCTTATTTTACAGAAGGCGAATGTGAAGTTCCAAGAAGTAAATTATTATAGAATGCAGCCAGTAAGTGGTGGAGATAGGACTTGAACCCAGATCTCCATGACTCTAAAACCTTTGCTTATTTCATTATAATTGGAGGTCATGTAACTTATCATCCTAACTGGGATACTTTTGAAAGTGAAAGGAAGTGCTAATAATAATTGCACTGGAGCACCTGGAATAAACTGGGACTCTCCTAGGCAAACTGGAGCCTATGGTCACCCTAATTATAGACCACCATTGCCTCCATGCCTCGTGAGTATACTGGTCTGAAGTAGAAAACTAACCTAAGTCTTTTGAGATATTAATTCTCTCAGACAGGGTAAACTTTGAAGAAATACTTTGGTGTTGTTAAAAAAATTCCTTTACTGATAATTGAAAAGAAATCCATCTTACCCAAAAGAATAGATGAGGAATCACATTCTTTTAGGAGATTTGGGACACCCTTTGTCCCCTCTATCTCCTTCTCTAAGAGAGTTGGAAGTTAAACCATCTACAGAGGCACGGTTGGATGAGCTCACTGAAATTAGGCAGACTGGGACCAAATGTAGCTTGACCATTTGTAAAATAGATAATAATAATATCAGCTATTTGGTTGACCTCTTACTATGTCTAAAGCTATATATATATATATATAATCTCATTTGTTTTATATATATATAATCTCATTTGTTTTATATTATGTAGTATCTCATTCATTAGAAATGGAAAGGAGGGAGGGCAAAGTGAGGGGGATGGGGGTCATCTGAAATACTATCAATAAAACAAAAAAACAAAAGAAATAGAAAGCAAATTCACCATTTATCAAGCCAGTGCCAGGTCCCAGAGAGAGAAAACTCCAGAGTCCTTCCTTGTCGAAGCCACATTCTAGCAGAGGACTGACATCTTGGACATGCAAATCACTGATGGATGAAACAAATGTATGTCCCAGATGCCCTGGATCATTCACTCCAGAAATATGGGCCTGTGATATTCTGGGCCTTAGGAACATACAGACTCTGGAAGCACAGAGTGAAGAGGGGTTGGTTCTACTGAGGGCAAGTCAGAGATGTCACAGGGTCAAATAGATGCTGCTGGTGCCTGGTTTTGCCACACAGGCATGAGTACCCCTCCATTGGGGGTTTACTGCTGCATCTGGTCCTCATCCATTTGCCTAATTTCTGAGCCAAGCTTTGGAAATATGTGCTTTGCGACTGTGCTCTGAACACGTCAGGGAGAGGAGTGACAACTGACTTTCTTTTGGGGGCGGGTTGGCATTTCACAATTAAGACGTGTAAAAATCACACCACACTTTGTATATCTGTGTCTGGGCAAGGCTCCCTTGGAATAGCATTTCCATCCACTGTGGCTTCCTGCCTTCTCTTTTCAGCTTCCTCAGTGCTGTTGTTGGTACTCAAAATGCAAGGATAGCTTTTTGATTGGCAAATGTACAACACAGAAACTCCCTGACTATGAAAGAACACAACTGAGGGTGTGAAAGATTACAGAAACCAGTGAATGAATGTGGGAAAGATGCTAAAAGAAACAGATCTTTAATTTCCATTGTTGTAGAAATTTCCCTCCTGAGCCTTTATAACTTTAAGGGAGCTGTTTAGATTACTATTGAGGCAAAGAGGAGGGAAACACATTTATTGAGCGCAACTATGTGCCCAGTGCCATGGGTGCAAAGGCTCAGCTCATATAACCCCTGAGGAACTATACCTAGGAGTTATGGGCTGAATTGTGTCTCCCCCAGGTTCATACATTGACGTCTTAACGTCTGAGGTATTGACCTCAGAATGTGACTCTATTTGAATGTCACATTTAAAAAGGTAACATATTACACTGAAGTCTTAGGGTAGGCCCTGATCTTATAGGATTGGTGTCCTCATCAGAAGAGATTAGTTCACAGTCATGGACAGAGGGAAGGCTGTGGGAAGACAGAAGAAGATTGCCATCTATAAGTAAGGAGAGAGGCCTCTGCCCACCCAATATGGCTCAGTGGTGGAGCGGCGACCTTTGAGCCAGGAGGTCACAGTTAGATTCCCATCAGGGTACATGTGGGTTGCAAGCTTGATCCCCAGTAGGGGCCATGTAAGAGGCTAGCCAATTGATAAATCTCTCTCATCATGGGTGTTTCTATCTCTCTCCCTTCCTCTCTCTAAAATCAATAAAAATATACTTTTTTAAAAAGAGAGAGGCCTCTGAGGAAATCAACTCTACCAAAACCTCATCTCTGACTGCCAGCCTCCGGTATTGTGGGGGAATACATGTCTTTAAAACACCCAGCCCATGGCACTTTGTTATAGCAGCCCTGGCAAACTAATATTTCAAGGGTTGGCAAACTTTTTCTTAGAAGGCTACGTACTAAATAATTTGGATTTTACAGGCAAAATGGTCACTGTTGTAAATGCTCAACTCTGCTGCTGCAGAGCAAAAGCAGCCACAGACACCATGGAAACCAATGGGCACAGCTGTGTGACAATAAAACTTTATTTATAAAACCAGGCAGTGGCTGCCTGTGGCTGTGAGCCTTACTTTGCTAAAGCCCAATCTATCCTGACAAGGCACTTGGCTGGGTGAATGAATCCAAACCCTGCCTGAAGGACTGCACGGTCTGATGAGGGAGACACACAATTAAACAATACTACATACACCATACAAGCTGAGTTCCTGGGAGTGGGACACTCAGGATGTTGAGGAATACAGGGGAAGGAGATGTGGGGTAGCCTGAGGCTGCCTGGGGAAGGTCTAGGAAGGCTTCCTTGGAGAAGGTCAATCAATGCCTGAGATATGTATGGATTGAGAGACATTTTCTTTGACAACTCCTTATATTTTCTGAAATGAAATCATGGTCTTCCAGGACTTGGGATAAGGTTGTGAGCTTGTAGGGCTACTGTCTTTCTGTGTGTAAGAACAGTGTAGCGATGACCTCCACTGTGCTTCTGGCTCAGCCAGGCAAGAACCTTAGGACTGTTTTGCTTTCAGGGTGTGGTTCCAGGCCCCTTCTTGAGTGTTCTCACTGTGTAGTCCACTGAACTAAAACAGTGGCCTCCACCCCAGGACAAGAGCCCTCCAGCTGCTGCTTTCTATGGTTACCCTTACTAGCTTACTGGTCTGCATCCCAAACATCAAAGGACACATTTGAGAAGTCCCAGTGCTCACTGGGGTCCAATGTCTGGAGGTTGACCACAGCTCACTCTACTTAGGACACTGTACAGGTCTCTTTTCTACAATATGCCAGAGTGAGGAGGCGCCTTGGGCCACAGAGGATTGGAAGACAGCAGCCCAGAGAAAGTGGTGGCCTCCTTAAACTTCACACAGCAACAAGCAGGACAGAATTCAGACTTTCTGCCCTCGAACTGAAGGCAGGGGTTGTCTCTGTGGGGCTTAGCTCTCATAAGAGGTTACTCTTCCCAACACCCTTCTTCACTAAATTTTGTGGGAACATTAAGTTTTTCTGATTTGATTCTATTCTATTCTATTCTATTCTATTCTATTCTATTCTATTCTATTCTATTCTATTCCATTCCATTCCATCCCATTCCATCCCATTCCATTCTTCTATTCTATTCTAATCAGAATATCTGGAAAATATAGAGAAGTATTACCCAACAGGTGAATTCACCTATGATCTTATCTTTCCTAAACAATCACTGTAACATGTTGACATATTTTCTTTAAGATATTTTTGCTAAATTTTTAAAGAAAACATAGTTGAGTTCTATTGTTTTTTTGTACAATTTTGAAATTTACTTTTCCTCCTTTAATATTATAAGCATTTGACCATACCACTAAAAATGCCCAACCACCACCTTCCTTTCCTTGCTGAATCTCCAGGTTGCTGAGTAGAGTTTTCTCTGGGCAACAAGCAGTTTATGAGCCATGGCTGTGCCAAAGGAGCTTATGAAGTGAACATCAGGTGTCCCTGGCCTTGGCTTGTTGGGGGGAGGGTCTGGTCTCCCTTATTCACCGTTACTCAGTTTATTCATTTTAATGGAAATGGTTGGTCCTAATGTCTCCCAAGGTATCTTCTGGCTCCAGCATGCTGCCCTGTGCCCCAATTTTTCTACTAAAGTGCTCAACTGACCCATAGTTAAGAGAATTTCCCAACTAGCTTCCTCAAACACACGCTATTTTGAATGCACTGACTGTATCGGGTGTGCTTTGAGCAATTCCAGAAGACAGATGGACTTACAGGGACAAACAGCTGAATGCATAAATCAGATGCTGTATTCCAATCATGCCACTACTGAACATTTTGAAGGTGGGGAAGTGGGAGTGAATGGTGGGAGGGTTTACAGCTGACAGTTCTCTTTCTAACACCCTGGCTGGCCCCTCCCTCTTCTGTGTTCTCAGGGTTCACCCTGGGACTCTTCCTCTTCCTTCAATAGAACTGAGAGTTGGTAGAAAGCTTTCTAATACTACGATCCCCTGCAGTGATTGAAGTGGTAGAGTCTGGAGTTCACTCCAAAGCTAGAAGGCAGCCTCTGAAGGGTTTTGATTGACATAAGTGTCTCCCGGGCTTTGGAGGAGCACCAAGATATATGTGAACCTTGTCTCTAATACTTTCCACTTGTGTGGCTTTAGGCAATTTCTCTGAGTCTCAGTTTCCTTATCTGTAAAGTGGAGATGGCAATATCTGCATGATAGAATTCTTGAATAGAATAAATGAAACAACATATATGACGTATCTAGTATAATGTTTAGGAAAACTATAGGAAATATTATAATTAGTATAGTGATGGTAGGCCTGTGTGTATATCATTATTGTCTTATTTTTAAATAATGTGATGCTTGGCCCTGCTGGTGTGGTTGAGTGATGGCCCATGCACTGAGAGGTTGCTGGTTTGATTACTGGTCAGGGCACATGTCTGGGTTGTGGGCTTGATCCCCATGTGGGAGGCAGCCAGTAGACTTTTGTCATTGATATTTCTATCTCTCTTTCCTATCTCTCTAAAAATAAATAAAAACATACATTTTTTTAAAAAATGTGATGTCTAAAATTTTCAGGTGTCATTCCTAAGACATAAACTACCTGTAGCCTGTAGCACGAATGTATGTGTTCTCTGTGTACTGAATGCACAGCAAATGAAATTCCATTATAATAATCCGATAATTTTTCCTTGAGCAATGACAGGATTTTAAAACCTTTCCCTGGGAGAGATTTTGATAAGAGCTTTAGGTTGATTACTTTTTTATATCCCATGTTCTGTTTGGTTGATAAGCTTCCAATCTCTACATTTCACATTGTTTTTATCTTTCAGGGCTGTCCCCATCTTGTCACTGTCATCTTTTCAGTTGTCAAAATGAAATGAAGGGAAGACAGAGGGGGGACTGAGGCCTTGGGAAGGGGTGGCTAAAGCCCCCCCACCCCTCCGCGAGGGTAACAGGCAGGTCAGCTTCTTGAGAAATGGCTGTTCTGAACACAGGAATTAAGCAGCTAATCTCCAGGTGACAGGTCCATTTACTAATCTGGTACACAAAATCTGGCTCTCACATGGTGCTAAAACTCCAGGCCTCCTCTGCTTCTGCCTTGGGCTGATGAAATCTTGAAATTTTACAGTACCTGCTGCAGTTCAACATGCTTTCTAATCCCATAGTCATTTATTGGGAACCAACATGTTTTGAGAATCATAGACTTTCAGAGTGAAAAAGGGACCTCAGAAAACATTTGGTTCAGGTAGACAAGAGAAATAGCGTCCCCAAGTCACTCAACAGGTTAGAAATAGCCTCACAGGATACGAGCACAGCTTTCCTCTGTGGGGTTCATGGGCACCTCACTGTGGGTGGGTTGGTCCCTGAATTGTTTATAATTGCACCAATGTATTTGTGCTTAGAGATCTGTTAGTGAGTTCTAGGTAGTTTCTTCCACAATGAGGGTTCAGTTCTCAATAAATAATTCCTGGAGTCTTATTAAGCCTTGGTGTTTTAGGACCCTTTCAGATGCTGCTAAGGGGCAGAGACCCAAATGAATTTGGAATCATTATGCTAGGACCCCATTTAGGAAGCTAAAAACTATTGTATCTTTTGGAATGGAATGAAGCTCTAATAGGACTTACTCTTGATTGAGGATTGTGGTGGATACTGGTTTGCCCAATGTATGTTTCAATTTCCTTCTATCCCCTTTTCTTATAATGTAAAGCCTGGAAAGCTATAAATGACTTCCCAGATGGCTTTATGACTGAGATTCAGATATGATTTAACTTTTTCCATTAAGATACACCCATGAAAGGTGGAACAGTGTGCACCTGGGCTTCTACTGTGTTAGCTGGCAGGGACAGTCATGGAGGCATTTGATATCTTGTGTGGTCCTTAGCAGAGGTCCCCAGTGGGACAGCATTTATATCATAGCAAAGGGAGCGCTGCTCTAGAGCCAGCACGTGCAGTGGTGGTTTCTCATCGTGTGGGGCAACTTCCTCTTTCTATTGCTTCCTGATGACAGCAGGGCCAGCAGCTCTCTTAGAAGCTCAATTCTGCTGTGGCTTTGAGGGTTACTCCTGGAAGCTCAACTGAGCCTCAGTTTCTTCCGCTCTCAGTAGACCTATAATCCAGGGCTCAGCAAATGTTTTCTGTAAGGGACCAGGGTAGTCAATACTTTAGGCTTTGTGAACAATAAGGTTCCTGTTGTAACTATTCAACTTTGCCATTTCAGGATGTGAGCAGCCTTAGAAACTACATAAATGGGTGTGACCATCCTATCTAATAATAGACAAACATGGTAATTGACCGTACCTTCACTATGCTTCCCATGGGCTAATCAGCATGATATGCAAATTAATTGCCAACAAATATGGCGGCTAATTTGCATACTGCAGGCAGATCCCACTGTGCCACCCCACCTAGGGCTGGCGGCAGCACGATACCCAGCCGCTGGCTGCCCCAGCGTGAGATTCTGGCCTGCAGTGAGCAGGGCGGGGCGGGCGGGGCTGGTGGGGCAGGCGGCAGCGCAATCCTGAGCCTCCGTCCGCCCCAGCGTGGGATCCGGGCCTGCCATCTGCGACCGGGGGAGACAGGGCAGACACCGCGGGATTGGGCGTGCCATCTGCCACCAGGGGAGCGGGCCTAAGCCAGAAGGTGGTTATCTCCCAAGGGGTCCCAGTCTGTGAGAGGGCACAGGTTGGGCTGAGGGAACCTGCCCCCTGACAGTGCACAAATTTTTGTGCATGGGGTTTCTAGTCTATATATATAAAAGCCTAAGTGACCGTTTGACCAGTGCTATGATGCACACTGACCACCAGGGGGTAGACACTCAATACACAGGCATGGAAACATGGAATAGACTGATGAATCTCAGAGAGAAGCGGGGAGGAGGAATGGCGGGAAGAGATTAACCAAAGATCTTATATGCATGCTAGAGGCCTGGTGCATGAATCTGTGTACAGGTGGGGTCCCTTGGCCTGGCCTGTGGGGATCGGGCCAAAACTGGCAGTCCAATATCCCCCGAGGAGTTCCAGATTGTGAGAGGGTGCAGGCCAGGCCAAGGGACCCCACTGGTGCATGATTCTGTGCACCGGGCCTCTAGTGTTCAAATAAAACTTTATTGACAAAAGCAGGCAGAGGGCCAGATTTGACCTGTGGGATGATAGTTTGCCAACCCCTGTATAATACACCCCTTTCTGCTTAAACTACCCAGAGTGAATTCTCCTTTCTACCATTGAACCCTAACCAATGCTGTGATGTCTGAATGTTAGAGCGGATGGAATGTGAGAAAAGAGGGAAGGTAGAAAAGTGCCCCCAGTTTCTGGTTCAGGGGCTGATAAAATAGTAGAGCATGCATATCCTTAGCTGGTGGTAAACTTGGCAATAATCTCTTCCCTTCGTGCTGTGCTTTTCAGTTAGGAAGTGCTTTCACATACACTAACTACCTCATTTGACTTTCAGAACACTAGGTGAGGAGTGTGAAAGGGGTAAGGTTGGGAGGCCTTAGAAACACTCTGGACAGGTGGTAATTTTCTCAGTCACATGGCTGTGAGGAGCAGAGGCAGGACTTGAAACTCGGCCTCCTGTCCTAGGCCAGTTCTTCTTCCAGGCTCCATTTCTGGTCTCAGGAGATGGGACCTGAAGCTGAAGTCTCCTTCTAACAACATTGACATTTCTCTTGTGGAGGTTTTGAGAACATTAAGGGACTTGGTCTAGAAAGGCCTCCTAGGAACTGTCTACACAGCTTTGCTACTCAATGTGTGGGCCATGGGCCAGTAACACCTGGCAGCTTGCTATAAATACAGACTCTCAGGTGCCACCTTGGACCTACTGAATCACAACCTGCTTTTTAAGAAGACCTCCAGGTGGTTCTCATGCACCATAAAGTTTGAGAATTAAGAGTAGAAAAGAGACATAGTCAAAAGTTTAGTGCTTGCATTCAAATTGCCAAGGCTCAGGAGACAGAGTTTACATAGTCAGAAGTCAAAAGTCATGGGAAGGTTGAACAGTATTAAAGGGTGACAGAACCATGTTATTGCTATGCTATTTGGTTGGGAGATCCAGGGATACCCTAATCTTCCTTGATTTACCATTTTTTCCTCACAGTAAATTTATGCAGGGAAATGTATGCCCAAAGGAGGAAAAAAGCAAAGTAAACCCTAAGGTAGAGCAGGAGTAAGCTTGTTCCCCATAAAATATTTCTTAGGTTTCCTTTTCATACTTAATATTGCCCTATCAACCCTACGAATTGGGAGCTGTTATTTTATTTTCCATTTGAACTCACCACCACCATCATTGCCACCAATCCTGCATAGCCTGAATCACTGTTCTAAGTCCTTATACACACACAACAGATTTCTTACAATAATGATATGAAGTATCTCCACCGCCCAGATAGAAAGACCAAAGCATGCAGGATTTAATACGCTCAAGGTCACACAACTAATATGTGATAGAGGTGGGATTCAAACCTAGGCAGTTGGGCTTCAGACTGCATGCTTGCAATCACTACATCATATCCTTTTGCTGAGCAAATGGCTAACTGGCCCAAGATCAAAAAACAGACAAATGGCAGATACAAGGTTCATACCAAAGTCTGACTCTAGACCTGTGTTCTCAATCACAACAGTGTTTTCAAGCAGGATGAGTATCCTGGTACCCATGCTAGACTTCCTGAATCTCTGAAGATAGAGATAATAAACACACACACATCATATATATATATATATATATATATATATATATATATATATGACTTGTATAATTACACAGGAATATCTAATTATACATAAGTAGTTTTTTAAGCTCTAGATGTACTACTGCCCAGCTCTGGTCAAACACAGAACTACACTAGTCTGCCTCTGCTCGGTTAGACGTATGTGTACTTTCTACTGTAAGTCTAGTTTTTTAAAGATGTGCTTTGTATCTTATTCATCTGTATGACCCCAGTGCCTAGTTCAGGACTTGCCTCATAGTAATTTCTCTATAAATGTCTGTGGCTTGAACTGAATACCCCCCAGGGGCCACCACTCTAGGGCAATGGTTCTCATGCATCAGTATCACCTGAAAGGTCTGTTAACACACAGATAACTGGACTGCACCCCAAAGTTTCTGATTTGGTAAGGCTCAAAATTTGAATCTCTAACAAATTCCCAGGAGATGCTGATGCTGCTGGTCCAAGGACCACATTTGAGAACCACTGTCTAGGGAGCCTTCAAAGATGAGGGAGGATTGGGCCAGCCTTGAAGGATCCCCAGGGAACACAGACAAGTGAGGAATGTTGTTATGTTGTTTCAAGTCCACATTTCAAGAGATGACTCACTATAGGCTTTTATGAGTGCATGACCCTGAACATGAAGTATGGGAAAAGATGACATCTGATATATGCTTTGAGACAATGCGCCTTTAATTTCATCTCTTCATTAATGTGGAGAAGTGCAGATGTAGGCTTCTCTATCATTAACTAATTGGGAATGCACAGTCAATCTTTCCATTATCTAACAATGCACCACTGTTAGAAAGTCATCATTACAAGGTAGAGTGATATTGCTTGGTGTGTATTTGAATGTAACATATTTCATTAAGTCATATTTGGATTCCAAATCAAAAAAAGAAATCTTATCTAAAACAGAAATAGACAAAATGAATGAGTAAAGACAGGCTACATGATATTTGCTCTTACTGTTTCCTAGCAATGCAGAATGGAGGCAGCTGGCTGCTGAGGCCAATAGCTCAAACCAGCATCCATGATCTTCTCTGGTTAACCATTTCATTCCAGCAATAGGAATATGGGATAGGGCAGGACATTTTTCTCCATACCATCCTTTCTTCTCCCCAATCAGATTGTCCCAGGAATCACATTCTGAGAAAGATGTAGATAGGCTAGCGCCCCCCAGAGGATGGTGGCCAGGTTGGTAAGGGATCTGGAGAAGAGTACATACAAAGGAAGGGAAGTTCCTCCTACATGAGGGAGTGTCAGAAGTGGGTGTATGTGATCACTGCCCCCTCACTGGGTCAACCTTCACATGTGTTCTTGAAACTCAAAACATTGTATGTTGTTCTTTAACAGATCACACAAAAATCTGTAAATGTGTTTACTTATCTGTCTCTCCTGTCTCACCATCAGTTCCTTGATGGATTCGGTTTTATTCACTCAAAATCTCTAGCATCAAATATAATCCCTCAAATAGTGTGAGACCTCAATGAATGTTTGTTGATTTTAATTTGAGTTGTTGGGAAGAGGGGGCATACCTGGTCTGTGTGAGTCCAGGCGACAGAACTAGATCAGGGTGGATATGGAGAGGGACATTTATTGTGGCCCATTCTATCATCTTTTGTATCTATGTTTATTCCTGGGTAATAATGCTACTTGTGAAGAGTAAATGAGATAATTTGGTAAAATGCTTAGCTCCTTGCCTGGGGTACGGTAAGTATTCAATTAAAGTTTTACTTTTATTATTACTATTACCAAGTGGCCCTTTTAAATTTTATGTTGTAAGTTTTTATGAGTGCCCTGCCTTTGGTAAATGCCCTCCCTTCCTTCTATATTGTCTTTCTTCTCCCTTCCTTTCTTTCTTTCCACTATTACTCATCCTATCTTTCTACTTACCTATTCATTTATTTATCCAACCACTGAATGTCCATCTATTCATTCTCTTGTCTACTCTTTTATCCATTAATATCTACATTAATTAGTTACTTATTAATCCATCTATTCATCTCTAATTGGGTGGCTGTGGTGAGTGGAAAGTGCCTGGATGTAGTCATACCCATATCCTATCAGTTGAATTTTGGATGGTGCTGCCTAAAACAGACAGTGGGGGACACTGACATTGTTTTGTGTGGCTGGGAGATGGACCATGATCTCTGTCCAAATGACTTTTCATGGGCACCTCTGCGAGCCATTGAGGTCTGCAGTCCCCATTAAGCACTCTGGGAAGCCACTCGAAGCCGTGATATCTGAGCTGCAATGTGCACATTTACAATTAGATGATTTTATTCATCACAGTCATATTTTATTTAAAGAAACCAATAAAGCAGATGGAGACTGCTAAAGATGTGACTATTTTAGCTGGCATGTTTGTTCAGCAACTGGCACAATAAGAGAGGTGCAGAAGAGCAGATGAGATGGAGAACACCAATTATTTTAATTTTCTTGAAGAGGGGAACTGAAATCACAGTTTTGACCTTCACAAATCAGAAAATTATCTGGATTCTAGGAAATTCAAGATAATCATAGGCTACTTGCCAGAGCAGGAAAAAAAAAATAGGCCGTGCCTTTAATATTTGACTTCTCTATGGAACTGAATTAATTGAAGTGGTATCCCGAGGAAGAAGAATGACCCTGGTAATGTAGTAGAAAAAACATGGGTCTGGTGTTCAGATCAAAATTTGGATTCCTACCTTTCCATCTCTTGGCTGTGCATCCTTGGACAAATCATGTAATTTTTTTAAAAATATATATTTTATTGATTTTTTACAGAGAGGAAGGAAGAAGGATAGAGAGTTAGAAACATCAATGAGAGAGAAACATCGATCAGCTGCCTCCTGCACACCCCACACTGGGGATGTGCCCGCAACCAAGGTACATGCCCTTGACCGAAACCGAACCTGGGACCCTTCAGCCCGCAGGCTGGTGCCCTATCCACTGAGCCAAACCGATCAGGACCATGTAATTTTTTTTGAGCTTCAATTTCCTTATTGGTAAATGGAAAGTAATAATACCATTACATTATTCAATGAAGACTGCAGTGAGATAATGTAGACAGAGCAGCAGGCAGAATTCTAGATGCAGCTCAATATAAACTGGTCCCCTATGGGTTCCAACACTGTGTGCTAATGAGGTGACACCTGGAATATTTTGTTTCCTTCTGCATAAATGCAGTAATAGTTTAGCATGGTCCTTGAAGAGTGACCAGAATTTTGAACCCACATTCTGTGTCCAGCTAGAAGGAGATTACATGTCTAATTTGAAGAGGAGATGTTTGGGAGAGACAATATTGGGATCTTCAGGTAATGAATAGTGTGGAGAAAAGAGGGTATAGACTTACTGTATATGTTAAGAGACTGGTGTGTAAAAGCTACAGAAAGATACATTTCAGGCCAAATGTGGAAAAAGAAATAAACAAAAACTTTCTACAAGTGAGTCCAACTGAAGGGAAGAGATGAATGAGCTGGGTGTTGCAAGTGTGGGGATATCCTGGAGAGCCTGGGGACATGGTGGTGTTGGGAGGTCATCTCAGGCTGAGGAAGAACAGATGTGGAGGCAGTGAGGTGAAGCCACATGCTGTGCCTGGGGAGCCAGACACTGTGAGCCAATTCTGAAACTTGGATTAGGGAAAGGTTGTGCATGGTACAATGTGGCAGGTTGGCAGGGATAATGAAAGATGGAGAGGTTTTCTGAGACAAGGTCTTCAGCTGAAGAGCACTGTGATTAGACTTGCTCATCATACTAGCACCACTAATGACAAACAGGACAGCCACCACAGCCACCTCCACTCACCATTCAGTGTGTGAACTTGGGTAAGTAATTTTCCATCTCCAAGAGACACAAGTGAAATTGAACTATTGATCTGGCCTTGCTTCTTCTCAGGTTTACATGAAGATCAAAAGCATGATGGGCGTGGAAACATGAGACAAATGCGAAGTGCCCTGCCCAGTTGAAGAGCTATTTTTGTATTGCTTCTTCCCCTTGTTCCTGATGAAGTGAGGAGTGTGACAGTGGGTTGAGAATATGTCTTTATTCAGAATCTTGGTTATTTTTCTGCAGTTTTTTTTCTTTTGCCTTGACTATGTTCAAACAAACCACAGCAATGCCCTGTCTCCTCATCTCATTTCATAGATCAAGCATGTTCTGGCCCTTCCCTTCCTGTGGCCTCTGTCTATCTGACTGTGCAGCTGGGACTAGGGTGCCTGCGCTGTGTAACTTGTGTCGCATTGTAACACATGAGACTGTCATCCCCCCAACCCATTAGAACACCAATGTCAGTGTATCATAAATTGAGGCCTGAGAAAGGTCACAAATACGCTATGGTGCCTAGTTCTTCCATCTATAAGTTGGGCATCAAATTCCTGATACCCAAGACCACTGTAAGGATCAAATGAGGTATAATAAAGTGCCTGGCATATAGCACATTCAATTAAAAAACAAATAAAAACTATAGGAGGCGGTAATCATTTAATGGGCCATACATATGCACACATTTTTATATACTTTTAATTAGGTGCATATGTATCATATTATCAGGGGATTTTGTTGTTTGAATTAGAAATGAAATCAAGAAAAAAGAAACACTGGGTAAACCTGAGTTCAACATTCAGTGAAACTGGATGTTTCCCCAACACTGAGACAGAACTTAAATGTTAGTTTAGATTTACAGGGGTGGGGAACTTCTGGCCCATGGGCCATAGAAGGCCTGTGAAATCATTTGGTCTGGCCCTGCCAAGGCATTAGGAGTGAGTTAATTAAATGGTTGCCAGGCTAATTTTTAAGTTGATAATGTTGTATAGCCCTCGAATGATGTTATAAATATCAAAATGTCCCTTGGCAGCAAAAAGGTTCCTCAGCCCTGGTTTAGAAATTTCTTTAGCCTGGAGCACTACCTTGTTTAGGTCAAGCTACAGCATCATTTTGGGGCACACCCTTTACAAAGGTGTAGTCATGGGCCCTGAAGCCTGGAGAGCATCAACACAGACTCTCACAAGGGGTCATGGGTTCTGGGTCAGGCTCTCAGTTTTGATGGCTCCTCACAGTCCTGCCCTTGTGTTTGTTTTATTTTCTGGCAAAGCTGTTGTGTTGCATCATCTCCACCTGCTCCAGTGGTGGACTGTGTGACACTCAAGACTGGAACCTACCTCCACGCTCCAGGTGCCTGCATTTGGAGGTGGACTTTGAGATTCTGCTTTATGATAGAAACGGCTCCTTGTTTCTCTGGAGCAGCCCTACCAGCGTCAGAGGTCTGGCCCTGGTCACTCTGACTGAACTCTTTGACCTCTCATGAGAGATTGTGGGGTGGGAATCGGGACATCTGCAGGAGGAGTATTGACTGTTTGCTTCCTTAAGGTGACTTTTAGGGTGTCTGCAGATTCAGCTTATGAAAATGAATTTTAGAGATCCCAACACCAGCTTATTTGAATTTTTAAGATTTTAGGAGGTATTTTCTTTATAGTTTCTGATTTTGATAGAATTTGTAAGAGTCACAGTGTTCTTTTCAATATTATATAGTAACAGTATTATACAATAGAACAATTTTAGCAATTAAAGTTAGACTGATACTGGAGTTAGAATCTGGGGTCTATTCCTTATTAACTTAATTCTGGGAAATTCTCTTAACCTCTTTATGCCTCAGTTTCTTCACCTTAGATATGGGATGATAACACACACTTTCCAGAGCTCTGATTTGTGAAAGGTAATATAATTTGCCTGAAAATCAATCCCATGTTAGTGTCAGATTTCCAAATGGCATTAGAAATAATTGACAAGCAATTTCACTTTTACCACAGGCTCTTTCAAATGCATTAAATATAGAGTATATTTACAGCATGCGATTTATTCAAACATTGCTTTCTCCATCACTGTGTTTCTCAACATCTTTTACACATTGCAGTTTCCACAGAGGCTTTCTCCTCTGGACGCTGATAGTGCCCAGGCTCTCTCATGAACTACAGCCTGTGTCAGCAATCTGGTCTCCCTTTCCTCACATTCCTCCCTTCCCTGGCATTACCCTCTTGCCAACCCCTTCCCCAAAGGCTGATACTGCAAAGTAGAATCCACCCTGCTTAGGAATATGGAAGGGAGGAGGGGGAAAAGTTACAAACTCAACTTAGGTAACCGGACAGAGTGGATAATCTGCTACCAGTCTAAAGCTAGGAACAAAGGGAAGGGAGGTACCACATTCTGGCCTTGACCTCCTGGCTCACTCACCCTGACAGGTGTTTAAGCAGAAGACTAGGGAAATGGGAAAATCCTTCACCTGTGAGTTTAAAGCCTGGCCCACTAGTAGAGTGAAAGAATCATCCATAAGGCCCCTGACTGCAAGAGGCTGGGAGAGACGTTAGGGGGACCACATTAATGGCAGCTGGGAGGGGCAGGTTTGGAAGAGGTTGGCCAAGCTGTGAGCTCCCTCCCTCATCAAGGATCTGAGCAGTGGAAAGATCTCCTGGCCCTGATGGGTACCCTGAAGAACTTGTATGTGTATCTGCGAGAGAGCCAGTGTTTGGTCACCATGCTTAGCTCTAGAAGTTCAAAACAGAGATGACCACAACAATCCAGATAAATGAGAAAACCCTGTTTCCTCCAATTTTCCATTCCAGACTTGAAATGACGGCCATGCTTCCCTCCTCCCTACCTCCCACCAATCTTTGAGGCTGAAGCCTGGCTCGCCCTTGTGGAGAGAAGATGGGGACATTAAATAGGACACAGGATTGAAAATTCAAACAAGATGGGGCACTCTCAGGCTCAAAAGCAACCAAAAAAGTATGGAATCTGCCCAAGGGGTCAGTGAGGGGTGGGGAGGGAGACTCGACTGCGTGGTTGAGGGGGTGATTAGAGAGAAAAGAAAACCTATTTGTATTTTTGCCCTGTTGAGTTCTGAGGGTTCAATAAGCCAGTCATGTTTGATGAATTTTCTTTGATCACTAATACAATATAGATGAAAATGTTCTGTAAACTGGAACTCTACAAATATTAGTTATGATTAATAATCAATACAAAGAGGAGTAGAGAAATAACATGAGAGGTTTCTTGATTTCCCTCAATGTTATTTTAGAAATCCAAAGCACAATTCCTGGTCTGGAGTGGGGAAAAATTAAACCATGTTTCAAAACCCCTAGTACATGGCCAATAGGGGAGCAGGGCAAGGGAGGTGCTTTCTGAACTTGCCTCAGGATACTGGCAAGGCATCCAATTTGACATCCTCCCTAATGACATCCATGCTTCCCACCTCCCTACCTCTGACCAATTATTGAGGCTGAAGCCTGGCTCGCTCTTGTGGAGAGAGGATGGGGGGCATTAAATAGGACACGAGATTGAAAATTCAAACAAGGTGGGACACTCAGACACCCAGAACTCTGGCTATTTCTCTTTCTCTTATCTCTTACCTTGAAGCAGTAGCCAACACTTATAATTATACTTCTATGCTTCCACTATCAACCTTCTCTCTCCACCTCTATTCATATAAAAGCAGCCTGGTGAGTGTCACAGACTGTTTCTGTCTCATGCCCTTCACCTCTCGCAGCAGCCCCACGAGGTAGGCATTACATTATTCCCACAGTACAAATGAGAAGACTGAACTGCAGAGGGGAAATCTCTTATCCAAGCTCACACAGCAAGTCAGAGGCAGAGGGGAATCCTGACTGGAGAGCCTCAGTGGGCATTCTCTCCATTTTCATCCATCCTCCACCCTGCTGCCAGACTGCTCTCTCCAAGTCCGGTGGTGTCATGCCCTTAGATAAATCCCACATCCTCAGCTTTTTGGTCAAAGTGAGACAAGGTGTTAAGCCATGACAAGTGGAATAGGGAAACTGAGGCAGACAGGTAAATGGCCAAGCAGTTTATAGCTATCTAGCAAATAGCAAAAGCCTATCTTCCCTAACCAAGGACACAGAGTAAATGGTTTACACTCCTTTCCCCATTTCTTCCCTCTCAGGTGTGCATCTCCTAAACTCTAAGGGCCCCTATGATTCTTACAATCAGGAGAGCAATGAGCAGTGGCACCTCATCCCAGAGTAACCCCTGAACCTATCTCCAGGGCCCCCTTTTTTCTGATTTTTCAGTGAGCAATAGCAGCCTTGCTTGGCTTACTTCTGTCACTATGACTTTTACTTCCCAGTGACCCAACAGCAGTTCTCCCTAGACTCACATCTCTCCTATAATGTCAGCCCAAATAACCCCACCTAGGCTCTCTCCTGTTGCTTCTTCTATCCTAAGCCCTTCCTCACTTCACTGTCCCCAGCTTTAATAAACATACTCTCAAAATCACCTGGACTCATGGGCTTTCCTGCATGAAGTCAAGAATCCACACACTACAGGCTGGCCGAAGCAGACCCACTCCAGCCCAGTTCCTGTCCGCTAACAAAGGCTGTTTATGAACCAACTCCAACCTCTTTCAGGCTCTGTAGTTCTCAGAGCCCTGGAAAGCATTATAGTCTCTGACTATCCCTGCTTTTTTCTCAACCTGTCCTTCCACCTGGACACCTGATGAGCTGTCTCTCTCTTCTGCAAGCATCAGAGAAGTTCGTTCTGTCTAAGCACTGGTAGACCTCCATGGGCCACTCCTGTTCTCCAGCCAGAGGTGTGTGGTAACTAAAGCAGAGCCTGGAGCAGAAAGACCTAGGTTCTTAAGTGTAGGTCAGTCAGCCCGTTACTAGCTACATGGATTAGGACAATTTATTTGGCCTCTGTGGATATTAGTTTCCTCATTTGTAAAGAATAGTAATGATGATATAGGATTTACTTGGCTGATGCAGTCAAAGTGCTTAGCATGGTACCTTGATCATTCTAAGCCCTTCATTCCTTCCCTCAATGTATATGGAGTATATCATGGGCTGGGGCTATGCTAGGTTCTAGGGTTACATCAATGGACAAACCACAGCCAGTGTCTGCCCGCATGCAGTTAAACAAAACAAACACTATTATCTGGGATGATTTCTGAGAATGTTTGCTGAGATGTGTCTAGGTGGTGTGGGCACTATACTGTCTTTTATAACATTCATCCCTGGGAGGTAGGCATTGTTAGTCCAATTTTACAATGGAGGAAACTGAGGCCTGGGACCATGAAAGAGATTATCTCAAGACTAGAGGCCCAGACTCCACTTTGCTATAAAGTTCTTGAGAGGAAACTTGCCACAGTCTTGCCTGGTGTGGGCTGGCATGCTCTGCTTTCAGAGGTGTATGTGTGACTTGGGTGGGGGCCCTGGAGCAAGAATAAGGTCACCATACCTTATTCTTGGGGTTCAGGGGGCATCGCATTTCAGAAAAGTAACCTCGTATGTGCAAAAATCTTCCCCCCTCTTCTGGACAAAGTAGCTTGGAGAGGGAGTGGGAGGATCTATCCCCTTGGGGAATGTGGCTTCCCCTAGAAACTGTTCTGTCCTGACAACTGGGCATCTGTTACAGCTACTTTTCCATAAGAACCCAACTGACCAATTCTCTCTGAATAAAATATAGGCAGAATGTGATAGCAGAAAGGAGAATAGATGGAGGTCAGGGAGCCCATTGCCTGTCTTGCCTCTATAATCAAACACTGGGTAGCAGTGACTTCTCTAATAGTCTCTGATTCTAGCAGCCTCCTGCCTTCTTTCTAGGCTCTCCTCTTCGTTGAGATTCCCAGACTCAAGTCCATTTAATCAAGATGCTTGTCTGACCTCTCCTGGTCCTTGTCTATGTAGACTTGGGCCTAGACCTGGATACTTGCTCCTGATGTAGGGCCTTTGGCAGGCCAGCTGAATATGCTTCTATATGTCTAATGGGCTCTCTCATCCCCTGCTCCTGAGTGAATGGAAGTCTCCCTGACCCTTATGTGGCCTCCCTGTCCAGGAGGTTAAGACCATATCTCATAGTTCCAGGCCGTTTCTCAGATGCATGATCACACCTACTTACTGTAAATCACCTGTACAGTCTCTTTTTTCCTGCTGGGGGCCCGGCACTGAGCTCAGAGCAATGACTAACTTCAGGGAATAGGTTCCTGCTGCTAGGAGGTTAATTAAAGTTCCAGGGCCCGAGGTGGTTTTGCTTCCGCTACAGGGTAGCAGGAGAAGAAAGATCTAAATGCAATCAATTCGGCCCTGTCCATGCCTTCCCCAGGTCTCTGTGACCTAGAATATGGGTTTGGATGAAAAGAAGGGGAGGCTTGTGTAAATGGTGGAGTTAAGAAAGGGAGAGAGAATATTAAGACAGTATGACCAATGCAGAGAGGTGGTTCTCTCATGCTCCGTTGGTAGAGTCCATGCTGGGTCCACATCACTGGGAGATAACCTGGTCTTGAAGAATAAGAGCTTGAAAACTGTTCATGTAATTTCACCCAGTCATTTCCCTTCTTCACATCTGGCCTAAGCACCTGAAATGCAAATAGAGCTTTATGTAGACTTATGTTTATCACTAGGCTTCTTATTACAGTAACGAATATTGGAAATAATCTAATGTCTGATATGGGATTGGTTATGCAGATTATGACTATTCATATAGGATAGAACATTCCATAGCATTTAAAATGATGTTTATGAGGCACTTTCATGGCATGGTGAACTGCTTATGATGTAATGTTAAGCAAAATCAAGCAGAACAAATTTTAGAAACAAATTATCAATAATCAGATGTAAAAATAAACTATGCTTAAGAAATATCCTGGGAAGAATATGACAACATGTTATCATCAGTTGTTGATTCTCAGGTGGGATAAACTCTGCTTAAATTTTCCAAATTTTTAGAATATTATGTAAATTATTTTATGATAAAATAAAAGGAGATGCAATTAAAGAGAACTAAAGGGTACTTTCTCCCTTGGAAGTGTGAGTGCTTGGGACTTCTGTTGGGCCCTTGGGTCTGTAAGGTTGGCCTAGAGGCAGCAGGCTCTTGGCTCTACGGACAACCAAACCAGAAGAGCCTTATATTTAAAGGCCAAAGAGAGATGGGCAGGGGAAAGGGCACTGAGTGTGTGTGTCTTCTCCAAGTGCACCACACTCCCCAAATCTCCAATCTCCATGTGTTCATCTACCCGGAGGCTCTCAGAACCTAGTCCTTTTGGGCTTTTAAGGAGACTGTCTTCCACAGTCATGAGAGATTGAATCATTGACCATCGGGGAGTGATTCAACCTCTAGCCCTTCTCCCCTTCCCTGAGGGTTCCAACCCTCTAATCATAGGGTTGTTTCTCTTGGCACCCAACCCCAAAAGTACTCCCATTAACATAATAAAAGACACCTTTATTGATCCCACCACTTGGGAAATTACAAAGATTTTAGGAACTGGGTGCCAGAAACCAGGATGAAAACCAAATATATATTGCTTATTATAAATCATCATGTCACAGGAATGGTCCCCTGACTTTCACCTGGGGAACTGCTCTCTCCCACACTACTCCACAGAGCTTTTCCTGACCCTTGTGCTGGGCTCAGGGAAGGGCACAGGGCACACTCAGAGCCACTGAAAGCAAATGGGAATTTGGGAAATACTATGTGAATGAGAATCTTAGCTCTTCCTGTGGGCCCTGAAACTAGAAACACAGGAGCGGCAGCTGTTATTGCACGTGAAAGACGGAAGCCAGTCCAGCAAACACAGATCCCAGAGATGCAGACAGGTCCCAGCAGGAAAGATACATTAGCGATCTCATCAGAGTCAGGGTCCAACAGGAGATAGATGGCTCACTTGCACTAGATACTGGTTTAATAAAGGAACCATTCACTGTGGGCAGTGTGTAGGGTGCCAAACTACCCTGTGTACAAAATTCTGCAGGAACCCAGGGCCAGTAACTGGAGCTGCTACCACCTGTAGGTCCAAGGGGAAGTGATAGGGAGTAGTTACCAGAACCTACAGGGGAGAGAGTGTCAGGTAGAGAGAAACAGGGACCTTGGATTGGGGGACAGAGCCAGCCTGAGGTGACCCTGCATAGAGGCAACCAGGGGAATAGACACCCTGACCTTCCCTTTGCTCACTCCTCCCCATTAGCCAAACCCCCTGGAAGGCAGAGGTTGCTGGAGCCCAGTTCATGTGGCCCAGACAGTGCGGGCTTTGGGGGCAGGGAGACAGAGGGCAGGGAGAAGGAGGGTAGCAAGTTAATCTGGAGCAGCAAAAGGAAAGGATCAGGCACAGCCCTGAGTCCAACCCTACCCCTAGATGGCTCAGTTTATGTGAGCCAATAAATTTACCCTTTACAGAAGTCAGTTGGATGGGGCTTTCTGTCATTTACATCCAATAGAATCCCAATTAGCTCAGTGTGTGAATTAATTTTCCCTCTTTTCCTCTATATCTTTTTTTTTTACTGCTTTCAAAAAAAATTGTGGTAAAGTATATATAAAATGTGCCTTTTTAGTCATACAATTCAGTGGTATAAATTCAATTTACAATGTTTTGTAACCATCACCACTATCTAGATCCAAAATGTTTTCATCACCCAAACAGAAACTCTGTACTCATTAAGCAATAGTTCCCCATTTTCCCTCCTACCTAGCCCCTAGTAACCTCTAATCTGCCTTCTGTCTTTATGAATTGACCTATTCTGGATATTTCATATAGGTGGAATCACACAATATTTTACCTTTTGTACCTGTCTTATGTCACCTAGCATACTGTTTCCATGTTGTAACATATATAAAAACTTTATTTATTTTCATGTCTGAATACTATTCCACTGTCTGGATATACCAACATTTGTTTATTCCTTCATCTGTTGGTGGACACTTGGAATGTTTCCACGTTTTGGCTATTGTGCATAACACTGCAATGAACTCTTCCTCTGTGTTTCAAATGCCTCCCATCAGAAGAGAAGCAAAAGGGTAAAGGGACTAATGGCAACAAAATGCATGGTACCTTGTGGTGGTAGCCACCAAACCTGGTTGGAGCTATTGCCACTGTGAGTTAGGGCATGCTGTCCACTCAGGCCCCATGAGCCTGGCCCCGACGCAGCTCATGCAGAGCAAAGGGGGTGAAAGGCAGAAGCCATTGATTTCTGGAGGGTGGAGGCCTAACAACTTAGGGTGTTGTTTTTAGAAATACCGAAGCCCAAAGCCACCTAGTAATTACAGAGCATTCTCGCCAGCTTTGTTTAATGGTTGAGTGATCAGAAGTTTTCTTTCTTTTTTTTTTTCCTTTCTCCTGTCAACTCTGGCTGATTAGCAAGGCCTTCGAATCTTTCCTTACACATAATTTTCCAAGTCTGAAGTGAGAAATTGAACTGAACTCAATTACAGCAGCCAATCTAATGTATTTAATTGCACACATGAGCTAGAAATTTAAAGGGTTCCTTGGAGGATGAAGGTGAGCAAAGCGGACTCAGAGTTATTGATGTCACGTTTACCTGTGAGTGTGTATGTGGCCTCGAGGGCACCCACGCCCCTCCCAAGCACACACTTGTGTGTACACATTGATGAGATACAGATGCTGTAAGATCACATCCTCCGAGATGGTGGCACTTTCCCCAGTGGCTTGGCTGATGAATTTACAACCACTCTCAAGTGCTAATTCAGAAGCTTGTGTAATTTAAAAAATACATGTCTCCCCCATGAGAAAATGCAACAAATGAATGTAAAGAGGTCAAGCAAAGGAGGAAAGCTGATTGGTGGGCAGAGCCTGTTCACAAAGGGACTGGGTGTGCAGGACCAGCTGAAACCAAGCTGCTCCTTAGCGGCAGTGAGTAGCAGCATCCGGGGGCCAGGGCAGCTCCAGTGCACTCTAATCAACACGGTGGCCCTGTCCTGGAGCCGATTATTCTCATAGTGGTGACTGTTTACTGAGTGCTTCCTGTGTGTGGGACACAGTGTCCCTGCTTTTCACATGTTACCTTCAGTCTTCACAACAGTCCTGCATAGCAGTGGTGTTATTCTGGTTTTACAGATGAGGGCAGCAGGTTCAGGGCTTATGAAGACTTGCCTGAGCGCATGACTGCACATAACTTGATCTTGGATCTGAGCTGAAGCCTGGGCTTGCTCATTATGTCCCAGGGTCTGTGGCACAGAGCCTGCCAGGCAAGGCAACAACACTCATGTGCTCTACATTTCAAATGCCTCCCACCAGAGGAGGCGCTAAAGAGTAAAGGAATGGATGGCAATAAGATGCGTGGTTCCGCAAATCAACTTTCCACCTTGGCTTGACTTCTTTTCATTAGTTTCGGTGCAGTTTTGTCCCCATTTCTGTCTGCTGCATCTGCTTTCACTTTCCATACTACTCCTCTTTCATGTTTCCTTCCCTGGCATTTCCATCCTTACCCTCAAAACCACTCTGTATTGTGTTCTTGCTCCCTCCCCATTCCCATCAATTTTTGCCTAAGAATTGGTCATAAAGCTGTCACTCTGAAAACAAAAAGAGGAGCCCCAGGAGAGAAAACATTGCTTTGATATAATTGTGAGCTGCAAATTTGGCAGGAGCCACCAAGGGTGAGGCATGAAACTCATAAGGGCGGCAATGAGCAGCCAAAGACTGAAGGAGCTCTGGCCGAACACCAGGGGCCTGAAACCATGCTCCCATCCTCTGGCCTGAGCTGTAACTTACCAAAGAGGCCAGAGAAATGTCTTTACCTGGGAGTGGTGGGTGCTGTGCAAATCCAGGGTCTGTGTGCAGTTGATCTTCAGCTGGTGAGAGAGGGAATTGAATGGGCTTGGGAAACAAGGAGGGGAGCAGCCAGTGGAAACCAGGGCATGGAGCCAGGGGATGGAAGAGCCAGGGAGATGTGAGCAGTGAGGTCACCTCAAAGCCAGTCAGCAGGAGGGTGGTTCCAGGTGAGTCCGGGCTTGCTGCCAGTGACTAGTTCTGATGTGCCCAGCTCTCCTTGGCATGAGGTAGGGCAGGCCTGAGCCATGTTGAGGCCCGGGAGCGGGGATACTGTTATCTGCTCTTTGGCCAATACCATTGTTCCATATTCTTAGCTTTTATACATTTCAGACCCACTTTAGTGAGTCTGAACATGAAGTCACCCAGACAAGGACCAATTATAGGATTATTCTACTTTCATAGATGATAAAAGGGAAAATCAGGCTTGCAGAACTGGAAGTGCAAAAGCTGGGATCAAACCTAGAATCCCTCCCACTTGCCCAGGCTGCTTGGAGCCCTGTTTGGAGGCCAGATAGAGTGATATTTGGAGACAAGCACAGGACTTGCAATCAGCCAGCCCCAGCCCCGAATTCTGACTCTGAAATTTATTAGCTCTGTATTTCCACTCTCCATGTTTTGCTACTGTACAAACTTGCTCAGTCTGTCCTGGGGCCTGCTTTGTACAAGCAAACGCAACAGAATTCACAGAGGGGGCACTGCTTCTTGGGGCTTGAATGCCTGGTCCCTGTTAGCTGCTCTGAGTTCACAGGAGGCAGCCTGTCAGCATGGACCACGTGGGAGGAAAGCCAGAACACTGCCTGGAAGGGCCTAATTATACCCAGCGAGTATCTTTCACCTGCAGGATCTGGGCTTTCGGTGATGTGTCTTTGTGGCAAAGGACATTTTCCAAGTGAGAACTTGGACGCCCGTAAAAACAAAATGGAATGATTAGGGAGGTACTGGACCATGGAGTGTTTTCCTTGAGCAAGTCTTTTAACCTTGTGGTGAAGCTGACCCTCTCTCCGGCACTGACAGCCTTTTTGGAACAGAGGACACGAGCTAAGTTCTTTTCAACGTATATTAAATTGAGCCTGCCAATCTTGGCAAAATCCTTCTAACGAGATGGACACTCAGAGGACAGCCTGCCCCGACATGCTGCTCTCGCTGCTGTGTAGATGGCACTCCCACCCATGACTTAGGCGGAACAAAAATCTCCCTCTCTCTCTTCTTTTCTTTCTTCCTTATTTAATAAAAGCGATTGCCTCTTAGTGATCACAGTCCAAAACCTGTGCCAAAGACTTAATGTGAATTCGCTGGTGTAATCCTGATAATGCTCCTATGAAATGGGTTCTAGTTCATCCTCACTTTAGAGAAGAGGAATGCAGGGCTCAGAGGGATGCTGTGTCACAGCTTCTAATAGGCTAGTCTGACCTCTAGGCTTAGTCACTCAGTTTCTTTGGATAGTATTACCCTAACAAATCATACTGCTTACATTCGCTATGTTCTTTTTCAGGCCTTGCCCGTGTGTCTACATAAGTTTTGCATAATTAAAACTTTAATTATTTTACAGCTAGACTTTGACATTCTTTTAAGATTAAAGTTTATTTTTTATCAAAGTAATACATAGGTATTTTTAAAAGCCAAATAGAGTAAAATATATGCCTTAGAAAACTCCAATCCCTGGTCTTACTTGGTCTCTTCTAACTGTTGCCTCTGATAGTGATTTCCACGTTTTTGGTAAATAGTATGTTTAGGCCGCTTTTCCTTAATTGATCAGTTTTAGGCATTGACTTCCTTGCACAGTATAGGAAGACCTGCTCTCTCACTGCCTTCGCTTCCCTTCCATGGATTTCTATATGACAGCGTACATGTTATATAAAGTCAAACTGTATTTCCTTCTTGTATTTGACTTTGTTTTGTAAAAGGGAACAATTGCTTTGCTTCATTATTTGCATACTTTGCTTTTATCTTTCTCTAATTTTCCACACATGTTCCCACATCTCTACCACTCACCTATCTGTAATTTTCCTATAAACTCAAACATATCAATTCATTTTTTAAAATTTTGTCTAGAGGTCATCCTTCCGTAGCTGTCCTCCTGTTCCAGTCTCAACTGGTTGCTTTCCAGGATGGCTGCACAGCTGGTGTATGGGGTCTTTTTTTGATTATTAACCTGGGAAGTCTTTTAGTTTTTTTTTTATTGACTTCTCACTTTCTGAAGCCCTTTACTTCCTATGTTATGATTTTCTTTTCAATTTACTTTCCTAAGAAAGGGTATATGAGTTATAAAGTCTTTTTGAGTCTTTGATTGTGTTATTACTCACTTAAATTTATGTAACCATTTGGCTGGGTATAAATCTCTAGTTTGAAAGTGATTTTCTTTCAAAATACTTAAAGTCATTTTCCATTGTCATCTAATTTCTTGTCTTGGTATTCAGAAGTCTGAGACCGATTTGATTCCAAGTTCTTTGTATATGACCTTTAATTTTCTCTGGAAGCTTTGGGATATTCTCTCTATTCTTTGAGTTCAGAAATTGAATGCACTGCACTCAGAACTTGATAAATCCTTTAAATTGAAGACACTTGCTTTTTAGTCCTGTGAAATGTTCTAGTCTTACATTGATTTATAATGTAAGGATTCCCTAAAGTTTGATCTATCTTTTCTATTCTACATGAATGAAGGGAAGGCAATTAATGTTTATTGTATAGCTACTATGTTTTAGTCATTGAAGTAGACACTTTGCCTGTGCTATTTATTTTATCTTCCTAGAAAACCTTCAAGACAGCTGTTGGCATTAATAGCTTATAGGTGAAGACTCTGTGATTCAGAATAGTGGAACAATTTTTCCCAGCTATTAAACAGATACCCAGCTATTAAACACCAACATTAAACAACAAGTTATTCAACATCACAGTCAAAATTCAATCCAAGTCTGGACAACTCAGTCTACTAAATGAACTTCCCCAAATATGTTCCTTGGAACACCAGTGTCTCTTGCATTTCTGCAGTTTAATATGCTTAGGAAATGCTGGGGAAAATATATGTCTTAGTTATAGAATTTCTCAGAGTTGTTGATATCCTAAACTGTGCTCTGAGTCTCTAAGGAGGAGATTGTCATCATTTCCCAGAGTAGATGGATGCGATATTGAAGCTGTGCCTTGAAGGGGAGGAGAATTAGAGGATGAGATATTAGATCTGGTTGCTGCCTAGCAGGCCATTCTTGCAATGGACTCTGTGGTTCTTTCTATAATACCTTGTCTTCTCCATCCCACTCTTCCTTGTTTCATTCCACTGGCTTCTCTTGCTCTCTAATCCACTAAACATAGCACCTTTTTATTTTTTTCCTTTTCAGTTTCTTGATTACTCAAACAGCCATATTGGTTGTCTTTCAAAAAAAAAATGAAGCCTCCTTATGCTTTGGAGCTTTCTCATACTCTGCTATCTCCCTTGAAGTTCTCTTCACCTTCCTGGACCTCACTCACATCTCTTTGTCCTGCAAAGGTTAGCTCAAAGGCAGTCACCTCAAGGAAGATTTTCCTAAGCATTCTGATTAGGTTAGGTCTCCCTACATGATGTTTTCATGTATATGGCACTTCTACATGATATCAATCATATCATTTGCATATGCTATTCAACATATCACTTGCAATCATACACTTATGTTATTTTAAAATATTTGTTTACTGTCTGTCTTCTTTCTGCAGACCCCAAGGTCCTTCTGCAGCACAGACCATGTCTGTCTAGCTTATTAACATATGCCTAGAACAGAGAGTTGTGGGTAATGTATGCTAGGTGCTAAATAAACATTTGTTGAGTGACTGCATGAATGATCAAATGGATAAATGAAAATGGCTACTTCATTCATCATTATCATTAATGAGGGTGCTGATTAATGAATTTTGCTTAAATGGTGGCTCTTGTTAGAGTTCCAATAGCCCAATTCTCCTTCACAATAGGTCTGCAGTGAGACAAGAATATAATGTAAAACATAATTTCGAATGTAATGAATATTCCATAAAACAAAATCATAATTTAAAAAATATTCATTTCTGCTCTGTACATGAATTATTTCGCCAACAGGTATCTCAGCATGGGACTGCTTCCACCCCAAAATACCCAGCCTCTGAAGCACATTCAAGTAGTTCTTCATGAATCCTGTAAATCAAGCTCTCATCATAGAGCTAAGAGATCAAATAAATATTCTCTTTTAATGAGTGAAAAGGCAAAGGCTAGGAATTAAAAGAAAGAGTCAGGTTGGATGTTTTTAAGGGCCTTTTTCTAGTCATTGCTGGCTGAGCAGGTAAGCCTGACCCCGAGTCTTGGCCGGTGCTTCCATCCCCCCTGAAATCTGTGATTCCACTGAGATGAGATATTCTGTAGAGCTGTGCTTTCCGTTTTACCACAGAGGACTTCTAGGAAGACTAAATAGCGTAACACCCCCCAAAGCATCTAGCCCAATGCCTGCACATGCAATACATGTAGTTTCTTCATCTTCCTCATCTGGGTCTCTCTGCTCTCACTTCTTTGATTCTTTAATTAGCTCTTTCTGTGGGCACCTTCACTGACAGTTCTGACAATGTCTGATTCACCTCTCCTCCCCCAGTCCTCCGACCACGTGGGGCACACACCAGGCATTCAATATATGTTTATTGATGAGGAGTGAATGATCCCATCCACAGCCCTGTAAAGTGAACGTGGACCTTTTATTATCCCCAGTCACAGAGGAGGAAACTGCATCTCACACAGTCCATGCGACTTACTTGCCTGAGGATCCAGATGATGATCCCCAACTTGTATACACTCTTCATTAAGGATGGCATCAATAGTCCTGCCTGCCCCCCCACAAGGATTGAGCCTGCAACCTGGGCAGGTGCCCTGATCAGGAATTGAACCAGTGACCTCCTGGTTCATGGGTTGACACTCAACCACTGAACACACTTCCTGAGCTTGTATGCATACTTAATTAAGGATGGTATCCTTTGTCCTGCATGACCTGGCCCTGCCCACCACCCCAGGATTTGCTCCTGCTGCTCTTCACCTCCTTGTTTTCTTTTCTCTCTAGTAAAGCAAAAACAGCAGTGGCTCTACCCTTGTATTGAATACGTGTCAAATAAGTGCTTTTTGTGAGGCTGGGCCTTTGTTCATTTTGTTCTCCCCCCCACTGACAGGTCTTCCTTTTATTTGCCTTTCAACCCTTTCCTCCTCCTGGGAGCCTTCCAGGACTAGCTCTCCTCAGCTCTGGAGTAGGTCTCCCTGGCTCAGTGGGGATCATTGCGCTTGCAGTGTGGTAAGGTGATGGTTTACTGGTCTGTCCCCAACCAGACTGGGATTTCTTCTGGGGAAGGGGCTGGAGCTCAATAAAGTTAACAAAAGGCATGCTGCACAGTGGAGCTCAAATCCTGTGAAGGTAAACCAGGAACACACTTGGGGTCTCAGCCTGGCCCTCCTGGTCCAGTGCTCTCTCCCAGACACCATGCTGCTGAACACATTGCACAATATGAGCATCAGGAGGAAAAAAAAATAGATCAAATGGCAGCACAAACCCAAATTGGCAGCCATCCTCAAGATGCTGAGAGGCCGCCCATCTGCTCTCCTCCGGTTCTGAACCCACAGTTGTGCCCTCCACGCTGAGAGAGCTGCCAGCAGCTGGCCCCCTGCTGCGAGCGAAGAAAGGAACAATTTATTACAAAGAGCCCTCTCTAATTCAATCTGTGGATCCGCTCTGGCGGCCCGGTGCAGAGGCGGCTGTGGGCACTGTCCTGTTCATGCTACTGCTGCCTCTGCATTCCAGCCACATCCGGCCAGTGCAGCACCAGGGCATGAAGAAGCAGCCTGGCATTTTTTTCTGGGAGCAATTTTAGGAAGTCAGAGATCAGAACATTTGATTCCCAGTAAAACAGACCGGGGTGACTGCCGGCACGTCCCAGGGCTGCAGCCCCCACAGCTGGCATCTGAGTGATACGCATGGTGTGGTGCTGGGCAACGGGTTCTGGCCAGTGAGATATTTTACATAAACTGGTTTCCATGCCTGATGCCTCCACATATCAAGTGATGTTGCTGGCAGTCACATCTGAGAATGTCTCTCCTTTGGTAATTGCTTCCAATATTTTTATCCTCAGAGTTGGGATTTATAGGTTGGATCGGGATCCAGGATTTGTAGGAAGTTAGACTGAAGTTGGAGGTGGGAGTCATTGGCTCTGATGTGCCAATGTGGAGTTATATACATGGTCCTGCCCTGTGGACAGTGCTAATTGAACTAATCAAGAATAGCCAATCTACAGGCTTATCAGTGACCCACCATACAGTCTGGTATCAAAAGATCAGCTGGGCCCAGCCGGTGAGGCTCAGTGATTGAGTGTCAACCTATGAACCAGGAGGTCATGGTTTGATGCCCTGGTCAGGACACATGCCTGGGTTGCAGGCTCAGTCCCCAGTGTGGGGTGTGCAGTAGGCAGCTGACTGATGATTCTCTCTTATCATTGATGCTTCTATCTCTCCCTCTCCCTTCCTCTCTGAAATCAATTAAAATATATATTAAAAAATAGAAAAATCAACTGGGCCAATGGCACGGAGTGTCTTGTGAATGAGAACTAAGAAATCCCCAGAAAATGAGGCTATTGGTGGTGAGAGCTAAAGCTGAAATGTCAGATGGAGAGAGAGACCAGTGGGGTACTGATGAGCTACATGCAAGCTCAAGTTATGGGGGAGAAAACACGGAGCAAGCAGAAGTCAGGGTACAGAGACCTGTGGGTGGTGAATGGGAGGGAAGAATGGGGCAGATGAGGGGAGAGGGAGGCTTTCTGATTAGAGACCACAGAGCCCTGCAGGGATGTCTGTTCCTTGAACCACAAAAGCCCTATTTATATGTTTGCTCAATAAATAGGCTTAAATTAAGCCCTGGGCTAATTGCTGTGGGTATAGTCCTTGAACTTCAGGGGCTCACAGACCTGTGAGGGAGAGACATGTGTAAAAGGGCAATGACATAGCTCAGCAAGGGGAGTAAAACACATAAATGTAGCCCTAACCGGTTTGGCTCAGTGGATAGAGCGTCGGCCTGCGGACTGAAAGGTCCCAGGTTCGATTCTGGTCAAGGGCATGTACCTTGGTTGTGGGCACATTCCCAGTAGGGGGTGTGCAGGAGGCGGCTGATCGTTGTTTCTCTCTCATTGATGTTTCTAACTCTCTATCCCTCTCCCTTCCTCTCTGTAAAAAAACCAATAAAATATATTAAAAAACAACAACACATAAATGTAAAATGTGAAATGGATATACAGGGAGGCATCTCAGTTTGCCTGGGAAGTCAAGGAAGGCCTTCCAGCCAGGTTGAGGGAGGGCGGGTAGGTACAGACTCTAGGCATTTGCGATGCACTCTGTAAAAGCCTGAGGGGCAGCACAGCATGTGTGGAGATTTATAAGAAACTGGGAATATGGGAACAAGAAAAAAATGTAAGAGTAGGTAGGGATGTGAGAAGGTGAACGATGTAATGGGCATCAGTGAATTGGTCTTCAGAAACAAAATTACACAATTATGATGGAAGGAACCTTAGAGCTCATCTAGTCCAAATTGTGTAATTTACTAATGGGGAAAATGAGGCCCAGAGATGGAAAGTCCCCTCATGCTGCTGTGGATCTTTCTGGAATCGCCCAAGGATGTAGGGGCAGGGCTGGGACAAACTCCAAGCTTCCTGAGCACTGGTTCTAGCCTCTATGTAAAAGGCAGGTAGCTAGCGGGATGCAGCGACTTTTCCATTTCAGCCTGATGCTCTGGGGTGAAGGGTGGTCCACTTAACTACCCCTGAACAGGAGCACTGAGAACCCAGTGCAGCAAACAGTGATACAGTACACATTGACAGTGCTACTGAAGGCATAAATGAATGCTTGGTTCCAATCTTAACTGGCCACCTGAAAGGCCCTCTTTGTCTTCTCCAAATCCTGTCCTCTCTTCAGGACATGGTTCAACTCCCTCCTCCTCCAGGAAGCCTTCCATGTCTGCCCAACACCCATAGGTTGGAGGCACTTTCTCTTCTATGGCCTTTCAGGCTCTGATATTCACAGGATACTGCTTATTGCCATGCAAGTTTTCTGCTCATCTATGTGGTTATTTCTCCAACTGGGAGCTCCTGCTTGTGGAGGGGCTATCTCTCATACAATCCTGAACCCCACAACACTTAGTCTAGTGCCTGGCACAAGACAAACTAAGGGATTCTTTTAGACTGGGCAAAATGATCCTTTCTGCCCTTCCTCATGCCCTTTCAAAGCTAAATGGACTTACTGTATTGTTCCGTTTCTACTATTGCCTCCCACTTTCCCTGTTTTTTTCTTAACATTAAATGACAATTGTAATATCCCTTTATATTCATACTAGAGGCCCGGTGCACGAAATTCATGCACAGGGGTGGGGAGGGAGGGTCCCTCGGCCTGGCCTTCACCCTCTCGCAATCTGGGACCTCTTGGGGGATGTTCGACTGCTGGCCTGGGATCGGGCCTAAACCGGCAATTGGACATCCCTCTTGCAATCTGGGACCGCTGGCTCCTAACCGCTGACCTGCCTGCCTGCCTGATCACCCCTAACTGCTTGCCTGCCTGCCTGAATGCCCCTAACCGCCTCTGCCTCAGCCCCTGCTGCCAGGGCTTCATCCAGAAGGACATCCAGAATGACGACCAGAAGTTCATTTGGCTGTTCAGTCTAATTAGCATATTATGCTTTTATTATTATAGATAGAGCCCCATAGTAAAAAATCTGCTGTCATACCTGTGGAGTCCAAAAGTCAGGAAAGTTAAGTGACCTTCTAGGTTTTTTAGGTAATGCTGTTCAAAGTGATGGATGAGTTCAAAATCATATGTAAGTGAACTAAAGACTAATAGGAGGTTCAAGAAGACCACTGATATAAATATCTTCAAGTAGGTGGAGTTTGGGGGGGATATGCATTATATGGGAACCACCTCCTTCTGCATCTCAGAGTCTTTATATAGGAAATGATCTAAGTGGACAAGATTAGGACTCTTCCCCTCTCACAGTTGATGATAGTGTAATAATTGCTCCATGGGCTTCATATTCCTTGCCCAAACACTAGACCCATTTATTTGACCTATCTGGGGTGCTTATTTTGTTTTAAAAGATAATGGTATGCTTATTTCCACCCTCTGATAAGTTATAAAATACTGTTTTTACTTCATTCTTCCACATCATCTTCCTCTTAATTTATTGCATATTCAACCTCTGGCTCAATCACATTAATCATATGCCCAGTTTATGTCAAAGGAGGTCACTGTGATGGATCTATTTCATTTGACCTCCAGATCCACTTTCCACTCTTTTCCACCCTGCTGTTCCCCCAGAGGCCACCTTCCGGGAACTGCATCAGTGCTCTTGATCTCTGGTGTGTCTGACTGGGTTTAGCCAGTGGGAGGCACTGGAAGGAGGTGGAAGGGTGAGAGGAGAGTGAAGGTCAAGGTATCTAGTCCCCTGGCTCCCACACTATTGGGTCACTATGAGTTGTCTGCAGCCCCATACTGAAGGCCACAGCTCCTATCAGGGGTCCTCTTTAATTCTTATTTATTTATTTATTTATTTATTTATATTTATTAATCCTCACCCAATTCCACTGATTCTTTTAGATAGTGGAAGGGAGGGAGGGAAGGGGAGAGAGAGGAGAAGAGAGGGAGAGGGAGGAGAGAGAGAGAGAGAGAGAGAGAGAGAGAGAGAGAGAGAGAGAACCTAGAATAGTCAAGTTTACAGAGACAGAAAGTAGAATGGTGGTTGCCAGGGACCGGGGAAATGGAGTGTTGTGCGTAATGAGTACAGGGTTTCTATTTGGGATGATAGAAAATTTCTGGAGAAAGATGGTGGTGATGGTTGCACACCAATGTGAATGCAACTAATGCCACTGAACTATACACTTAAAAATGGTGAAAGTGTTAATTTTATGTTATGCAAATATTATCACTATCAAAAACAAATAAATAGGGAGAAATAAAAGCTGATTGCTTATTAATGCTTGTTAGGCTAGAACCAAATAATATCTCCGCTCCCCTCTCATTTTCAAATTCCAGTGGAGGGACCACATTGGGTCAGCCCATGCAATGACCAGGAACCTTTCATTCCTGCCCAAGAACTTAATCATGCTTGGGATGCTGTCTAATTTATTTGGAAATATAAATGACTGCTGATCTTGGTCTGGAAAAAATGGTGCTGGTACACTATACTGACAGATATTAGCCTCTGCTCTTATCCTCAGGTCAAAGCCTAGCTCATCTCCACGTATTTCATGAAGCTGTCTGGACTTGCTCCCTCAGACTCTTGTTGCTCTTCTCATTCCTGCCTCTGAACTCTGACTGCCCTATGCTAGCTCTATAGAAGTTAGCCCATTATGTCACTCTGGTTCTGATTCCAGACAGTTGTCTCCAAAAGATCAAAGCTTTTTGAGGACGAGTATCAGGGTCTTATTGGCATTGTCCCCATCCACTGACATTGATGCTGGATGGTACTCTACATACACTTGGCATTCAATTACAACCTTTCATAGATGGCATTGTGCGATTTACATAATGGAAGGGACTGCACATCAGAATGTGTTTCTCCCTAGCTCTGATTTCTACTGGCAGGAAGACTAATTTTCTCAAACTTATAACAGCCCAGACTCTTGACAGCAGTTTGACATCCAGGAACAATAGATGCCTTGGGTGCTTTCTTCTCGCCTTTCTTTCAGTTTTCTGTAGTTCCTGAGCCAGAAATTTATACAAATAGCTAAAATATCCAAGGAATAATGAACTCCTCTCCAGGAACCGCAGAGGTGGGCAGCATCCACAAAGCTCCGTTTCACCAGAGCAGAGCCATCTGTTCTGTTGGAATTGTTCTTAGATTGCTGTTGCATCTTCCTAATTTCTCTCTTTGTGATGGTAAACTAATGACCTATTTATATTGCTATCCTTGTGTTGTTTTGAGCATGGCTTTTCCAGGAAGAGAGAGAATTTGATTTTATTCAGACTATCACAAATGCTAGGAAATTCCAGTCCCATTCCTGGGCATTGCTGAAATAAGCACATATGTTAGAGACTTGACCAGTGGAGCCCAAGATTTGCTCTCTACTCCTGTTCTCTAAACTGGATACTTGAAAGTCCTCACATTGTAATGTGAAGATGAATTAGGACATTAGTGTGTTAAAGTTCTTAGCTTTTTAATTATTGGTTATGATGTGTTTTATTGGTTCACATAAACTCTTTCTATATTGAAGATAATAACCTACCCCATATCAGATTCATTCCATTTTAAATTGATTTGTTTGTTGTCTCAACTTTATTTGTAGCATTTATGGAAACTTTTTATTCTTATATAATCTTTATATATTAACATTTGTCTGGATGGGTATTCTGTCCCATTTGAATTGTCTTTTTTTGTGTGTGTATGTTAGTACTGCATTTAATGCTAGTGAGTTAAGTATACAGTTTAACAGTTTTTTTGGTGGGAATATAATCAATGTAAATTTTCAGGGAAAGCAATTTTTCCAATTTAATGCAAAGGCCTGAAATATGTTCATATTCTTTGACTCAATAATTCCTCATTGAGGGATCTATGACAAGGAAATGTAAAATATTTATGCACTAAGATGTTCACTACAGTATTATTTATAATAATAAAAAATTGGATATAATGTTTGGGAATTAGGACTTTCACAGACTATTGTGTAGTCATTAAAATTTAATTATAAAGAAAATGTCATGACCCAAGGAATGCTTATGATATAATCATTGATGTGCTAGCAAAAGTTTAACAACAGGCTCTCTGAAAACATAAAACAAAACAGCCCTGCTTTGTAGTGTCTGCCGGTTTCTGTGGTGTGCATGTTCCCACCGGTACTGATTTCAAGCTCCCAATAAGATGTCACTGAATTCAGGGTTGGACAGAGATGTGTATGGGCTCTGCTGAACAAGGATGAGCCAGCTCCAGAACTCCACTAGTTATGTTGTTATGTGACAAAAATAGGAAGCAAAGAGTGTACATAGTGTGATCTCCACAATGTAAGGGAATCTACTTAAAAAGAGGCTGGAAGAAGAGTGGTGGTCCCTTTGGATAGTAGAATTATGAAAGATCCTATCTTCCCTGCATCTAAACATTTTTCTGAACTTCACAGAACGTTGACAGAGAGCCAAATTATTTTTACAATCAGAAAATAAATCCCTACTTGTTCTGTTTCCCTCCTTCCCCATCCACTCCTCATCATGAAGCTTGTCTCCTTTTGTGATCCCATTGACTCCCCATTGACTCTAGTGACAATACTACCCTGGGACCTTTGCTGGGGTCAACTTTAAAGACTTGCTCTGTATTTGCAGAGCCTTTTCTTTGTTTCAGAATCTCCTGTCCTGACTCCTGTCTCCCTTCTCACCCTCTACAAAGAAGCAAAGAGGATTTCATCCTCTACAAAGAAGGTACTTTGTTATCTTGGAGTAGCAGGCAGAGGTTTAAGAAACATATACTTAAGCAACCCCCAATACAGCTTATGTTCCTGTCACATGTGATAATGTGTGCCTCCTGTCACTTAAAGCTGATGGGAATTCCTCACTCTGGAAGGAATCAGTTCTCCCACTCCATTGTCCAATGGGGAGTGTGAGCCAAGCGATCAAGTTGAGGACTCACAATGAGCCAGTGGCTGTAAACCCAGGTGTCCTGACTACCAGGCACTGGGAGTGTCCGTGGCAGCATTGCTGGAGGCAATATTCAATCTAGAAATTCCCAGGGAGGAGCTGATAAGAGAGAGCCCCTCAGTCTATATGCAGACTCGCGTGGACATCCAACACTGTCACTGGGAACTTCGCCTCAGCCTGCAGAGGCGTGGGGCAGTTCTGGGGAAACTTTCAACCTTACCACTCTCTGGAAAACAACCCCTCCCCTTCCTTTCATGAGTGCATTTTTGGATGTGGCCGGTTATGTACTGAGAAGAGGGGATGGCAGGTGCTTGGGAAAAGATACAGCATAGAGACCTAAAAGCTTCATCTGAAGAAGCAGCAACTCTCCAAGAAGTTAGCAACAAAAGTCACAGAGAATCATGCATGATTACAGGGAAAATTGTTCTGTCTACAGCTGGTGCACACCTGATTTGGGAGAACATCAGCCTTTCTCCCGGGCAATGCTGGCCCTCCGGGGTGGGGTCTCAGTGGAGTCTTCTCCACATTGTAATTCTGAAACACACCGTCATTGATTGAACCTCCCACCCATTTTCTAGGGCGTGGCATTCTACTCCTGCTCCCCATCTCAGAGAAGTGGGCACCAGGTGGAAACCTTGACATCATGTGTGCACTTGGCCTGATTTGCCCTGACACTCCTTCCTGCTCAGCCACATTATCCTCCAATCCATTGTCAAACACTGTCCCAGCCACTATAAGGAGCTCTACTTGTATCCATCTTCCTTGCCCTAAGCTGAGCTGTGACCCCAGGTTACCTGGATACTTCAGTGGTCCTCCCCGACCCTCGGCCATTATGAATCCACCTTCTCCCTTCCTTAATTCTACACAGAGTACTCAGGGTTATCTTTTCAAAATGCCCATGCTTCATGTCACCCATCTAATTATGACCCAATTCTCTTAGGACAAGATCAAAATCCTCCATGTGGCTTATGTGTCTGAGGCACCTGCCCCCACTCCCATCCCACTCTCATCCTGGCTTTCTGGGCTCTAGTCCACTTTCAGTTCCTTGACTGGCATGCTCTCTCCTTCTACGGAATGGTTTTGGTCCATACCACTCTTAATGCCTCCATTAAGCCCATCTGTCCTGTCGTCCACTCAAGAGTCACTTCTTCAGAAAGTCTTTGTGGACTCTCCCTCCTCCCCCCACACCTTCTTAGATGACTGGGTCCTATGTCATGTGCTCTCAGGAAGCTATGCACCTTTCCTTCAGAACACTTACCCTAATTTGCAGTTTTGCAGGTATTTGATTATTTCTACTTCCTGTTGTGACTATGGGTACCATGAAAGCAGGGACCCCATATTTCATTGTTCATTTATATTCCCAGTATCTACCACAGTGCTTGTTAGTAGCTCATCAGATGTCATTTAAATGAATGACTGAGGGGATGGGATGTGACTTTTCTCTGTGGATCCTTTGAGACCTGCCCCTTGTGGAGTTGCCGATTCCTGTCCCTCTGCTCACCTGGCACTTCTTCATATCCATCTATCAGTTTCCCCATCTGTAAAATGGGGCTAACCATATGTCACAATGTTGAATGTAATATGAATTATAATGATGGATCTGCACATACACAATGCCTATCACATAGTGGGTGCTTTAAAATTATGCTTGTTTTCTTTATAATCACATTTGTTTCTTACCATGAGCACTGAGGAGGAACAGGCCTCACCTCCTTCATCTCAACTACCCTTCACAGGGAGGGCTTTGCACACAGTAGGCGGGCGGTCTCTAGGTTTGAATGATGGGGCTGAGACATCAGTGTACATTGTCCTTGGCTGCCTTTTTCAAGACTAAATCCTTCATGACCTCATCTTGCCGTGAAGCCTCTTTTATGGTCACATAACCTCTGGCTAATTCATTTTTGATCAACGGGATTGCTCTACACTTACATTCCTGTGTAACATCGCCTCTGGAGTTCCCCTCAGCACTGGAAGGTGGTCTGGCTCATTTGAACAAATTGCTTAACATGTTAAATTAGATTCAAAGACCTTAGAAAGAAAAATTAAGTAAAACAAAAAAAAAGATGAATCTCAATTGTCCTCATACCCACAATCTTCCAAAACTGACTTCTTTTACTATTGGCAGCTCCCAAGGCATGTTTGCATTAGTACTATGACTTGTACCAACCAGGAGGTTTAGGTCATTCTCACCATCACCAGCCAATAGCCGCTGAGAATTCACTGGATGCTCAGCACCATGCTCACAACATTGTAGAAACATGTATGACCTTAAAACATATACATTGCAGTTGGGATACTTCATTCATTGATTGTTAGTATCATTAATTTGTCTTCTATGCTTTTCCCGTTCACCCACCCCTATCCATTGTGTACCTGTTGAAATACTATTTTTCCTCTAAAGCCCAGCTCAGATATCCCCTCCTCCTAGAAGTTTCTCTATGCTCTCATAAAAAATGTAGTCACTCCTTTAATTGTGCTAAATCTGTATCTTAACAAAGTTCTATTTTTATTCTCCACACTGTTTCTTTGCTAAATATTTGTCTCCCTTATTAGAATGTGAGATACTTAAAAGTAGAGAAATAATTATGTCTTCAGTATCCAATATAGTGATTAGTATATAGTACATGCTCAACAAATGCTTGCTGAACTGAATAAATTTTTTTGGCCAAAAAATATATTGCACCTACTATGTGCTAGGTGCCACTATGGGCTCGATGCCAGGCACAGAGAGGCATTGCAGGAATGCTGCAGGGCATGAAAGAGCATCAGCTGCCACCTATCTTCCATGAAGCACTTACTGCTTTTTACCTTTTAATCCTCATAACATCCCCAAGAAGATCATATTAGCTTCATCTTACAGACATGGAAATGGAGGTGTCAAGAAGTGAAGTTAGTGGCTGGGGTCACAGCTCTACTGGGATTAGCTAGCTTGCTGTTAAGGAAGATACCAAAATAAATCTTTGTGAATAAAGCCCGCGTGGACCTGGAATGGAGCCACACGCATCTGAAAGAAGGTGGCTTCGGGGAGAAGGCCTTTGTTTCTTTTCCATGGAGACTTCCATGCTCTCTGTCCATCTGCTCCAGTCTTCCTTTGTGCACACTGGCCAGCCCGCTCCACTTTCCCAGTCCACCCAGAGGGGTCGGTGGGAGTGGTTAATTCACCACTATGTCCCCAGAGCTCAGCTGCCAGGGTATTTCACTGGGCTTTGAAAACAGTGACTTTCCATTTGAAAAAAAAAATCATTATGATCCATTGTAAAAAGTATATCTTACATCATGAGTAGGTATACAAATATATACACAGCATGAGGTAAAGATATACATTCATATGTACATACACAAACACACAAATATATACACACATACATATATCAAGAAAGGTTTTAGAAACGTATAATGAGAAATATTTCATGAAGCGAAACTATATTCAAAGTGCTCTGATATTTCCCATTCCTTTCCATGCCACTAGAGAAAGGACTCCTCATTATTCTCCAAGCGGATTTCATGATCCACTAATGAGCTGAAAGCCTCAGCTTGAAAAACCCTGATCTGAATGTCGGAGGGCCTCCGGGCGCAGTCCTGGGCCCCCTCTGGTCTCTCTCTCACTCGCTCAGTGATCTCATCCAGCTTCATGATTTAAATACCATATATACTGATTCTTCACAAATTTGCACCTCCAGGCTGGACCTCCCTGCATTTCCACACTCATCTACCCAATAGCCTATTGACATCAGTACTAGGATGTGCAATGGCATCCCAAACCAGACTCGTAGCCCCTATCTCAAGCCCACATTTTTTGGTAGCCTGTCCCACCTCAGTAACAAAAAAAAAGTGCTTAGGCTAAAGTACTTGGAGTTATCCCTGATACCCCTCCGGATCCAAACCTCCTGCAGATACTCTTGGCTTCAAACTATGTCTAGAAATCAACAAGTGCTTACCACCTCCAGTAAACACCGCTCTGCTTCAAACACTATCATCTCTGTCCTGGATTATTGTAAAGACCTTTTAACTGATCTCCTTGTTTTCACCTCAGCCAGAACGGTCCTTTGAAAATATGTCAGATCATGTCACTCCTCTGCTCAAACTCTCCAATGAATCCCCACCTTTTGCAGCATGAACCCCAAGTCCTTCCATAGCCTTCAAGGCCCTACACCACTGGACCTGGTGACAGTCTGACCTCAGCGTTTGCTGCTCCCCTTACTTCCTCTCCTCTCACTGTTCCTCATTCATGCCAACCACACTCCTACCTCAGGGTCTTTGCTCTTGCTCTTTCCACTGACGTACCTCTGCTTCCCCCATTATCCACATGGCTCATTCTATTAGCCAGGATTCCCCAGGGAAAGAGACCCAATAGTGTGTATATATGCATAGAAAAATATTTATTGTAAGGACTTGGCTCATGTGATTATGGAGGCTAACAACCCCCAAAATATGCAGTTGGGAGAGCTGACTGTATAGTTCCAGTCCAAAGGAAAGCAGTCTGGAGACCCAGGAAGAGCTGATGTTTCAGCTCAAGTCTGAAGGCAGGAAAAAAAATGATGTCCCAGCTTGAAGGCAGTCAGAAGGGATTAGTTCTCTTTCCTTGGAAAGGGTCATCCTTTGTTCTATTTGAGACTTAAACTGATTAGATGAGGCCCACCCACATTATGGAAGGCAATCTGTTTTACTTAATTTACCAACTTAAATGTTAAACTCATCCAAAAACACCCCCACAGAAATATACAGAATAATATTTGACCAAATATCTGGACACTCTATGGCCTAGTTAGGTTGATACATAAATTTAGCCATCACACTCACTCCTTCATCTCCTTTAGGTTTCTGCTCAAATGTTGCTTTATAAGAGAGACTTGCTCTGAGCAGCAATATATAATGACACTCCTCTCCCCTCTCATGTCACTTTAAATCCCCTTACTCTTCTTTCTCTTTCCCCAAAGCACTTATTACTAACTTGACTTATTATTATTTTTTGCTTATTGCTATCTATCCCAAACTATAAAATCCAAGAGGGCAGAGAGCCTTTTTTTCTTTTTCTTTCTTTCTTTTTTTTTTTTTTTTGCTTGTTTTCAGCAATCTTTCCAGTGTTTAGAACAATGCCTGGCCTGGGCATGGTAACCCCATACACATTGAGTTGCATGTATAATAAGCCACATATGTTTTCCCTTTGTATGGACTGTCTGTAAATGTGTATGTCTTTTTTATGAAGTCCCATGAAAAATAAATTTACAAGAGTCACAAGAAACTTGAAGATGTTATGCATGTTCAGAGAAGGTAGGGGCTGTTTCTAGCTAATGGTAGAGAGAATCATTGTAGAGAAAAGGTATCTTAACCGATCCCTGATAGTAGGATTCAAGGCTAGAAATGGGGCTGAGCAGAAAGGGCATGTCAGACTGAGGAAAACAGCATGCACATAGGCAAAGGGGTAGGAAAGTGCATCGTACACAGAAAAGAGCCAGTGGTTTTGCTTAGCATCTTGTAAGCGCCCACTGAAAATCAATCACTGCTCTGGGTATCAGATCATAGGCCAATTCGGGTGAGATTTTAATTCAAGCCCCCCAGTCTCATTATCCCATGATGTGGCTTGGTGGCCTGGATTACCCAGATCATTGCTTCTCCTCTCCCCTCTAATGGGCTCCGCATCAATGCAGGTAATAGCTGGGCAATTGCCTGGCTGTCCTGTCTAGGGCACCTTTGATGTTCACCAGGTACAGGTGAGATGCCTGTAACTGCAAGAAGTGATGGGAGCCTGCACTTGCAAAACGCCTGTCTCTACTTTCTGAGTGTTTAATTAGTTTATTCTCACCTCTTCTACTGCACAAGGGCACCTGGATGATCCTCGCTACACATTTATTAGCTTTTCCTATGGATCAGGAGCAGGAGGCAGGGTGCAGAGGGTACTGACTGAAACATTGTAAGCTTGTCAGAGTCACAATTCCATCATTTCAGCTCTGCCATCAGACTTGCCAAAGAACTGCATTCTTTTTCACCCTCCTCTTCTTAAAAACTACCAACTGCTTATCACTTTAAGGACCTCTTGGAATAAACAAGAAATATTTTAAAATGTTCTTAGCTTGTAGGAGTCTGACTTTCTCTTTATATTTTTTTTCTTTCTTTCTATTTTTGTGTCTGTATCTTTGTCTGTCTTTTCCACTCTGTTCTCTTTTGTCCAATCAGTATCATTGAAAGGCAACAGAATATACTGTATAGAACAGAATACTTGGGAAAGAATGAGAAAGTGCCCAGATGGCATGGCTCAGCAGTTGAGTGTCAACCCAGGAACTGAGAGGTTACTGGTTCAATTACCAGTTAGGGCACATGCCTGGGTTGGGGGGTTGATCCCCAGTGGGGGCCAGCCAATAGATGACTTCCTCTCTCATTGATGTTTCTATCTTTCCATCCCTCTCCCTTCCTCTCTCTCTCTCTCTCTCTCTCTCTCTCTCTCTCTCTCTCTCTCTTCAATAAAAATATATTTAAAATAAAAAGAATGAGAAAGCTTGGGATTTATGTTCTACTTGGATTGAAGGACCTAGGTTTTCTGTGGGCCCTGACACATACCCACTCTGTGGCACTGACCAGGGACTTAAACCTCCCTGCCTCTCAAGTTTCTAATAGAGAGGATGAAGATAACATGAGGCTGTAGAGAGAAAAAGAAGAGGCAGTAATAACTAGCAGGGAGGGTATGGCTTCGAGCTCAGGAAAGTTGGGCTTCTATTCTCACTAGCTGTTGGCTTGGGTAAGTTACTTATTGATAGTAGTTAAGATTTGCTGTGTATGCATCACATGCCAGACATTATTCTAAACTTTTTTTTTTGGATTGTCTCAATGAGTCTTTCTACCCTGATGATATTTTCTCCATTTTGCATCCAAGAGAGGGAGGCTGTGAGAAATTCAGGGGATTGCTCAGTGCCAAAGAGCAAGGACCGGGAGCAGAAAAGCAAGCCCAGCTCTTCTGACTCCAGAGTCCACATGTGAGCATTGCCAGTCTGCAACAGAATTGCCTATATAATAGGTGATACCAATTACATGTTACATATTAATAATTGATATTAATACATCAATGATTATTATGGATATGTTAATATCAATAATAGGTATTATCAAGTAGTACTTATTTCATATGGCTACTCCAAGGAGTAAATGAGATGCATAACTGACTTATCATAGTATCTTCTAATAATGTAATTCTGTAATACATGTTAGCATGTATGTATGCAACCTTAAATATTTATTTTGACAAAATGATGGGGTAAAATATATACATTGCATGTGTGTGAATAAGTAGCTTGTGATCCTTTACGTACCCATGACACAAGTTACTGTCATGATGACAATCTCTAACTTTTCTCCTAGCTCTCAATGCAGACCTGCTCTGACTCATTTTCCCCCAGCTGTGTCTGCTCCCGTGAAAGTTCCCAGACCACTTTACGCAGTGATGACAAACGGTTCCAGAGCTCTATGACTTCCGTGTTAATTAAATGTGAGAAAACACGGAGCTCCATGAGGACATCTCTGTGGTTTCTTTTTTAGCTCAGTGCTTCCACCATACCTTGCAGCTGCACCACTCACAACAGTCTGCCACAGAACAGTAGCCTATTCACCGAGCCTGGTGAGTCACAGGTCAGTTCTCTGAAAAGGAAAGATGCACCTTGAGAGGCCGGGGAGGCAAAAGGTGAATCCAGGGGCTTTGCGTGGTTAGTGCAAAGGTCACAAATGAGATGCCAAGCTCTTCCCGCTCACCCTCTCACCAGTCATTTATTAAGCCCCGAGTCAGTGCCTGGCACTGGAGAAACACAGTCCAGTAAGTCTCACTCCCTGTCTTGGAGGAGCAGAAGGGAAAGGATTTTCCATCTACAATACTGATTACTTGCTTTGGGCTGGGCACTGGGCTAGGAGTTTTAATCCTCAAGATCCTCTTGAGATAGGCATTATAATTCCCACTTTGAAGATAAGGAAATTGAAGTTTAGATAATCCAAAAGGTTTACCGGAGGATCACACAGCTGGGAAATGAAGGAATTGGGACTGCGGGTTTGCCACATTTTACTCTACCTCTGATTAGAGAAGCTCATGTCTGGTGGGGAGATGGGCCTGCATCAGTTCTGTGTAGAAGGATAAGGTTCCTGGCTACTCAGTCCTGCAGTGCACGTGGAGCCCAGTGAGAGCTTCCCAGCAGCTATTGTTAGATCCTCTACTCCAGCCTTAGACGGGAGGAGGATGGTCAAGTTCTCTGCTACTGTGTTACTCAACCCATGCATGTCCATCTCTTCAGTTTAACTGCCAAGGGAAACCTTGGGGGTCCAGAGGGAGCCACGCTGCAGGCTGCCACAGGTGGTACAAACTGGCCAGCCTGGCCTCCTCCTGCAGCAGGGGTGGGGGAGGGAGGAGACTGTGTGGCCCTGGCATGGCTGGTATATTGTAGGACAGGCTGCCCACAATATTCCTAAAACACGGGTCACACCATATCGCTCCTCTGTTCAAAACCCTTCAGTCACTTCCCTGGCATGGAAAAGAGGCAAAGTCCTGAGCAAGGCTTTGCGGCTCCTTGGGGAGGCCCCCAGCTTATCTTTGTAAACTTCCTTTCCCACATCACAACTTGGCCCCTATAGCTGCAGCCATGCCACACCCCTCTTCTTCATTTCAGGACGTTTTGCCTTAGCTCACCCACTATTATTATTATTCCTATTATTATTATTTACCACTTATGGCTTAAGTCAAATGTTTACTATTCTATGAAACCTTCCCAAATAGTCCTAAGAGGGATGGGTCACTCCCTCCTCTGCACAACCTGCCTTGGATGGCACTGAGTCATGACCACAGTCCTCAGGGAGCTTGCGGATTTGCCCTCCGGCCCTGGCTCAGAGCTTACTCACCGTGCAGTCATTAAGGCTTTGTGGACTCCACTAGGAAACTGTCAAGTACACAGCTGGCTCTAATGTCTGTGCAGCCTGTGTGCCTTCGGAGCCACTCCCGCCCTCCTCCCCTCCCCTCTACTCAGGATTACAGGGTCCTGGTCTTGCAAACCATGCTTTGCAGGTGCCTTTACACATGACATTTCCCAGGGTTCTTTCTAGGTTCTGAGTTCATATTATATGGGCATCAGGAAAGCTAGATGCTGATTCTGGCCACTATGCATTCTTGGGTCATTCACACAATTCCTCTGGGCTTTAAAGGTTCTTTAATAAAAGGATAATGTTAAATTGATGTTCTGTAAGAGCCTAAGCTTCCTTCCTTCCTTCCTTCTTTCCTTCCTTCCTTCCTTCCTTCCTTCCTTCCTTCCTTCCTTCCTTCCTTCCTCCCTCCCTCCCTCCCTCCCTCCCTCCCTCCCTTTATCCACATACTCATGAAAAACGTATTGAGCTCTTTCCTTCTGCCGAGCAATGGGAATACAGAGGTGGGCACAGCATGGTCCCTCTGCTCAGTGAGCTCACACTGGAGCAGCAAAAGCGTTTGAGGAGAGTGATGTGAGTGGGCATGGAGAAGTAATGGATGGCCTGCTTGGGAAGGGGGGTGGCTAATGGGAGCCAATTTCCTGAGGGCAGAGTGAGAGCAATGGACACAAGTCAGAGGGCATCTGATTTCATCTCGCGATGACAGGGTGAGTTTCCTAACAATCAGAGGAGCTGCACACTGACAGTGTAAGGCAGTGACGTCCCGTCAACAAACATATCCAAGAAAGAGCTGGATGCTGCCCTCATAGGAGGCAGGGAAAGTTTTTCTGCTTTGGGAAGATAGACTAAGTGGTTCCAAGGAGGGTTTTTAATTCTAAGCTACTCTGATTCTAAAAGTCAACATTTCTATGCTTCAAACAAATGGTTTTGAAATGATTTTTTTACAAAGCAGCATGACTTTACCTTTAAGCAAAACTCCACGGAATCTCAATTTATAACATAAGTAAAATTGAATTGATTCTGGTTAACATGCAGGGTTCTTCTTTCCTCAACTTCCCCTCATTTCCTGAGAAAACAGGTTAAATTACTCAGCTTTAAAGAATGGAAGCCCTTTGGCTTTCTGGAGGCTGAGCAGATCTGTGCTGTAAGGCCCTGCTGGTCCCAGCCCCTCCTTTCTTCTCCTCTCTGTGACCTGTAGCCCCTTTCTCCACTCCCAGCCCTCTCTGCTCTTGGCCTTGAGCGGTTAAGGATCTGACTTGATGCCGTGCGACTTGCAGCATATGGCCCTGGCTCCAGGCCCAGCTCCGACTTCGCCTTGCTCTGATGTTGGACTTGTGTGAGCAACTGGCTCCTCGTCTCCACCTTCCTGACTCCCATTCTCACCTGGATTCCCTCTCAAGGCACCAGAATACTCCCCTCTCCTTTTCACCCCTTCCACCCACTCCTCCCCTTTATCCCTTGCCCTGAGAACCCCTACTGTAGGGCAGTAACTCACATTTTCTGAGCATGCCCTCTGAGCCGGACACAGCTCATATTTGATCCTCACATTAAAGCTACTCTGGGGGTTGGTGGCTAATGGGCAGTCAGGCATTATATGTGTACTTGTGTCACAAATGAGGAGACTAAACCTCCTAGAGAGCAAGTGACTTGCTAAGAAGCTGCTAAGTTGAGGTCACGACCCGGCTCTGCCTGGCCCTAGAGCCCATGTCTGTTCCACACCCCAGGGTAATGCAGTCCCTCCCGGGTCTGCACCCTGCCAGTTGTCTTTTCAGGTGCCAGGGCCTCTCTCTCAGTGCTAAAGACAAACTCCCTGCATGGTTTCCTGAGGCTCAGCTGCCTCTGAACTCTGCTTGGTCTTCTCTGTTTACATACTCTCACATTCATTAATCCCTCACTGTGTACTGGGCATGGTTTTAAACACTGTTACATGAATTATCTTATTTAATCTTTTCAACTGACCTATGAGGTAGGCATATTATTTATACCCACTTTACAGATGAGGAAATTGAGGCCCAGTGAGTTTTAATAATACAGTCACACAACTTTTAAATGATAGTGTCAGTATAAACCTGGGCATCTGGTTCCAGAGCCTGAACTAATAACTAAACCCTGCATACAGGTTTTTTAAAAATATATTTTATTGATTGCAGAGAGGAAGGGAGAGGAAGAGAGAGATAGAAACATCAATGAATGAGAGAGAATCATTGATGGTCTGCCTCCTGTACACCCCACACTGGGGATCGAGCCTGCAATCCGGGCATATGCCCTTGACCAGAATTGAACCTGGGACCCTTCAGTTCGCAGGTCGACACTCTATCCACTGAGCCAAACCAGCTAGGGCCCTGCATAGTTTTGACTGACTGGTTGTGTCTTCCTCACCAGCAGCTGAGATGGTAAGACTCAATGACACAGGTATTCAATGGGGCTTAGGACCCTTCCCCAGAGGTCACAAAATGGTAACTATCAAGCTAATAAATAAATCAGTGATGAGAGTTGTGTGTGTGTGTGTGTGTGTGTGTGTGTGTGTGTGTGTGTGTAATGGGATGAGGAACAAGGATATCCCTGTGTACAACATTTCCACCTAGTTGCATCCAAATGTCTTGTTTTGCTTCAGTGGATGCTTGAAGTTGTGGGTTGACATAGATTTCATCTCTTGTTCCAAATTTGGTTGATTTATTGTGGCTGCTTGGCACCATGAGTTGGGAAGGATTCTGCAGTCACAATTGGTCTCAGCAGGAAAGAGAGCCATGATCTATTAATAATGTCTGCCAGGTGCAAGGGAGATGGAGGTGATGCATGCCAGCAGTTTATCTGATAGCCATGAACTGATTTCCTATCCTGGCTCTTTCTTATCTGTTTCATCTGCAATCAGATAAGTCAAGGAAGGCCTTTTCTTATCCTAAGATGAGATCTGAGCTTTGCCAGGATATCCATCTCCTTCATATCTGGATGTCAACATATAAACATGTTGCAGAATGGGGGGATGGGAAGGGGGGAGAGGGATTTATAACAAAAGTGTTGTTTGAGCATATTTTGTCTTGGCATTCCTTCCTAATTCAAATGGAGCATGAGTTCTCGTTAACAACTTGGACAGTCAGTAGAGACCTCTATCTTCAGTTCTTGCGCATGTGGCTGGGAGATCATCCCCAAAGGCACCACTCTACACCCTATCTTGGCGGAAGTCATGGTCATATAACAGCAGCTCCATTGCTCTGGACTCAGTGTCCTTTTGATGCTCTCGGTCCTGGTAGGTTGACAGATCTGCAATGGTCTTGCTAGGTCTTTCTAAAGCTGATCTTTCCTCATCTTTTACGTTTTAACTCACGTGACTCTACCTCTAAAAAGGCTCTTCTTTAGCACCCCATCAAATGTCTTCCTCGGCCATTCTCTATTGTATTATTCCCTTTCCTTTCCTTTCCTTTCCTTTCCTTTCCTTTCCTTTCCTTTCCTTTCCTTTCCTTTCCTTTCCCTTCCTTTCCTTTCCTTTCCTTTCTCCTCTTTTCTTCTTGTCTTGCTTCATTGACATGACATGTTTTTCTTATTGATCCATTTACTCATTAAGTGTCTGGCCTTTCATGTTTGTAATGCAAGCATTTTTTTATTCTTCTCATGTTTGTAATGCAAGCATTTTTTTTTATTCTTCTTATTCACCATGTATCACCTCTAACTCTGAAAAATAAAATAAAAACCAAGACTGATGCCAGAAATTCCATGTACGGTCTTCTCCGAGGTGAAGAACAACTGCCATTCAGTGTCTGCTGGTGGTTTTGACCCCCTGGCCCATGTAAGACAAGTTCCTGTTGCAGCAACCTGATCTCTGAAGTTTCTTACAATCCAAATGCAGCTCTTGAAGAACTTTTCCCACAGTGCACACCCATATGCCCTTCCAGCTGGCCTCTAGCCTGGGGTTCCCATCAGATCAGTCAGAGGCTGGGGATATCAGATATCTGGTAGCTTCCCTTCTGGGAGTGAATTGTAGCAACTCATTCACACGGACTTCTTGGACCAGACAGGCAGGAAGAGCCCATGTGTCAAATTTCTCCCACAGTGACCTTATTGAGACATTCCTTTGGTCACATTTCCCCGATATTGTGGGGGATATCGGAGTCTTCGGTCACTCCCCAATGCCACAGGCCAAAGTCCGAGGTCTTAAACTAAAGCACTCAAGTCTTCTTAAATCTCTCTGCCTATTCTTGTTCTCTTGACTGGTATCAGGAATGGACCTTGGCCTTATTCCCTGAACATGCCTTGCACTCATTCTCTTCCCTTGGCAGTTCTTGTCTAGGCATTCTTCCTTGGACAATCTTTCTGGTCTTCCTTATCTTTGGAATAGACAACTTCCCTGATGGTGCCGCATCCCTCCTGCACATTTCTGTATTGCTGCACATTGACACGTGATTTTGAAATACATTTTTACTTGTTGTCCTAAATAATAAGCCTGCGGTAAGCACTATCTCTAATTTGTTTCTGTATCCTTAGTGCACCTAGTAGAGCGTCTAGTCCAGATTACAAAAGAATGAATAGAATCATTTCTTCATTTTTCTGAATGAGAAAACAAAAAGTTCAGAGTGCGTCTTCATGCCCAAATCCAGGTTGGCTGGGGAATCAAGACTTGAACATCAACCTCTTTCTTATATTTAAATTAGAGGCCACACACTCACATGTCAAAGGGGACCAGGCCGGTTCCATAAGCACTGGGGCATGTGGGTAAAATACAATCTGGAGCATGAAGTTGTCCATCTAGGAGAGAATCCAGCAAACAGCTACGCTGACAATCAGGTGGGCACGTGGGTCCAGCTCTGCCAGACATGCAGGTTCCATGCAAAGTTGAAATGTGTTTTATATGTGACGACATCTCACAAAGTTTTTAATGTTGCCAACTAGTGCCAATTAAAATACCTTGTGGTCCAAACACATCCCCTTTCTGAGCCAGATGAGGTCTCAGCCTGCCAGTTGGTGACCTCTGCTTTTGGTCTCCCCATAAAATCACCCTGGATGTGGAGCCACAGATCAAGTAAGTGACTCAGACCTACAGAGGAAGAGCCAAGTTCTGACTGCCTTTGTGGCAGAATTATTTAAAGTCACCGGCCTTGAGCTGATCTTGGGGCCCTCAAGGTGAGCGGGATGAATACCCTTGAGTTTTACAGTTTGAAGTTGTGTCAACTCCAAAAGACAGGTTTCCTGGTCATTAAAACTGACCAGGAACTCCAGTGATGGTCTGCAAATGGCTTCTGTTGTAGATACATGCAAATCAATAGAAATTATAAAGGGGGCCCTGTGTGGATTGGCTGGCTGTCAAGAAAGATAAAATACTGAAGAATTGTTGCTGGGGGAATGGGGATCTCCCAATGCCTGGCTCTTTGGAAGTGGAAGGCAATTAACTAAGTAACAATTACATCCATAGGGTGGGGTTGCATTCAGCTTAGCGAAAGTAATCAGCGCTGCCTGAACACAGGCACTAAAAGCCAAGCAATGGGAACTTCGGCCACATTGACTTGAGCATGCATTTATTATGAAAAAATGATCCAGTATTGACCTGGAGGCCCTAATGCAGGGTATTAGCATATTAATAACAAGCCATTGCATGTGCTGTCTAAATGCCGAGGATTCAAGTATTGCTGTCCTTTCAAATATAAAGGAAATTGTGTCATTCAGATTTGCAACGATCACTCCCAGGTTATCATGACACTTATACTTTGAGTATCTTGCTGAACCCATTTTCAGTGTTAGATTTATAGTAATTAAAATAGGGATGATAACAGTGTCCTCTCAGGTTGGTTGGGAGATGACTCTGTCAATGTATTTTGCACAGTCCCTGGCACAAACTGGATGCTGTATGCAGTTTATTTCGCTGCCCTTCTCAATTTCCACAGCATTTTATCTGAGTCACTCTTAGGACTTGGTTGGCTTTCTTTCTGAATTTTATAATCTCTCTGTCCAGATATTTTCCTCTGTTAGGCAATGAATTATTTTGGACTGAGTTTCCCACTAATTCATCTTTGCACGTTCCAAAGGGCCTGCCCATAGTAGGCAGCCAATCACTATTTGTGGCACTGACAGGTCCACAGCTTAATGGCACAGGGATTGCAGAAGTCTTGGTCCACTGCAGCAGCCAGCATCTTCCCTGTTAGTCACTGTGCCCTGTAGTTGCTCTATTATAGCAGGCCTTCTGCCTCAGGATGAGCAGATGACCCTGCTGGTACTGGTGCACGTGTGCTGCCTAAATCATCACCTGCTCTAAGTATGGGCGAATGGAGGGAGAAGCTAGAATTTCTGTGACTGAGGGTGGGAGGTAGATCTTAGGACGCTTCTTTGAATAGATGTCTTTAGAGATGGGCCATAGAACATCAGAGAGATGTTTCTAAGTAGAAAGGAGGAAGAATATTTTAGGCAAAGAAACAGCCTGTGCAAAGTTATGGAGGTGTGAAAACAGGATGTGCAGCTAAAGAAGGAAGAACACTTGAATTTGTTGAGCACCTACTATGTGCAGGAGCTTTGCCTGTTATCACATTTCATTATTTCACCTGTCTTGCTAGGGAAGCCTTGTCCTTCCTATTTTATAGGGAGGAAAATAAATTAGTGATTAAATTTAGTAATTTGTTCAGACCATATAGTGTGAAAGTGACAGGGCTGTGTTTATGCTAATATTCTCATTCTCATGGTGTATGGTGAGGAGCAGGAACAGCAGGATAAGGGACTGGAATTCACGGCACTTTCCCAACATACTGTGGTCAACTTCGACCCTGAAGGTGAGCACAGTGTCTGCTTCTCTGAAACTGAGTTCTCTTCCAGTTTTGAACATTTCCCATGTGTTTGAAAAGTGATCCTCAAATCTCCTGAAAGAAGGGGGATGGGGCTTGTGAGGAAAGAGATCTTTCTTGTATCACTTTGCAAGTTGTAACCAAATTGCTTGAGCTATTTTCATGCTTGGATTTCAGACAACTTGCTGAGATCCATATTATCTGATTTGGGATGTTTTGTGCAAAGCCTTTTTATTTTATCAGGTGCATTGCACTGCACCGCAGCCCAGGCTAATCGCCCCGGCGATGCCTCAGGAAACCGGGTTGGCAGTTTACAGAGTTGCTGGGGACTGGCTTTTCCACAGGCGCTGTTAGTCCAGGTGCGGGGGAGAGCGGGGGGGTTCCTGACAGAGCGTCTCTGGGGACTAATTTGGGAGGCCTTCTTCTATCTGATGTAATCATCTTTTAGATTCCGTGGGCCTCTGGGTTCGGATGGCAGGCTGAGCTGTCACACTATCTTTTTCCTAAGTGAAGTGCAACCTTCAGTGTGACATGATTAAGCTGGATGTAGATAGTTTTTTTCAATAGGGCATATAAATTCACAGATCCTCAGCAAACCTTCAAAAGTTACCAGAGGGGCCATTCTGTTTAGATGTTGAGACTTTGGGGTCAGACAACCTGAACTTAACAAATCTTTTTTCACCTTTTACTAGTTGTGTGATAAAGCGTGAGCGTTTTAACCACTGCACCCTAGTCTCCTCACGTAAAATACAGAAATAAGAATACCTTTCTTGCCCGGCCGGTGTTGCTAAGTGGTTGAGCGTTGGCCTGTGAACCAGGAGGTCACGGTTGGATTCCTGGTCAGGGCACATGCCTGGGTTGCAGGCTGAATCCCCAGTAGGGAATATGCAGGAAGCAGCCGATCAATGATTCTTTCTCATCATTGATGTTTCTCTCTCTCCCTCTCCCTTCCTCTCTAAAATCAATAAAAAAGATATTTCTTTTTTTAAAAAAAGAATGCCTTTCTCCTAGGGTTATTGTGAGAATTATATAAAATAGCATTCATAAAGCTCTAAATATATACTCCTGGAATATACCTCCTTGACTCTCAAATCCCTATTTGGGAATATAGCTAAATAAGTGAGAAATAATTAAAGGGTTATTTTTTATACTAAAACAAAGATATTATATGAGATATGAGATATCAAAATTTACACAACACTTTATGATTCCTAAAGGAAACCTCAAGGAAATGTTAAGGTTGCAGCAGCTGCCTTCAGCTAAGCCTCCAGGTCTCTAAAGGAAGATAGTTTTGGTTTTTGTGGAGTTTTAGTGAAAAAGTTCAAGTCAGCTCTGGTCCAGTCTTCCAACCATTGAAAGAAAAGTCTAGTTTCATGCTATTTACACATTTAGATGTCCTTTTCCTAGATGGGGTGTCAGTGTCGAATTTGTCTCTGTGAATAGTTAAACAATAACTCCATTGAACCACAGAATTCAAGAGAGCTTACAGGGAGCTTTTATTATACCAGGTGTATCTCACTTTACCTGTCACTTGCCATAATGGGCCCAGGACAGTTCTGGAAATTGTGTCTGCTATTTGGCAGGAGATCCAGAGACAAACATTTCCACAGGTGGTGATAGTTCAGGTGCAAGGTGGCTCCTGGTAGAACTTCTTTAGGAACTAAAGGTAGAACTAGAGACGATGGAATTTGCAATGTCCTTGGTGACATATTGGACTTTCCATAGGATGTACAATGGGATTTTGAGCCAATTTTACATGATGTAAAGGGCAGGTGACCAACAGGTGACCTTCTGGTCACACAAGTGTTTAATAAAAGGGCTCATGAGTCTAGTATGTCTGAGTTCATACTTCGGCTCTTAAGACTTTGGTAAGTCACTTAACCACTCTGAACCTCAGTTTTCTCCTCTGTAAGGGAGGGCTAATATTAGTAGTTACCTCACTGGGCTGTGGTGAGGATGAAATAAGAGAAGCATGCAAAGCTGTCAGTGTAGAGTGCGGTCCACGGAAAGCACTCAGCAGATGGTAACTTAAGCCTCCCACCACTGCTACGATGACAACTAAATTTAACTATAATGTATGGCTGCTTGTGCTCTTCCGCATCTGGAACACACTTTATCTATGTCTGTCTTGTGATCTGAGTTGCTTTCTCCCTTGAATTAGCAGTACTTGTTGTCTTTGCCATCTCCCCTCTAAGTCCTTGAGCACCATGACCTCAGCCGATGCATCACTGTGCTCCTCCAGCATTCAGCACAGGCTGAGTCTTGGTTCAGATCCCCTGATAAACCCTGTTGCTACCATCTGCTCCACCACCCAAACAAAGAACACTTTGTAGTGATGCTTCCTTTCTGTGCTTACCAGTTGCTCCCTAACTTAATTGGATTCTACAGACCTAAGATCTGATGTGGATACACCTGGTAGTATTGCAGTCATTTGAATTTTGGTAAAATACATTTTAAAATGTGAGTGAGAGATCTATGTTTTAATAGGGTTGATGGATTTATTTGTATGTGGGGTATTCAGTCCTGATGCCTGGATATTTTTTAAAAGATCAAAAACAGACTGCCCATGAATAGAGAGGGCGTGATGGCCACCTTTTGTGGGCAGCTTGAACCACAAGGCATGGACCAGATCTAAACTCTGACCATTGCATCTGAGTCAGGGCTCAGAAGTGCCAATTCTTTTGTGTTGAAGGGTCCCTGGGGACCAGCACACTGCCAGAGCGTCTTCACAGCCCTTCTCTATTGTAAGAATGAGCAGTATGTGTCCTCAGGGGTGAGTACCAAGATCCCTCCTCTCTTTTCTGGCCAGAAATATTTCTTTTCTTCCTCTTGAGGTCCGGGGAGGACATGAGAGGTTTTAATCCTCTGTGCTCTGTATAGAGCCCTTTACTTAGAGGACAAAGAACTTGTACCTCCACCCATCTCTGGAACTAGAAAACCAGTCTCTCATGAGACCAATGCAGGTTAGAATTTACTACTCAGGGGATGCATTTGATGACCTGTGGTATTGTGGAAAGGACATGGGTTTTAGGATTAAGCATATCAAAATTAGAATTCCTGCACTGCCACTGACTAGTTTAGGCAAGTCACATCTTTATGTTTGAATTCCCTTACTTTCAGAATAGGGAAGATACCATCTACCTCTCAGGACTAAGAGAAATTAATGAAACCACACATTAAAAGCTCCCAGCAGTGCTTGCTTGGCACACTGTATTAAACAAGAGTTACTCTCTTTTGTTTCTCTTACTCATTTGTTAAAAGGCTATATTAATGCTGAGACTAGATTGGATGCCAGGGGAACTGGATTCAGATGTGGGCTCAGCCATTAACTCCTGGTGCAGCTGAGAATAGTGTAACCTACCTTTGCAGATATCAATGTTCTAATCTTTAAAACAGATCTTAGTTATAAACTTGTTCTAGAGTGTCTCTAAGGTCCATTCCAGTTTTTAAGCATTCTAGATGTAACATAGAACTTCTTTAAGGACAAACTAGCAGTCTGATAAGAAACCTTCAGATTCCCCTTCTCCCCCAAGTCCACAGACATGTAATCTTTCCCTCTGTTGCATCAAGCCAACTTCAGGTGTCCAAATTAGTTACTCCTTCGTTGCATATCATTAACATCCAAGTCAACTCAGAAATCTGCTGCCTAGGTGTTGCCGCGGTTTAAATAATGTCTCTAAATAATAAAATTGGGTCTTCTATTCAATACAGAATGGAATTTGGATTATATCCAATTTTTAGAACAAAGTATTTTATTACTCCCCAGTTACCATGATATCAGTCCTTCCAATCTATGAGGTCCAGCACCTTCTTGATTTTTGCACAGTCTATTTGTACATTGTGTGTACCAAGAATGTACAAGAACACAGTGTTTGTTTTCTGAAGTTTTGGGTCCAAAATGGCTACTTGCATTAATTGTTGACTGTGGAGGGCAAGTCAACATCTCATTGAGCCTCCATGTCTCCCCACCACAAAAATGGGAACCTTAACATCTTCCTGATCCATCTCTTCAGGCTGCTCAGAGACAGTAGTAACATAATATATATAAACTAGGCTTTATGAACTACTTGTGTACATGTAGTGAATTCTCTTTATTCTTCTGAGCCTCAGTTTCCTCATCTGAAAATGGGGTTGATTAGGTCATCTCATGTAAGCTGCCTAATACAGTAGTTGGTACAGAGTTGACACTCAGCGAATGGCAGCTATTAATTATCAGTGCTGATTCTCATGACAACCCTTCAGAAATGAAATGGCAATGCAATTCCATTTTACACAAGGAAAGAGCTTTGTAAAGATTACTATAAGAGTACTTATCACTACAATTTTCATTTTTTTAATGTTTGTGAACCAAACGAGCTAGTTTGCACACACTCTCTGTTCCTATCCTATATAATAAAAGGCTAATATGCAAATCGACTGAACAGCAGAACTGCCGGTGGCTATGACACACACTGATCACCAGGGGGAAGACGCTCAATGCAGGAGCTGCCCCCTGGTGGTTAGTGTGCTCCCACAGGGGGAGCGCCGCTCAGCCAGAAGCGGGGCTGACAGCTGGTAAGCACAGTGGCGGTGGTGGGAGCCTCTCCTGCCTCTGCAGCAGCATTAAGGATGTCCAACTGCCCACTTAGGCCCGCTCCCTGGACCCCCCCTCACCCGAGTGCATGGATTTTGTGCACTGGGCCTCTAGTTCTTCAATAACAGCACCCCTGAACCTAAGGTATTAAATGTGCTTATTAGCAATTGACAATTCATTGAAACCAATGAACAGTCAGCAGAGAATCCACTTATGAGGGGTGCTGTCAGAACCCACTATAGAGGATATCCTTTGAGGAGTGTGTGCTGTCCTCAGGAACTCCTGGATGCTGTGGAGCCCAGTCCTTGTCAGTGTGGCTTTCCCATAAAGAGTAGTATGTGACAAGCCTGCTGGGGCAGGAAATAGTTTTATGCTAATGAGTTTGTGCTTCACTGACGTTTTCCCATTAAAATCATGTTAACAGTGCCCCCCTCTTAATCATCCCAAAATCAGTTTATTAATTAACTCATTTTGGGAAATCGCAATTTAGCCAGAGTTCTCCAGCTCATTAGCATGTTACCAGGACAGAGAAAATAGATGTCATTGAAATTCCTCCTTACATGTGTAGTTAATCAGGGTGTGAGTCTTCTTCAATTTTGTTGGTTTGTGCACTCATTCATTCATTTATTCGTTCAGTAAAGAATTGTTGAAAGTGTCCTATGTGCCTGACTCCACACTTGATCTGCCTCAAGCACGGTGGAAGGTTGGGGGAGTGAAACTTGCAAATGGGCACTGGTAACAGGGTGGAAAGGAACACAGGGGACTGCTTTGGGCCAAGCACTCTCTATACTATCCTTAAACTAGGCATTGCCTTAGGAACAGGTATTGCCTTTCAAAGTCACTTCCAATCCAACTGTAACTGGCTACATGCATTTATACAGGGAGCTCTGAGATTATTCAGCCCAATCTCCATTTTTATAATAATGGAAACATTATTGACAATAAGAGCTAACATTAATTAAATAATTATGGTGTGCCAGGCACTGTCCTAAACACTTTACATGTAATATCTCAATTAATAACAATGAGTTGGTAACATTTAAGCTTCACAAAAATCCTATAAGGTAAGTACTAAGAGAATCCCCACTTATAGATAGAATACTGAGGCAGGCTGCACAAATGTGCACACAAGCAGTTTGGCTCCAGAATAGATAAAAATGAAAACCAGGATAGGAAATAACATAGTGAATAGAGAGAACAGAACTCAGGCCCCTAATGGCCAAATCTGCAGTCTTTCCACTGTGCCCTGCTATCTGCTTCCAGAAGTGCCTACCTCTGGATCAGTCCCATCTCCTGAAGGTTCTTCATAAAATATAGTACAGACGCCGTGTGTCTTGGGGTCCAGGTCTCAGTCTGACTCTCTGTCCCTAGTGTCTGGCACAAATATGCACTCAATGGATATTTATGGATTGGTATTATGAACTTGGAAATACAGGATTTATCTACTGGGTAATACAAAGATCTCATCTTGGAGGTTCAACTTTCTGTCTGTGTGACCTTGGGTAAATATTACTCCTTTCTAAGCCTCAGTTTTCTCGTCCACAAAATAAATCTGAAAGTAACTTCCCAGGGCACTGTGAGGTTAAATGAAATGAAATGAAGGTATCCTGTGTCTAGTAACTCACTGTGCCAATGTCAGCGAAAGCCACCCTCCCTATTAACCTTGCCATTTGGAGTGTCAGGATGGTCCTTACTGAGTGGCTTGAGGGTGGCTGGGGGCCAGTCTGCCTGAGAGGAGACATTGACCTTTCCTTTTGCTCACTGGGCACTCAAAGGGCAATGCTGCATTGGTGAGCTTGCCTGCGGGTTCTGTGATTTCCCTGGATGCCTTTGCTCATAGAAGATACAGCCATCAGCTGGCTGCCCACAGCTCATGATGGCACACTGGCCAGAGGGGAAGCATGCTGAGCCCTCCACCATGCCCTTTGGAACCTTCCTGCTTGAACTCTGGGCTCCCTCTTGTCTTTACTGCCAATGCTGGCCTCTGGGCAAGGAGGGTCTGTGCACATGGGGAGGTCATGAGTGCCTGAGGAGATGGTATGCATCACGTTAGTGAGAGAAGGAAGCTTGATTGCAGGTAGGGAAACTAAAATTTAAAAAGTAATTTTAGGAATAAGAGGTAGGAGCTATGTAAAGATAAATAAATAATACATCATATGGGGTTGCCTTATTTTATTTAATTATTTACTGGCAGAGCATGGGTGTTTCCTGTGAGGGGGATGGGGAGAGACTGAGCATCTGCCGCCAACAGACATCATCTGGAGTTAAAGGGTTGGGAGGCAGTCCTATGTGGGAGACACAAATACCAATACATAAAACAATGGAGAGAAGAGAATGGGAGACAGGAGTTATGCTCAACTCTTGCCCTCTTCAGAAACAACAAAAACAGAAACTTCCTTGCAATGTGACTGGTCATGAGCTTACTTGGGGGCAGAAACTCTCAGAGTTCATCCTCCTGCAAAGGCCTGTCCAGCGGGATGCTTGATGGTGCCCAAGCTTGAGAAGCTATGAGGCAGTAGGACTGGTGAAGGATCGTCAATTTCCTATCAGATCTTTTTCAGGCATCTCAAGGGGACCCAGCTCCTGTTTATTAGGACTCCTCTAAGCTTTGTCAAGGAGATGTAAATTCATCACTAGAAAGAAGAGTTGTTTTGTCTACATTTTAGAACTGCTGAGTAGTAGGAAGGACTGCTCAGGTGATAAGATTTTCAGTGAGCTGAAAGGAGCCTGAGAAGTGATTTACTCCAGTTCTCCTCTCTCTTCTTAGGAGGAAATTAAGGCCCAGATGGGAGAGGTAGGTTTGAGTGCTTGTTTCTAACCCAGCCCTAGACAGTCCCAGAACTAAATTAGGTGGTGATTACATGATGATAGTAGCTGAATTTTATTGAGCAGCTGCAATTTGATACCTTGTGCAAGATAACCTGACCAAGGTCTTGATAACCTGACCTTGTTTAATCCTCATAATTGCTCTGTGAAGCAGTATGGTAAAGACATTGCTATGTGTTCATCATATCATTGCCTCTTCCTGGACACAAGGAAGACATTTTCCATTCCAACTTGCAGTTATGTTGGGACCCTTACAACTAAGTTCTCACTAATAGGATGTGGGTCAACATTATACCTCTTCCAAGCTTTGCTGTAAAAGGTCCCATTTAATCCTCCGGTTCTTTCCTTCCCTGCCATAGCAACCTAAGAGGTCATATGTTCCAGATGGGTGGCTACAAGATAAAGAAAGTCTACCCTACCCACATCAGATACAGCAAGTTAGTGATACATAGTGTGATGAACCATTGAAGTTTGGGGGATATTTGTTACTACAGCAAAGCCTGACTTATTCTGACTAATGTAGATGGGCTCTATTATTATCCCAATTTACATATTATAAAACTAAGACCTAATGAAATAGTTTAGCTAATAAAGAGGCAGATATAGGATTCAAACCCATGTTGGTCTTATGTCACAGCTTATTCTTTTTTTATCATAAGATAAATGGAGAGAGTGGTAAGATGAAAAACAGTGAAGAGCCACAAGACATGGGCCTAAAAGTGCCACTTTGGACACATTTGTTTAGTTCTCTAGGAACTGTTTTCTGGCCTATGAAAAAGAAAAAAACAAACATTTCCCATCATGTTTAGATCTTGCCCAAGAAGTTGAGTGGCGGTGAAGAAAATAGCATTGTACTAGGAGTCATGAGGTCTGGGTCCTACTGCCTACCATTTACTCATGGGTCCTTAAGTACTTATGGGCCTCTTTCCCTCTAAGGGTTTCTTCTTCATAATCTGTAACAGCAAGGGATTGGACCAGGTAACTGGTGAAGCATTTTTTTTAACCATACAGTGACCCTGACATACTTTGTAGGATCAAATAAGAGTTTATAAGTGCAAGAGTTTGTAAATGGTAAGTATCATGCATAGAGAAGGAACACCATTATGAGATGTCTTCAGGAGCTGCAGAACTTCTGATTGGGTGGCTAATTGTTAGAAATAAATGATTCCTTCTGGATTATCTCAAAGACACATTTTAGAGGCTGCTACTAAGGCACTGGTAGGCAAAAAGCTGGGAGAGGATCAGGTCACACAGATTCTCACAGCCATGGATAAACAGACTGTGGCATAGGCTTATTCTAACTCAAGAGAAACTGTCAACCTATGGACTCCTCCCCTCTCTCTTCCTTCCTTCTTCTTCTGGTAAGATACTACCTTTCAGCCTGGCCTTTCCTGCCACCACATCCAATGTGCCTCCCTCGCCATCCCCACTCAGCCTACTTATTTTTTTCCTAACACTCAGTGGCCACCACCTGACAGCATTGCATACTGTCTGTTCCCCTGCTGCAAAGTGAGCTTCACAGAGCAGGCACTTGCCTGGTTTGTTCATGCAGCAACACCACTTCAAGAGTGCTCAGCACCCAGTAAATATTTGTTGAATAAGTTAAAGGAACTACTGATTCCTCTTATAAGTGGCTATTCTCTACTTCTCTTGTGAAATGCATCCAGGGAGAGAATTCCCAGAAAAGCAGGACTTGAAGGCACTTGCAGGATCAAATAATACAAGCACTTTTCTTGTCAGAGATGAACTAGGGGTTCTAGAGAGAGAGGTAGAACTTAGAGAAGGGAGAAAAATCCAATATAGCCACAGCTTTGCCTTGACATTTGAGGGTCCTTTGGAAGTTGAAAGCAGTTTTTCAACTTCTATAACTGTGGTCCCAAACACAGGTATGTTCTCTGCTGTGGATTGAGAAGGCCAAATTGCTGGAAGGGACTGTACAGCTTGGTCCACTGTCTTCATTGAAAAGTTGGTGCATCAGAGACTCAGTCTCTGTAGGCAGGGGAATGACTAATTTATATTCTGTGGTTCTAGCATCCAGCAAGGAACCATCCTCAAAGGTTGCTTAGTGTTGAGGAAGTTCATAGAGTTGATAACTTTTCTTCATTCCGGGGTCTCCCTGCTCTGGCTCCAAAATTTTCACCCTCTGCTACCAATCTTATTCTCTCCTGACTTCACTTACCACATACACAGTCATCTGAAACTTCATCCTCATCCCCATTTCTCCCAGTCCTGTTAATAATGAACATTTCATACCCATTTCTTCCATAAACCTCCTGTTCCTACTTAGAAAAAATTTCTTCTCTCTTTTTTAGGCATTTGTTGTTTTATTTTGTGGGCAGAAACTCTGTGTTATTCATCACTTTATCCTCGCTGCCTCACCCAGTGTCTGGAAATACATAATGATAATAATGATGATGATTATGATAATAATAATAATAATAGCAGCTATAATTTATTGAACACTCACTTAATATCAGAGACTGTGTGAAGCACTTGACATGATTTGTTTATACCCATGAATTGGTGAATTAACAATCCCATTTTATAGATGGTAGAATGTTAACTAACTAGGACTCAGAACTCAAAAGTTATAATCATCATCAGACTAAATATTAAGTGAACTGAATTAGAGGGAAGGGGAAAGGATGAAGCAGGTTGAACTCTTCTTTCTTCTCTCTCTATATATCTGTGTGTTTTCTTTTTCTTTTTTCCCCTTGAGCATCAGGGAAAATAATCCTATTTCATCGAGTCTACAGGCATGCATATGCATGAAAATGAACCAGCCCCAAGCGAGGCACCCTGACACCCATTAGACCTTTGGGGACTGATGAAATGCAGGCAATCTGTGAGTTTCCCATCTCCCTTCTTGGAGAAATTCGTGACTCAGCAGCATCCCCTCCTCCCTGAGACACAGGTGGCACATGGACTCTCAACCCCAACCCCCACAGCAATTATGAAAACCCACTTGAGTAGCAAATTAATATGCAATTATGATTTTGGCAAGTGCCCCAAGGAAACCCAAAAGGGCTTAATTGAGTGGCATTTTCCCATGAGCCCATTCCCAGAAAAATGGGACAAAACACTTCAGATGTGCTCTGGCCCCAGACAGCACAGGGGAGGGTGTTGCCTCAGGGGGTTAAGGGTGCTGACATCTGAGGTATAGTGATAGGAATTCAACCAGACAAGTATTTGCTATTTGGGTTGGCTAAGCTTCAGGGGGAAATCATACGATTACGGACTCACAATGTAGAAGAAATGGGGTTGGGGGGGACAGCATGACAATTAAAATAAACTGTCATAAATCTTCCCAAGCAGGATTGGTAGAAACCCAATCCTCAAAGTTTGGGGGTTCAGCTTGTGTGCTAGCAAGTGAGGAAAGCTGCATCCAGCATCAGGGCCCCACAGTCCTTGAACTTGAGCGGGCAGCATAAGGGCAGAGTAAAGACTCAGAGATGAGATGATCTGAAGGCAGCCTCCGGCTCGACCCAAGCAAGAGACATGATCATAAATCTCCTACCACCCACCATACACAACAATAACCTCCGGGTGCATTAAAGATTTAAATAAAAAAGGGAAGAAAGTTAGCAGAATATTTGTATAACCTTGGGCATTAGGGGAACACTTCTAAATAAGACAGCACATTTAGATGCTTAATATATATTTGAATAAGATAAGCATTCAAAATTTGTGCATGGTAAGATCTCATAACCAAAGGCCAAAACCCAAACAAAATGAAATAAGTGGTCCTCTGGAAAATTATTTGCAGCGCATATGAAATGAAGTTATAGGGGCCCAGGTTAAGGTTCCTGTATAAAAAGTGCTTTCACAAGTTGACAGAAAGTCAAGCAACTTAATTTAAAATATAGGCAAAGATTATACACAGGCAATTATGGAAGAGAACATCTAAATGGCCAATAAGCATGCGAAAGATGCTCAACCTGACTAGAAGCAAGGGAAGTGGAAATTAAAGCAACAGTGAGAGACCACTTTTTACTCTCTCGATTGGCAAACAACGTAGACAACAAAAATACCTGGGCACAGGGAGGATGTGGGGCAACGGGTGTCCTCAAGCACTGCTGGTGGGAGTATGATTTAGTGATATACTTTTGGAAAATTACCTAACAATACGTTTTAAAGTTAATATTATGCACATCATTTGATTCTAGATTCGGAAACCCATCCTCCACTTATAAATATGGGTATATAAGGGTTTATTTGTAACAATTGTTTTTGTGTGGCAAACAACACAAAACATCATCAAAAGAAACCTGGGAACAATTTGAATGATCATTAATGTGGGAATAGTGAAGAAATGGTAGAGCATTTACACTATAAAATGTTGTGCAGTTATTATGTGCTGAGTTAGTTTTATATCTTTTTATAAGTTTTGACCTGAAGCACTCTTACAAGATACTGCTAAATGAGAAAAGCAAGTGGAATATCTATATCATAATTTTGGGGGTGAAAAAAATAACAATGCTCTTTATGCATATATACATACTTATATTTATGGACATGGAGAAAAGTGCTGAAAAGGGAGTGGAGCGGGGGATAAATCTTAATTTTTTTAATTTATTTTTAATCTAGAATGTGCATATGTTGCTTTTGTCATTAAAAGAAAACTGAAATAATGGAATTACAAAGAGAACCACTGAAATGAATGAAAAAAATTATACATGGGTGGGCAAGTGTAGGTTGACAGTTGTGAGTATATGAAACAGAGTTTATTCTTGTATTATTATTTATTTATATTACAACTGTAAGCCTACTTTTACCCACCCCTGTAATATTTACCGAACTGACCCAGGGAAAAGGCCAACTGTTGCAGGAAGAATGTTGGAAGAGGCTCATTGACCCCATGACAGGATTCCTGCTCTGGGTAAGGGTTTTAGCTCAAGATACTTGAATTTCCCTCTATCTCTAAGAGTCTAACAAAGGCTGAGGAAAACTGGACAAGGCAGGGTCACAGCAAAGCAAGGAAGGGGAGACTTTCGAGATGAGAGTGGCCTAGGCAGAGGGAACAGGAGGGTGAGGCTATAGCAGCAGTCTATGCCTTTAAGAGAGCAGCTGCAGAAGATCTATAGCAGCAGGAAGTGAATTGCAGGGAATGTATGAGCAAGGGCGATGAAAGGGACAGAAAGTAGTCCACTGTGTCAGCAAACTGGGCTGTACTGGAGGTAAGAGACTAGCAAGGCAGAGAGAAGGTTTGAGCTGGGGTAAGCTGAGCACCTTCACGGAAAGGGTACCAATGTGAGCAGATAAGCTATTCAGAAAGGTCTGCAGAGGGGCTGGGGGTGGGTCACCATGCACAGTGAGAAGTGCTTGGGTGTGGTGTGGAGATGGGGCCCTTGATCTATAAGACAGGAGGGCAGGGAAGGACTTTGTTTCAGATGGTTGTATGTTTGGAGACAGGCAGATAGATCCCAGTTTGGAATCCAGGTTACTAGCTCTGGGGTCAGTCTGCGTAAGCCTTCGTTACACTTACTAAGTGGAGATACTTAATGCCTACTTCTTAGACTTGTGAGTGTCAGAGATAAAGAGTGTCTGGCCCATCTGCTGCTACTACTTAAGAGGAAGTGCAGTGTGGAGGGGAGGAGGCACCGTGTGGAGTCAGACAGACTGGGGCTGGGATCCAGGCTTGGACACTTAGTAACTGCTGACCACAGAGATCCTAAGGGAGGCTGGTGCCCTCATCTGTGACTGGGGCTATGAATGTAAGGGTGTAGTAAGCTTCCCAGATACTGTTTGGCAAATAGAATTCCTGGAATAAAGACGATGCTTCATATATAGAAACTGTTATTGTTTTTCCTCATCATCCTTTTCATAAGAGGTAAAGTCATGGGATAACGGTTTCTGCAACATATCAGAGAAATGAATCACCACATTCCTAAGTGGCAGAGAGATGCTGCTCAGTTAGCATGGTACCCTCTGGCTGTTCCCAGCATCCTGGAATTGGAAGTGGGGGAGGGAGGCAGAAGATGGGAAGTGAGAAGACAGAAGAAGAGAGGAAGGCTGGTGGCTCCATTTGGATCACTCCAACCCCCTTCTCTTTTTTTTTCTTTTTTTTTTGTGTAACTAAACTTCCACTTGATCATTTCTGTCTTGTAAAAATTGCTTTGCATATCTGTGGTATTATATGAGACAAGCAGGAGCCCAGGGATCCAGGGGGACTTGTGATTTGACCGTTTGCTTGCTGGATGATACTGAACAAGGGGTTTTACAAGCATCATATTCCTATTGTCTGATAATTCCCACGTCTTGATGAAACAAGCCTGAGTTGATACCAAGCTGACATAGGAAATAGATGCTCAGTAATATGAAGTACCTTTCCCTTGGCTGCTAGTGAGGGCCCTTAGAGCACTCATGTCCTATCTTCGCCCACCATGAAGCCTGGCCTAAAGATAGTACTTACATAGCGATTCCCAAGTAAACGAATAAATGAATGAACAAATGAACTAAGGTATGCTTGTGAGAGCAATGTCAAAATGGGCAATTCCAGATATCAGTCCACAGCATGGAACGGAGCTGTGTGGTTCTGGTCTCAGGAAGTACGGTACCTAAGAGACCTTTCTTCCTGTCATCAGAGACGTGATAAATGACAACTTAATTTTATGGCCGGCAGTAATTAGACTCGGGGTCATTGCAGTCTCTCTTTTTCAGCTCTGTGGGAACTTTTATGAGGCTCAGAGGGCAGCCATTTCCTACTGCCCCTGCATCCTATGTCCATGGGCCTCTCAGACCTAATGCTTGGGGAGAAGGCCAGGGCAGGGCTGGCTGTCACAGCCTACCTTAGCAGGTCCCAGGTCCATCAGGGGACCTGAGCAGGGGCCTGGGGCCCCAGGAAAGTAAGTAGGATTGTTTAGCTCTGTGATCATGCCCACTCCCATCTTCTTTCTGGTTCTCAGTTCTCTCTTCTATAAAATGGGACATTAAAGTTAAATGGCCTTTATAAGGCTCTCTCCTCTTCTGAAATCCCATGTCTATATTGACCTTTTTGAAGCATTTAGCTTGATTTTAGGTTCAGAAATACCCACACGGGAGTGCCATGTGGGTTTTCTGGGGTCCTTTCTGGAGCCCTCAGATACTTACAGATTCTGTACTTACTCTAATAAGCTCAGCTGGTGATTAAGATTGCACACGGCAGAGCTCACTCTAAAAGGAGCCGCACAGCAGTCTTCTAGTCTAGAGCTTTGATGTTCTGCTGGGCAAGTTTGGCCTGAAGAGTGTTTCCCTTGGCTGTCATCATCCTTAAATGCTTTAAAACCCCTTATTATGTTAACATACATCCTGATTTACTGATCCTTATTGCCAATCTGCTCCTTGGGACATTTGGGTTTGTAATTGGTGAAAGTCAGCCTTTTATTTTATACACAAGGCTTTGAATCAAAAGGAGGCAAGGTAGCTTATCTAAGGCCTCTCAGTTGGGACTCCAACAAGACCTTCCGACTTTTGGGGGACAGGAGGGAGGGGAGTAAGAGATCAACCGAAGGACTTGTATGCATGCATATAAGCATAACTAATGGACATAAGACACTGGGGGGGAAGGGAGGGTAGGGGTATGTCAAGGGCGGGGGGGGAAAAAAAGGACACTTATGTAATACCCTTTGTAATACTTTAAGCGAAAAATAAAAAAATATTAAAAAAAAAAAAAAAAAAAAAAAAAAAAAAGACCTTCCGACTTTCAACTGTGCTTCTTTTTCCATTGCAATCTAGGGATAGGGCTCAAGTACAAGTTTAACAGGGATAAGGGATGGCCAGGTCCTTTATATAAGCTACCCTGGTGGGGTTGGGGGTGTCTGGTAATGGAGTTTTCCTGAAGTAGATTTCAATGGGAAGACCAGGGAATTAGAACAAAAGACTTGTCTCGGGGGTTCTGGCCTCAGTTTCCTCATCTGTATTAACTTGGATGATTCACTCTGCTCCTACCTTGAAGAGTTTGTGGGCTCTAAGTGGAAAGGTGCCTAGAGGTGCTCAGTGTTCATTCCTATGAATAGCTTGGATATGGCTAAGGGGTTGCCTGGGTCTTGCCTTCCTAACCTCCCAAAATGTAATAACCACATGCGTTCTTACTTTCAGGACCTTGTGAAGAGGGGAAAGTGAGGGATTTACATGGAAATGCACGTGAGCACTTTTAGCTCTCTACCAAGGAGAGCTAAAGGGTAAGCCCTCAGGGTAACCTCAACACCCACCCTCCCTCTTTGGGGCACCCATGTTGGAGGGAGACAGCCTCCTGCTAGGGTGGACCATGGGCTCAACCCAATTTCCCAGTGTTTGCATAATTCAAAACAGCATTTACTTTAACAGCCCTACCCTCTCTAGGCTGAGATGCATTTTCCTTCCCTGAAAATAGCCAGTGCAAATGCATCATATTTCTGACAACACGTTCTCTCACCCAACAGATCAGAATGATCATTTAAAAGCTCTGAGTGAAAGCTCAAGCCTCTGATTGATCCGATAATATTGTCTCATTCCCATTTTAAGCTACCTGTTCTTTAAATTGCATATAAAAATATGGTCCATGCAATATTAATACGCTAATGAATAATACACTAACAATTTGAAGCATGCCAACCCACCCAAGGATTTTTCATCTCCTGCATGTTTCATCCGAGACACTTGGTATATACTGAGTAATCGTTAGGATGATGAAAACGATAATAACAATGAAATAAATGTAGAGCAGCTTCACTGTGGTGGGGAAAAACATGAAAGGTAATTCTCAATTATAAGTGAGAAATGGATGCCTGTGATCCAGGGATGGGCCTCTGCTTTTGATGTATCACAGGTAAGGGCGGCTGCAGCCATGTGCGAGTGGATGTATAACAGAGCCTCATCTGTCTAGCACTGTCAGAGAAGGTGGTATTGCATGAAAATAGAATATCCTGATATCAGTGGCAAAGTGGTTTGAGGAAAAGGACACTGACTTTGGAGGCTGCTCGCCCTGGATTCAAATGCCGGGTCAACCATATCATTGCCCCATGAGCTCTTTCAGCCTTCTATTTGTTACCTGGAAGATAGGATAATGACTACCCCACAGGATCATGGTAAGGATTAAATCAAATAGTATATATGAGACAGCATGGAGGGGCCTGGAGAGTATTATGCTAAATGAAATAAGCCAGTCAGAGATAGACAAGTACAACATGATCTCATTCATATGTGGAATCTAATGAACAAAAGAAACTGATGAACAAAATAGATCCGGAGACACAGAAGCATGGAACTGACTGTCGAGTCTCAGAGGAAAGTGGGTGGGTAGGTGAGTGGGTGGGGGAAGATTAACCAAAGAACTTAGGTATGCATATATGTATAACCTGTGGACACAGACAATAGGGTGGTGGAGGCTTGGGGGAAGGGGGCGAGAGCGGGATGGAGGGGGGCAATTGGAAAAAAAGGGGAGGCATCTGTAATACTTTCAACAATAAGGATAAATTTAAAAAAAGAAAAAGAAAATGCCTGAACCAGAGCCTGACACCTGGGAGGTGTTTAGCAAACAGTTTCCTCCCTCAAACCACAGAGAACATGACCTGCACAGGCTGCATGAATGTTAGCTCCCTTTCATTACACCTGAAGCTTAAACTGTGAGGCAGCTGGTTGAGAAACCCAGAGGCTTTTTTGTCTTATCTGTGGCTTTGAGAGTATATCTCAAATGACTGGGGGTTTGGGATCTGATCTCCAAATAGAAGGATGTTTTGGCTCATCTGCATCCAAATACGGTTATAAAATTCTCATACCAAATAAGATATGCCAAATTCTCTGCCAAAAGGAGACCTACAAGCTTTTACAGAGCATTTGCATATTTAGAAGAGTCTATAAGCATTTATACACGTTCTTTTAACCATGAAGTAGATTTTTAAAAATCCATCATTTTTGGAAAAGCATTTTAAATGGGATTTATTTCATGAAAAGTTATGGATTTTCTTAAAAAAAGTTAACAAAACAAATGCATGCATGTATTGACTCATTTGTTCATAGGCCCTATACTGAGTGTTCATAATGGACTAGTCACCACGACATAGATGTAAACATTGACGTGTAAAGATGTAACCCAAGGAGGATGATAGACCCATACACTTTTTTTTTTGACCCATGCACTTTTGACTAGATAAGTATAATTAAAATTGCTGACCTCGAGGACAAGAATCATTTGTAATGACAGGTCAATTCTGCCACCTGTAATTAGGAACTCCTTGAAGAAAGTGACATTTAAGGTCAAGAAGGTAGGAAAGCACATTCTGGGCTTATAACATAGTGTGAGAATCAAGAAAAGTAGAATTTCCTGATATCAGTGGTGGTCGCAGGGTAGAGTGTGTGATGCTATCTGGAAGATGGGATAATGACTATGTATATGAAGGTGCCAGTTGGGTATGATTCTAATACTAGTCAGCCATTAGTTATTGACTGCTGAATGTGTTCTGATGTGCTTTGCAAAGCACTTATCCACATTGTCTCCTTTGGTCATTATAACAACCCTGCAGGCTATGCACAATTGCCATTTTACCTTTGAAGACACTGAGATTCAGAGAGGTAATGACTAGACGGTGCCATACTTGGAATTCTATTCCATCTTTCTGGTTCAAAGGCTGTGTTTGAACTGTACTGACTTCCAAGGCATTGCATTAGAGAGGGTACGGAAGAGAATAAAACAAGTTCCTGCTCTCAATAAACTCGTTATGAAGGTGAGACTTGGATGTGAGCAGATGTCTTAAGATTTTAGTCAAGATCTGATCAATCCCAACCTGGAGGCAGGTGAGCTGCCAAGTTCATGGCTGGGGTGCCATTGAACAGAGGGGAATCTTTATGAATTAGGTCTTGAAATATGCATAGGACTTCAACCAGCTGAGAAGAGGAAAGGACACAGCACCCAAGGGGAACTAGAGAGTCTGGAAGGCACATGCCTAATTCTGGTTGGGGAACAAAATAAAGAGGAAGACAGTGTGAGTAAAAAACAGAAGAGACCAGAAAGGAGTTTAAACTTGACTCCAGGACACTTTGTTCCACTGTTTCCTTCCTTCATTTCTTCCTTCCTTCATTTCTTTCTTTCTTTCTTTCTTTCTTTCTTTCTTTCTTTCTTTCTTTCTTTCTTTCTTTCTTTCTCTCTCTCTCTCTCTCTCTCTCTCTCTCTCTCTCTCTTTCTCTCTCTCTCTCTCTCTCTTTCTCTCTCTCTCTCTCTCTTTCTCTCTCTCTCTCTCTCTCTCTCTCTCTCTCTCTCTCTCTCTCTCTCTCTCTCTTTCTTTCTTTCTTTCTTTCTTTCTTTCTTTCTTTCTTTCTTTCTTCTTTTCCTAAATGTGACACCTTACTTAGGCAAGGCTTTTGACTTTACTTAATCCCCCTCCCCCATCTGTTAAGAATGGTCCAAGGAACTGTCATGAGGTTAAGTCTGATTCTATGAAAAAAAGCAGTGAGAAGTACCTAGTGGCTAAGGCACTCTGTCAACCTAGGGAATTATATTGTAATGAACACCAGCAACATGGCCTGGATCAGGAGGTTACCATGGCAGGGGAAGAGAATGAACTTGACTCTCACCTGTCCATCAGCCCTACTTTTCCACCAGGCAACAGACATCAGCGTTTCTTCCTAGCCCAGCCCTGAGACCATGCTCATGACTCCTTCAACTGCCACTTTTAAGCCTTTAGCAACCTAGGGAGAGTTTTGGGCCACATGCTCTTAACAGACCAAACAAATTAAGAAGTTGATATGCCACTTTTTGTGCAGGTAGTGGCATTCTGTCTCCTTGGATCTCCATTTCCTCACTGACAAAGTAGGAGTAGATGATCCCTAAGGTTGTCTTTAGATATAGTTTCCATGACAATGGAAAACTGCTATTCATACCAGGTCTCCTGTGTACAATCAACATTTCTCAAAATATTATTTCATAGGCTGCTAATATGTATCAAGCAAAAGTCAAAATGAAACAAACAACAAACACAGACAAATAAAGGTAGATTCTATGGTCAAATTTAGTTAAACAGCATTAAAGAAGGTTATTCACTAAAAGCCTGTATTGAGTTGAAGTGCATTGACAATATTCCGGAGGATAAGATTTGGAGAACTTTTCCAAAATGTATTTGCCCACATCATCCTTTTCTCCCAGGGCCAGTGTTTAGCCAATTATACTTGGAGAAATGCTACACTAGCTTTGGCCTAATAAATTCAATCCCTTGGCAGCTTTTGATGAGTCTCAGGACCAAGGATGATGCAGTAGAGAGAGCCCTGGTGTCTGGGACCCAGGAGTACCCATGTTTTAAGTCCAGTTCTGTCCTTTTTCATGTGGTGTGACCCTGGGAAAATCATTGCCTTTCCTTCCCTATAATTAAAAACAAATTGGATAAAATAATCTCTGAGGTCTCTTTTGTTCCCAATATTTTATGACTACATAATTTTCTGTAGTGTATTCATTCATTCTTTTATTCACTCAGCAAACATGTATGGAGTATGGGCTGTGTACTTAGAACTGGAGCCAGAGGTTATAAAACATATGCAATACCTGCCCCAAAGGAAGTTGCAGGCCAGTAGGAGAGACAGACAATGCTCAGGCAGTACGAGTCCAGTGTGACCAGTGATTGAATCCAAGTGTGGCTTAGAAATGGCATCTCACCAGCCTGGGAGAGGGGATGGTTAGAAAATACTTTACGGAGGCAATGCCACTTGAAGAGTGAATAGGTGTTACCTGACAGCAAAGGAAGCTCTGGATGAAAGAACATTGTGGATAGAGGCATAGAGGGAGGAGTGAATGCAACTCATTCTGGGAACTGCAACATCAGCAGCAGCAGCAACAACAATGCAAACAACAACAACGGTAGGGTCAGCTGATATGATATTTTGAGCAAATTATTAATGAATGCCTTGTATCATTAATCTCAAATTCCTACAACCCTATCAAGTAGATATTATTATGATGATTTTGTAGTGGAGGCAGGAATAGGCAATTCATTATGCTTTGTGGGGATTTTCCCCTGAACACCGTTAACTTTTAGCAAATCCCAACTGATATAGCTACTTCATCTATTATTTGTCACTCTCAGTCCAAGATTGATTTTTTACTTTTATTTAAGTTACCTTTGGCTGCCTCTTACCAACTCTAGTGAGGACATGCAACACAGACTTCTTTCAATATTAGCTTAGGCAAAACATTAGAATGCACAAGAATCAGGATGCATTTTCAAACCAAAAATGAGTGATCTGCATATTTTTCAAGTGACAACCCTGCCCTCCTTTGGGATGGGTCATTGGGATTAGGGTTTAATTAGTTCCATTATCCTCCCCCCCCGCCAGGCAAAGGCTTGAACATTTACATCAATGCACTCATTCATCCATCATTTATTGGAAACCTATCCCATTGCAGACACAGAATAAAATACTCTGGGGATTACCTCAAATCTCCCATGATTCAGCACAGGTGGTACCTTTTCCAGGAAGTCTTTCTGGATCCACTCTCCCACTTCTTACCCCACAAAAGGAAGGTCATGTGACTTTCTCTGTGCTCCCAATCTGCAACAGATCTTGCTTGATCATAATACTGCACGACTGTTTATTTATTTGTAACTTTTGGTTTGGTGTCAGATTATAAGGTCTACGAGGGCAGAGATGGTAAATATGTTATTTGCTATATTTCCAATGCCTAGCACACTGGCTGGCTGCATAGTAAGTGTTCAACAAATAGCTATTGATTGCATGGATAGACTTTTCATTCTTTGAATACTGAGACTATGTCTAATATCTTTAAAATCCCAAGTGCTTACCAAAGTGCCTGGAAATGGTACAGACTCCTTAGATATGAGATGAATGAATGAAATGAGTGAATAAGAGATGAGAATCATGCTATTGATCCCAAGGAGCTTATAATCTACCAAGGGAGAGAAATTACTTGTTGGCAACATCCTTTCTCTCTGCTGAGCAAGAGGATCCCATCCTTTCCTACTTGTGGGTCATGTTGTTTGGTTGGGCCTCCACTCCTGGCTACAGGGACAGAGAGTGCATTCTATAAATTGATTCCGGGGTGGGCATCTGAGCTAATTCTTGTCAGGGAGGAAATGTGAGCCTTAGGGTTTGGGGATGAGGGTGCTAGAGGGAACCCTGGTTTCCCTGCTATCGAATGTAAGCTTGGAGCTTCTGTCACCAACTGGCTAATCTGCCTGAGAATGGAACCAGCCCAGAGGAAGGAGAGCCAAGATACTGCCCTAGCTCAAGCTAATAGCCAGTACAGTTCCCTTAATGCTGACAGTGGTGTGAATTAGTTATTATACTTTTGTAACAGAGAGTTCCAAGTGAATGAGGCATGGGCCTATGACATTAAAAAGGAAGGGAGTTCTAGAGAAAATGCTGAAAGAATTCAGAAGAGAGTTCAGGAAACAGGTAGAAATGTTCTAATCAGGACATGAATGCAGATGGTTGCTTTGAGAGCTCAAGACTCAGTTAGAATGTTTGAATCCAGCCTTAAGAGAGAAACAGATTTTGTCCATCAATGTAAGTAAAGAACTTCCAAAAGACGAAATAGCAGGAGCAAAGTTATAAGGTCCAAAGCACAGGACACACTTGGGAATAAATACCTGGCTGGAACCAGAGGTTGATCATGGGCAGTGTCAGGAAAGAAGCATGAACAGGTGGGCAGGAGTGGGCTCACAGAAGGCCTTGAAGGCCAGGCACTGCAGATGGGCTCTGAAGCAAATCAGAATTTATATTCCTGGGAGGCACGGCACAGAGTGGTACTGTCCTAGCAAACATCCATTGACTTGTATGCTAGGCCCCAGAGAGAAGCCCTGAGTTCACTCTATCTATACCTTTGGGATCAGAGGCAGAGCTCAATGTCTGCTTTATGACAGATACCTGTTCCAGTGTCTTTCCTGATGCCATATGCAAATTTCTGACAATTTTTAAGAAAGGGGAAGAAGAAAACAAAGAAGTACCCATGAAAAGCCCTTTTGAGGCCACAGATCCCAAGGTGGAAACTGCATCCCAAAGATACATCACCACACAGGGGAGTGAAATGGATCCATGAAGAAACAGAAAAAGTGTCATGGAGATCCTCTTCACATGTCAGGGCTAGAGAGGAAGCATGGGTCTTGGGAAGAGATGTACCGGACTGGGAATCAGGTCTGTCCCTAGAATTCCCAAACCCTCTGAGGGAAAAAACAGGGTTCACCTTCTACCCCCTCTGCTGCCTGGACCAAAGGGGAATTTCTGGCTGTTTCTATTCAGCTCACATTCAGTGAGAACTTAGGAAGAACAAGCCTTCTATGTAGGGCCAGCTTCATGGGCATGCAGTCTATTCAGCTGTATAGTGCCCCGTGTTTACAAGGGCCCCAACCTTGGTTTAATGCTCTGCTGTCACTATCTCGACATTCTTAATACTTTTTTGAATGAAAGGTCCTTCATTTCCATTTCACCCTGGGGCTTTGCAAATTATATAGCTGATTTGCTTCCATGTTTATGAGAAAGAAAAAGTCAAAGGTCACTTAAGCAACTAAGGTTCGGCTCCTCCCCTTGGCCATCATGGGTGGTGAGGACTTGCTTTAACTGTTAGGTCCTAATATATGGCCCACACCTGCCCGATTTCTATTTGTTCTCCCTCCCTTATAAAGTGCAGCCTCTGCCTCCATGAGTCTGAATTTTCCTACCTTTTGAGAGTAGATAAAAATGGCACTTCCACCAGCACATTTTCCTTGATTTTTCCTGTTAAATACATGTCCTCTTTTTTCTCTCTTCTTCCCTTGAACTTTTGTAGTGCATTATGGTTACTTTTGCCATGTAAGCTGGAGCCAACATGGCTTTTGGAGAGAAAGACCAGATTCAAATGTATGATTATGGACATAAACTCTCTGAGCCTCAGGATCTTCATTGATAAAATGGGAGTTAGAACTATTCACCATTCAATGTTATTGAAGACAGTAATGAGATACACATAGGGGACTGTGCCTCTGGTTTGCCCAAGATAGTCCTGGTCTATGCCAGTTATTCAGACTCAATTAGTAATAGTGCCCCATTATCTTGGTTTGATGAAGTTAAAGGACTCCCTGGTTTCACATTTAAAAGTTCCCAGCAAGGTATGGGACACACAGTAGGTGCTCAGGACTTGTTTGCTGAATCAGAAGCTTTTAAAATATTTTTTCTGCCCTTTTCTCTATGTATGTGAGCAAGTTTTGTATCTCTCCTAAATTTTACAGATTTAGAATTAATGACAAACTATGCAGAAGCTTAAAACAAAACAAAACACCATGATGACAAAACACTGCTTTCATCATGCCTCTGATTTTTCAAGGGCTGTGATGATGGCTCATACGCCATTTACATAGCTTCAAGGGAGGAAGCAGAGGGTCTGGCTGACCTCTTATGTTATCTCCATTCCAGTGTCCACAGGTGCCTGTGGGTCATGGGCATTGAGCCAGCTGGACTAGAGACTACTTTCATTTTTACATTTATGCTGAATAAAGTGATGCTAATGCAGGTTGTGTGTCTTGATTTTCTTTAGGCAAGAACTGGTATCTTGGAATGGATCCCCTCTTTGTCCAACTCTGACCTATGTAGGGAGAATCTGCTATGTGGAGAGCGCCAAGGAAAGCCCTTTATGTTGGCTGCGGAGGGATCAGTACCCCCTTGTAAGTGAGGCTTGGGTAAATGGCTTCATGGAATTTTGCTTCAGCTGACATTTCCCTCCCCTGCAGTACAGGGAACATCTGAGCTGTGGATCTGGATGGCTCAATCCTCCCAACTCTGGCTGGACACCTCACAGAAATGTGTCAGGAAACATGAAAAGCAGGGCATTTGATCTTGTTGTTTGGGTCAGAACTCTTGGTCCTTGCTGTTTTCATTTTTGTTTTGTTTTACTTTTCTATTATTTTTATTTTCTAAAAAAAAATTTGTATATATTTAAGATATATAACATGTTAATTTGATATACAAGTTAAATGATTACTATAGTCAAGCTAATTTGCATTACCTATCTCATCACATATTACCATTTGTTTTATTCTTTCTCTTGTTTGTGGTGACAGTATCTGAAATCTACACTTTTAGCAAATTTCCAGCATTCCATATGGCATTATTAACTATAGTCATTATGCTTCACATTAGATTTCTAGACTTATTCATGAGGGAACTGTAACGTGTACCCTTTGATTAACATCTCCCATTTTCCCCACCTCTCCATCCCTGGTGACCACTGTTCAGCTCTCTCCTTCTATGTATTTCACCTTTTTAGGCTCCACTTATAAGTAAGGTCATGCAGTTTTATTCTTTCTGTGTCTAGATTATATCATTAGAATAATGTCCCCAAGGTTCATTCACCTTGTTGCAAATAGCAGACTCTCCTTTTTTGAGGCTGAATAATATTTCACTGTATACATGTACCAAAATAATTTCTTTATCCATTCATCTGTTGATGGATACTTAGGTTGTTTCCATATCTCGACTATTGTGAATAATGCTCCAGTGAACATGGGAGCACAGATATCTCTTTGAGGTACTGGTTTAATTTCCTTTGGTTGTTGTACATTCAAAAGAGGGATTGCTGGATTATGTTAGTTCTATTTTTAGTTTTTGAGTAACCTCCATAATGGCTGTACCAATTTACATTCCCACCAACACTGTACAAGGGTTTTATTTTCTCCACATCCTTGCTAATATTTTTCTATTTGATAATAGTTATACTAACAGGTGTGAGATGATATCTCATTGTGGTTTTGATTTGCATTTCCCTGATGATTAGCCATGGCTGGATACCTTTTCATGTAGCTGTTGGACACCTGTCTGTCTTTCTTTGGGAAAATGTCTATTTATGTCCTTTGCTCACTTTTTATTTTTTCCATTGAATTATGTGAGTTCCTTTGATATTAACCTCTTACAGGGTATATGGTTTATAAAGATTTTGTTCATAGTTGCCCTTTCATTTTGTTAATTGTTTCCTTTGTTGTACTGACACTTTTTAGTTTGATATAGTCCCACTGGTTTATTTTTGCTTTTGTTGCCTAAGCTCTTGGTATCATATCCAAAAATTTACTACAAAAGCCACAATCAAGAAGCTCTTTCCCTGTTACTTTTATGGGGTTTTATGGTTTCAGGTCTTATGTTTAAGTCTTCAACCCATTTTGAGTATATTTTTGTGTATGGTGTGAGATCAGGGTCCAAATTCATTCGTTTACATGTACATATCTAGCTTTCCTAACAGCATTTACTGAAGAGACCATCCATTCCCCATTGTGTATGCTTGGCTCATATAGTGTGTAGATGCGCTGAAATTGTTAGATTAGGAATGCAATGAGGAAGACATTAGTGTGATCCTGAAATGTCTGACAGGTGTTATATACTTACTCATGAATTAAGTAAAAACAAAACAAAATAAAACTATTCAGTTCCTTTAAAAACACACACACACACTAGTTCATAATAAATATTACTGATGACAAGATCAACTTGGATAGAACTGTTGGCCATCAAAACTAATTTATCCACAGGCTAGATTAGGTGCTTCTTCATGGTACTCCTCATAAATTTGATGCTTATCTCTACTCTTGCCAGTGGTCACATTATTTTCTAGTATCTGAGCTGATATGTTTCTCTTGCCAACAAGATCAGAAACTGTCTGAGAGCAAACTCTCATTTCGACATCTTTGTCAGGCAGCAGTCCAGTTCAGTGCAAAATTTCTTCAGAAATGTAGGACTTATTTTTCCTGGGGAGGTGAAGCATCTCACCCATCAGAACCTTCACCATTTTAGGATTTTCTTTGTACATGGAGGACATAATATAGAGCCTCCTAAGTCATTGTCAGGATCTTCATTGGGTCATAGTTTGAGTTGGGAGCTCTTGGGAGTCTTGCTTTGAAAGGATCACACTCTGGCTGCTAGGTTGAGGAGAAACTGTAGGGATGGAGATGCAGGAGATGGGCTGGAAGGCTATGTCAGTCACCTGGGTGAAATATGAGGGTGGCTTGAACCAGGGCAGGAATAGTGGAATGGTGAGAAATGTTTTAGATAAGATCTGTATTTTGAATACCAGGCTGATGGGATTGGCGGATAGAGCAAATGTGATGTATGAGAAAAAGAAAGGAGTCAAGGGAAACATCAGTGTCTTTGGCTGGAGTAAAATTAGGTTGGCATAGCCCTTTACTGAGTAGAGGAAGAGTGAGGGTCAGAGCACATTTGGAAGAATGTCCCCTCTAGGATGGATTGCTGCCATTGGGCTTGTGCCCAGCCTTTCCTAGCTCTGCATTCCTGTCTTCGGGAAACTTCAGTCCTGCTACAGCTCCTAAGGCACCTGCTTCTGACCCCTGCCTCCTTCAGCATCACTTTATGTGCTGCCCTTTCTCTGGGATGTCCTCGTGTCTGTCAGACTCAGCGGGGAGGAAAATCAGGTTCTACCCAATTAGCTCATCCTAAGTGGATTTCACTGTGCATTTAATTAAATGTGTTATAATCTTGAAAGGCATTTTGATACATGGTACTTGATACAGAGTAATTAGACTACTGTGGGCATGCACATAAATATCTTTGGGCTGAGGTATTAAGCTGGGCTCTGGGGCTGTGGGTTCTTATGAGCTACCTTGCCAATAATTTTAAAGCTAATAATATTTACACACTCCATAGTCTGCAGCCTTCTCAGTCTTCTGGCTGGTGGATCAATTGCAAGGTCATTGCTTATGCTTTTCTATGGCTTAGGGAAAGAATTCTGAATTCCATTCAAAAGATTGTATGGCTTTTCACCAAGTATGAAATGAAGTCAAAGCTCTTTGCGTATGATTTTGAGCATACACAGTTCAGTTATCCACCATATTTCCAGTCTATACTCAGTCTGCAAAACTTTATGCCATAGGATGTCTACAGCTCATCTGTCTCCAAGCCTTTGCTTCAGTGGTTTCTTCTACTTTGGATATCTTTGCTGTTTTATTGTATATCTGTCAGAAGAGTGCATGTTAAGCTGCAGTAACAAAGGACCCCAGTATCTCAATCACTTTACTATACCAGAGGCTTATTTTACTTTCTCACTCATTCGTAGGCAGCCATTGAAGATCACCCACAGCTCAGCTCCACTACCAGCAATCAGAGCAGAAAGGAGAAGAGGGCATGGTGACTCACACACTGGATCTTAAAGCTTCTACGCAGGAGTAGCACACCCACTTCCACTAACATTTCCTTGGCCAAGTAAATCTAATGACCAAGTCTGCCATCAGTGAGGTGGGCAAGTATCATCCTCTCCCCGGCAGAGTGACTACTTGTCAATCACAATAAAATCTAGAGTTGCATCACAGATCTTCCTACGACGGCCCCTTATTTTTATTTCCAAAGCAATGTTCACTCTGCACTTTCCATGAGACTTCTTTTTTTTAATTTGTACGTTCCTCCTTGAATAGACAGTGTGCAGGTGGAGGACAGGGCAGTATTTGTCATCTCTCTCACCTACGCTGCCTAATAGAGTGCTTTGTTCCTTAGACACTCAAACTGGGGTTCTATGATTTAAATGTTGCATTTTCAACAATGCACCACCCAGGAGGCAGCATTATAAACCTGAGAAAGTTAGAACTGTTCCCCTTAGAAAGACACGTGGCTCTCTTCAGTGGTAATTTTATCATATGCAATCCTGTGTCAGAGTTGGGATATTTGTATGATTTTACCCCTTTATGCCTGTGAGAACACTGAGGCCCAGAGAAACACTGGCATGCTCACAATCACAGTGAATGAAATAATTTCCAGATTAGCACTACCCTTGAATTTAAAATTATGTCTAAAAATGATTACTATTTCATAGCCAAAGGAATAAGACCAAGTCTTCTGTCTAACAGGAGACTGACTTTGCTAATACATACACCCTCTGATTTTCAGGGAGTGCGGATGGGGAAGAATCAAAAGAGTAAGACAGATTTGCTTAATTATTGGCATATACTCATGTTGTGAAATCTTGCATTACATTATTTTGTTAGGGAGAGCCAGAGAGTGAAAATGGATCAATTGGGGTAAGAGTGCAGAGGGGAGAGAAAACAGAAAGAGAGAATAAGAAAGGAAGGTATTGAAGTATTAGTGGAGATACGTTTTTAAAAGTAGGTTTTAAAAATAGTCATTATGTTAGTTAATTTTTTAGTCCTATTAATTGCCAATACATGTGCTAGGAAATGGAGATACAGAGATGGAAAAGTGTTAGTTCTTGCCCTTGACAAAGCCTTCAGCTTGGAAGAGGAGATTGCTCTTGATGCAAGGCAGAGTAATAACCACCCATAGCAGGCACACACCCAATACTTTGGGAGCACAGAGAATGAGGAGGGGAAGGCAAAAGCCGCTGATCCCAGCAGTATTCCTCTAGTCCAGGCAGCTTATTAACCAGATTGTCAATAATGTCATGGTAAATGTTTCCAATGTTTTTTTAAAAGCCTCCAAGCATTTCATTGCATTTGACCCTTCATCTAATAAAGCTATCTGCCTACACCAAGTGGTGTCAGCATACCAATTAACACGAGCAGTCCAGTGAGTCCATTCCAAGGCCTATGGGGGGTGGTAAAGGGGGCTCCTTCATGGAAAGCAGTCCCTCCTCCTCTCATGTCTAATTCAACTCACACCCCAGGGCAATTTGAGCTGTGTCCTGGGTGTGCTGTGGATCCTAGTTCATACTGGACACCAACAAGCTGTTCCTACTGGGAGTCCAAATAGCATCATCCAGGAGTGCAAGCCAGCCAGCATGTGTGGGTTCACATCCTGCCTCCACAAATGAGCCTAAAGTCCATGGGGAGCATCAGTTTTCTCATCTTTAAAATAGGAATTATGAGCACCTGCCTTGTTGACTTCCTGTGGATAGTATGAAGGCCTTAACAATTCTCTACCACCAGCCCTGCACCATCAGCAACACCCAACACTTACTGAAAGCTTTGCAGGATCCCACTGAACCCTCACAGTGCCCTGGAGTTAACTATGTCTTTACCTCCATTGTGGAGATGAAGTCACTGTGGCTTAGTTACCTCAAGTAACCTGCTCAATATCACACAGCTATTGTAGGCAAGGCAGAACTTGGACTAGATTAATGCTGCCAACAAACCCTTTATGATCACACTCCACTCACATAGATGTGGTGCCTAAGCCAGACTAAATGAACTACTTAGAAAAGGTATATACAAATCTCTCTCCTCTCTCTCTCTCTCTCTCTCTCTCTCTCTCCCTCCCTCCCTCCCTCTCTCCCTCCCTCTCTCCCTCCCTCCCTCTTTCCTCTCCCTCTCTCTGTCTCCCTCAGGAGCTCCACACAGATTCTGATTTGGTGATCTGGGGTGGGGTCTACCAACATGTATTTTTTTTTTAACAAATGGTTCAGACGATTTTGACAAAGCTGGTTTTTAGAACAACCTTTGGGATGTCGATTTGACTTAATGCCTTGTTCGACTCTCTCTGAGGGCTGAATCTTCTCTACATCCTCAGACTTTGAGAAGGTCATCCATCTACCCACTGATGCCGTTCACCTTTGTGCTGGGCATTGGCGATATAGGCAAGAGAAAGTCACATTTCCCAACTGGGAGCCACTCATGGCTTAAATTTTTCCTATGTTCACTAGAACTCTACCTCCTTTCTGCTTCTATGCATTAGTTCCAGAATGTGTTCTGGAGGCCTAGAGGATGAGTCTCTCATTGGTATCCAGCCCTTCTTTGGTCCTTTTTACTTTGGGCACAATGTCCCTAAAGGAGAGGCTGGAGGAAAGGGTGGTTGGAATGGTAGGTTAGACTTCTCAGGGCTCACTGTCTCTCTGGAGCTCTCCCTCCCAGGCAGTTAGCTTGGTGCACACCTGTGGTTGCTCTGCCTACCTTCCTGTTGCATCCCAGCAGCTTCCTGAAATAAACAGCAGCGGCCACAGTGGGACATCTCCAGTCCCCACCCTCCATAGCTAGGAAGGCATTTGGAGACTTTCAGATGGGGAAGTTCCCTGGAACTTCATGGATGGTTTTTGGGGGGCGGGGCATGAACCCTTGAAGTCGTACATACATGCCTTATATGCATTACACATGGATGGTCAGGGAGTCCATGACTGTCATTAAGTTTGGAAAATGTGTGTGGCTCTCAAAAGTTTAAGAGTTACTGCTATCCATTCCTTCAAAGGGTGTAAAGCCCTGTCTTCAGAGAGGAACACTTATTAGGCCTTACATGTTTCCTCAATTTCTTATGAAGAAGTCTTATCTCATTTGATCTTTGCCACTTGCTATGGAGTATTTATTATCTCTACTTGATGATTTTTGGAACTGAAATCTTGAAGCTAAAATAACTTGGCCCAAGTCCCACAGCTACCAAATGGCAAAGGCAGGGCCCACACTTGGCTCCAGCTGACTACCAGCCCAGGGCTCAGGCCCCGGCCACCCTCTCCTGCTAGGCAAAGACCAAAACCTGTTAACATGGAAGAAGTCATTCATTCCACTGGAAGAAATGAAAAGTTTATTTCACTCTCAGGAAAAACTAGGGAAGCAACCAGTTTAAGTAACTAATGAAAATTCAATACTACTTTTTGAGTACCTACTGTATGCCACACACTAGTGTATATTATTTCATTAAATTCACTAAGAACCCTGCAAGTACAGTCTTTCTGTTCTAGAGATGAGGAAGATGAATCTCAGAGAAGCGGGATTAAACTGCCCAACCTTCACTGCTGGAAGGCCAGGATTTGAACCCAGGTCTAGGGAAGTCTTCACAGTTTTGTCTCCTACAACTTTCTCACACCTTGGTGATTTGCAGGACCTGTGTAGGAAGTAGCTGGCTACTGGCTAAGGCAGAGAGCTGAAGGAAGGGAATGGAAAGAGTGGGCTACTAAATCTCCCTGAACCTCAGTATTCTCATTTGTGAAATGGGAGTGAATCACATTTTGAATAATGACTGTGGAGATCGAATGAGATAATGCATTTAGGTGCCTGACATGTGTACTTAAGGCCACCTTTTGTTTAGCTACTCCTATCTGAACGGAGGGAGGAGCACATGCAGCCAACATTGGGGCTATCTCCTCCCCAGGTTTCTGCCACCTAACAATGACTCAGTGGTGTCCCGTGAGGGGGAACCAGCTGTATCTGAGAGCTTCTCTTTTACATCCTGCTGGGAGATTTGAGAAGTTAAAAACCATTTTTCAAAATATGTTTTGACATTTAATTATACACATCCTCCTCTTTAGTTACAACTTCCCTTGTCATGTCTGCACCAAACAGAGGCTTGATGTACTAAAGCATCGCTCCTGCCCCTCAATTATCAGATTCTTGCCTTTAACAATTAGTAGTCTGAACATCAAAGTCCAAACGCCCAGGTCATTTAATTATTTCTCTTTCTCCTTCCCTTAACCAAGAAGAACCAGCAAATGAAACATTGGTTTATCTAGGATTTTTTAGACTGAACACTGGAACCAATGACCCTTCTCTCAGACCACATTCAATTAATATGCAAATGAATGAGACCTTCTGGGTCAGCATTCAAGTTCAGAATCAAAGGAGTTGGGAAAGAGATGGAGGAGGGAGGACTTAACAAATGCATTTGGAGTAGTTCAGACACAGTATAGGATCTGGAATCTGATCAACCAGGATTTGAATCCTGGCTCTAACATTTACTTGCTTCATTACCATGATCATGAGATTTACCCTATTTGAGCCTTAGTTTCATCAGCCTTAAAATGGGGAAACTTACTGCCCCTGTCTGACCTCATAGGTGTTACAACATTTGCCACATGGCTAGGTGCACCCTGCAGGAGAGCTGGGACTAAACTCTGTCCTTTTCTTTCATGAGTTGTCATTTCTCTCTTGTGCAGATGTTGCAAACTCAAAGGCATGCAGGTGCCAGGTAGGTATTGCAAAGGAGTCAGTGGGTTAGGGTAGTATGAGAACAATAAGGAGTGGTGAGGACTGTGGCAAACTAGAGAGTACTATTGCCATAGGGACAAAAGGTGGCAGCAACTACCCAGCTTCAATGGAGGAAACATGGGTTATCACAACTTCTAATTTTTTAAGAGAAGCATAAAATATGGGTTTTATGTAACATCTTCCAACATTGTACCTAAACAAAGCACATCTGTAGGCTCCATTTAGCTGGTAAGCACCCATCCAGTGTTGCACCTTTGTCTAGTATGCTTAGGGCCTAGAGATTTGTCTCACTTTTGGTATACCTTGCAGCCAGCCTCCTTCTGCACCATCTCCAGTTTTCCTTTTAGAACCAGAGACCCCCCTAATTCCTGTCTTCTCTAACCACAGATAGAAAAGTAACACATCCTGTTTATTAATGCAGAGCAACTTAGCTCTCACTGGCCATCTAAAAGCAAGCTCTGGAACCTGTGCTTGGCCATCTCAAAAGGTCTGTTAGCAAGATTTCCTGAACACAAGATCTCATCCTGTGAGATGAGATCACAAGTTGGAGTAGGGAGGAGGGGTGTAGACCCCTGAAGAGCATCCATAGGACAGAGATTCCACTTTTAGCTCTATTACTAAGTGTAGAAATGTTATTAGAGATGTTTGTGTCCTAGCATTTTTATTTTCATAATAAAAATAATAGAACATACCGCCCTCCCTCTTTGATACTTTAGGAGAGTGAAATTACCAAATCCAGCAGTAATTCAACAACATTTTCTGAGTGCCTGTTCTAGGCCAGGCTCTGTGCAAGAAGCTAGATGCATGAATGAGACGATCCTTGTTTTCAAGGAATTCAGAATCTGGTGGGCAAACACACAAAATAACAATTGTTTGTTGTAGATTAAGGGGACTGAACCACAAGAGGAATATACTGGGACAGTGGAAAGGAGGAGGAAGGAGTCTCTATGTCATCTTGGGTTTAAGCGATTAGGACATCTAATCTAATAAAAGAGAAACATGCCAATTGATTGCACCTCCGCTACACCCAAGCCATGCCCACCAGCCAATCAGAGCAACTATATGCAAATTAACCCAATCAAGATGGCGGCTGGCAGCCATGGAACTGGAGCAAGCAGGAGGCTTGGTTACCCCGGTGATGGAGGAAGCCAAGCTTCCCGCATGCCCTGGCCAGCTGTGGCCTCCACTCAAGGCAACAAAGTTTCAATTATAGAAGATAAATAAATCCCAGATACCTGCTTCCAGCCAGCCTCAACTGGGAGCTTGGGTGGCTGGGGGCTGTGGCCAGCTTGCAAACAGCCAACAGCCCCTCACCCAGGCTGGCCAGGCACCCCAGCGGGGACCCCCACCCTGAAGGGGCTGTGGCCAGCCTGCAAACAGCCATCAGCCACTCACCCAGGCTGGCCAGGCACCCCAGCAGGACCCCGC
>NW_005871134.1:2784543-2830977 GCF_000147115.1 Myotis lucifugus
TGGGGGTGTGGGAACCTTTCCTTACTTCTTCAGCAGTACTAAGGGTTGTCTGTCTCCAGCTTAAGCCTGCTCACGCTGCAAGTGACATCCCTGAAGGCTTCCGGGCTGTCAGAGGGAATGTCTGACCGCCAGCTTAGGCCCAATCCCCCAGAGAGCAGCCCTAAAGACAGCAAGGTGGACATCCCCTGAGGGGTCCCAGACTTCGAGAGGGCACAGGCCGGGCTGAGGGACCCTCCAGAGTGCACAAATTTTTGTGCACTGGGCCTCTAGTGTTATATAAACACAAATAATTGGGTTAAGAGAAAATAGTAACTGTATTCTGTCAAATAACAGTGATATAAAAAGATATTATGATTTCATTTGGTATGTTTATTGTTTATTAATTTATTCAATGCATTTACTGAGTTCCTGTGCTAAGAACGTGATTACTAACTAGATCAGTCTGTCAATGCCACTTGATGAGCTGGTATCCATACCAGCCACTGAGTATTGGTTAAAAGTAAGCAAACAAACGAGCACAGGTTTGATGCAACTCAAAACCCTAGAATCAGTTTCTAAAAATCTTTGCAAAGATAAATCTTTTGTGGTTCTAATAATTTGGGACTACTGTCTTCAAATTCCCTGTGTTTGGAAAGAACTAGGGACATTAAGAACTATTGAGTTCCTTCTCTTTAAGAAGAATGATTTTCCTCAGAGGCCATTTTCTCACCTAATTAATATACTTCTGCCTGGAAAGGATCATGAGACACAGCACAGGGTGTTGTGGAAAAGTGGGAGCCAGTATCAGTAGCCTTTTCTCCCTTGTGTCCTCTGTCCAGTCTTGCTTCAGTGGGGGAAGGAATGTCAGTGTTCAAGTTGGCCCAGGCCATTAGCATTGTGCTTTAACAGACAATGGGGTGTGTCTCCTTGCATTCTGGAGTCAGGTGAAGCTCCCAGGAAGGTGGAGCAGAACTGACACACAGCAGGGAAGAGCAGGGTGGGGACTGAGTACTGAGGAGGAGGCTGGGAAGGTGAGAACCAGCAGTGATTCAATCTGAGATTGTGGACACCTAGAAGTTTCTTTGTGTAAATGTTCAGAGCATACTGGGTATAGCAGCATGGCTCTATTTTTGAACACAAAACAAAGCCTTCATCCATCCATCTACCAACCCACACACTCACTCCCCTTCTCTACAGACCCATTTACTCATCCATTCAACCAACTTCGATTGTCAGGCTCACTTCTAGCCACTGGTACAGATGAATAGGGAGAAACAGGCATGTGAACAGGTAAATTAGGATACAATATACCTAAAGCAATAGAGGGAGGCTGAGATCACCACAGGAGGAAACAAGTGATATGGTCAGTGGAGATCAGAGAAGGCTCCCTGGAATAAGTGTCAGTTGGGCTGGGACTGGAAAATTGATGACACTGACGGGACAGATGATGGTTGTGACTTACACTAGAAGGTGAAGGAGCAACTTCAATAGAATGAAGGCAGAAAGGGTCTGGAATATTCTGGGAAATGGGAGAAGTTGAGTGTGTGGCTGCAAAGCCAGCTTGTGAAGACACATTGAAAGCATGGCCATGTAGCAGATGATATGATACTGTATATAGAGAACCCTAAAAATTCCACCAAAAAGACTACTAGAATTGATAAGTAAATTCAGTAAGTATCAGGATACTAAATAAATATCCAGAAATAAGCAGCATTTTATATACCAATAATGAACTATCAGAAAGGAAAACTAAGAAAATAATCCCATTTGCAATTGCATAAAAACATGCACACCTAGGAATTAATTTAACCAAGGATGTAAAATACCTGTACTCAGAAAATTATAAGACACAGAAGAAAGAAACTGAAGAAGATATAAATTCGTGGAAACATATACCATGTTCATGGATAGGAAGAAATTACATCATTAAAATATCCATATTACCAAAAGCAATCTACAGATTCAATGCAATTTCTATCAAAATATCAATGGTGTATTTCTCAGAATCAGAACAAATATTCCAAAATTTATATGGAACCATAAAATACCCTGAATAGCCACAGCAATCTTGAGAAAGAAGAACAAAATTGGAGGAATCATGCTACCTGATATTAAACTATATTACAAGGCCATTGTAATAAAAACAGCATGGCATGGCATAAAAATAGACATGTAGATCAATGGAATAGACTAGAGAGTCCAGAAATAAACCCCCACCTTTATGGTCAATTAATATTTGACAAAGGAGGCAAGAAAATACATTGGGGTAAAGACAGTCTATTCAATAAATGGTCTTAGAAAAATTGGACAGATATGTGCAAAAAATGAAACTAAATCACCTTCTTACATCATATGCAAGAATAAACTCAAAATGGATTAAAAATGTAAGACTTGAGACCATAAAACTCCCAGAAGGAAACATAGGCAGTTAAATCTCGGACATTTCTCTTAGCAATATTTTTTTCCTGATATCTTTCCTCAGGCAAAGGAAACAAAAGAAAAAATAAACAAATGGAATTATATCAGACTAAAAAGTTTTGTCAATGATACATATGGTAAGGGATTAATATGCAAAATTTATAAAGAAGTTGTACAATTAAACTTAATAAACAACAAACAATCCAATTAAAACAAAAACAAAATAAAAGACAGGCAAAGGACCTGAATATTTACTTCTTTAAAGAGGACATACAGATGGCCAATAGATATATGAAAAAGATGCACAATGTCACTAAATCATCAGAGAAATGCAAATTAAAATCACAATGAGATATTACCTCACACCTGTCAGAATGGCTGTCATCAATAAATCAATAAACAAAAAGTGGAGAAAAGGAACCCTTGTGCAGTGTTGATGGGAATGCAAATTGGAGCAGCCACTGTGAAAAACAGCATGGAGTTTCCTCAAAAAATTTAAAAAAAATGGAACTCCCATTTGACTTGGCAATCCCACTTCTGGGAATATATTCAAAGAAACCTGAAACACTAATTAGAAAGAAGATATGAACCCCTATGTTCATTTCAGTGTTATTTAAAATATCCATGATTTGGAAGCAACCCAAGAGCCCAACATCTGAATGGGTAAAAAAGATGTGGTGCATTTACACAATGGAAAATACTACTCGGCGGTAAAAATAAAATCTTTCCATTTGTGACAGCATGGATAGACCTGAAGATTATTGTGCTAAGTGAAATAAGCCAGTCAGAGAAAGACAAATACCATATGATTTCACCAATATATGGAATCTAATGAAAAAAATAAAGTAACAAAAAATGGAAACAGACTCATAGATCCAGAGAATAGAATCTGTATATTTAAAGGCTAATATGCAAAGTGTCCCCACAGGAGTTTGACCTAGTGACCGGGAGTTCTATTGCTCACTATGACGTGCGCTAACCACCAGGGGGGTGGCATGGAACGAAGGCAGGCACTGGCCGGCAGCTGGAAGCCGGGGAAGGGAGTCCCTGGCCTGCAGCCAGAAGGCCTGGATTGGCCCTGATTGCCAGTCAGTCCTAGGGACCCTACCCATGCACGAATTTCATTCACTGGGCCTCTAGTTACAGCTATAAGAAGGACGGGGGCTTCCTTATTAAACACAGACAACAGTGTGGTAATTACCAGAAGGAAAGTGAGGTGGCGGGAGACAGAAGAGGGTTGAGGGAGGATAAATGGTGATGAAAGGAGACTTGACTTTCGGTGGTGAACACACAGTATACATACAGATGATGTGTTATAGAATTGTATACTTGAAACCTATATAATTTTATTAAGCAATGCCACTCCAACAAATTCAATACAAATTTTAATAAAAAGAAAGGAAACATGACCATCTATGAACCAGGAAGTGGTTTTCTCACCAGGCAGTGAATCTGCTGCTACCTTGCTCTTGGTTGGACTCCCCAGTCTCCAGGACTGAGAAATACATTTCGGTTGTTTATAAGCCACCCCGCCCATGGCACTGTTATAGAAGCCCAAATGGCTAAGACAGAGAACAACAGCGAACAAGCCCCAGCAGCTGGTTCATGCACAAATTGGGAAATGATGATCTGTTGGGAAATGATGATCCATACAGATTAGAAAGAGCTGACTTTCCCCCGGACTGACCCAGTTCCATGCCAGAGTGGCTTGGGAGCCAACTATGGGCTTGATTTTGACCTGTATATTTTTCCCAGCCAGACATTCCAGCACAGTGATGGCGAACCTATGACATGCGTGTCAGAAGTGACACGTGAACTCATTTTTTTGGTTGATTTTACTTTGTTAAATGGCATTTAAATATATAAAATAAATATCAAAAATATACATCTTTATTTTACCATGGTTGCAAATATCAAAAAATTTCTATATGTGACACGGCACCAGAGTTAAGTTAGGGTTTTTCAAAATGCTGACAAGCCGAGCTCAAAAGGTTCACCATCACTGTTCTAGCACATTGTACAACGTCCACCAGAATTCACTGTGGCCCTGGCTTTCTCATTGGTCTCTCAGCCTCTAGACATAGCTGCTCTATTCCAGTCCTTCCTCCATACCATTCCAGGAAATCACTCTCAAACTGAATGACAGGGTCACACTCCTTCCTGCACAAAGCCTCACTGGCCCCCGGTGGCTTCAGGATAAAACCAAGCTGCTTTGCTAAGCCTCATACACGCTTTTCTTCACTCTGTGGACCTCTATACACACCGGACGTTTGCAGTTCCCTGAACAGCAATGCTTTTCCTTGCTGCCATGCTTCTGTACACGCAGGTCTCCTTGCTCAGAAGAGCCTCTCTAAGACCCTCCTTTCCACCTTTCATCTTAGCTAATGCCCTGGCACCCATTGAGACTCAGCTCAAGTGTCATCTCCAGTAATCTTTCTGTGATCCCCTATCCCCAAGACAGACTGTGTGTGTGTGTGGGGGGGGTGAGGTCTTCACTGAGCCTTAGCACAGAGATACCTCTTCTAGTGAAAAGTCTCATGTTACAGTTGAGGAATGGAGGCCCAGACAGCTGAAACTTTGCTGACAAGAATGATAAAACCAGCAGCAGTAGCCATCGCTGAATGAGAACTGTACCAGGCCCTGACAGCCATACTACGATGTAAACATTATCATTTCTAGTTTATGGGTGAGGAAGCCAAGGTGATGAGTGACATCTACCATCTAGTACAGTGGTTCTCAAAGTGTGGTCCCCAATCACGAAGCATCAGCTAGAATCTTGGGAGAAATTTGGAACAGCCAGATGACCCAGACCTATTGAATCAGAACCTCTGGTGGTGAGCCCAGAGATATGAGTTTTAAAGCCTTTAAGGTAATTATGATACAGATTAAAATTTGACTGAATTGTACTAAGTACTGGCCTATATGATCCAGCTGGTAATGGGTGGAACTGAGATTTAAAACCATATTTGTCCTAGAAGGTCAAAAACAAACTAATAAGCTGTGCATTTAACTTCTATGCTGTGACCAGCATGGGCTTTGCTTGGAGTGGGGGGCTCTCCTGCCACCCTATTTAACTTCGCAGCTGGTCCCCTTCCTCCATCCACTGCCAGCATTTTCTATGACCTGCTCCTTTACTTAAAAGCACTGCCCATCAACGGGTGTACTATATTTTTAAGTATTTATTTATTATTTATCTCTCTCTTAGTCAGCTGGGGATGCTATAACAAAAATACTATGGGCTGGGTGATTTAAAACAACAACAGAAATTAATTTTCTCACTGCTCTGACAAAGATGCATTCTGGTGAGAACTCTCTTTCTGGTTTGTAGCAAGAAGGTGAGATGGCCACCTTCGTGCTGTGACCTCACATGACAGGGAAAGAGAAAGAGGAGAGAGAGAGAGAGAGAGAGAGAGAGAGAGAGAGAGAGAGAGGAAGAGAGAGAGCTCTCTAGTATCTCTTCTTATAAGAGCACTAATCCAATCATGAGGAGCCCATCCTGTGACCTCATCTAACTCTATCTCTCAAAGGCCCTACTATCCGGGTTAGGGCCTCAACATATGAATTTAGGGAGGACAGGAACATTTAGTCCATAATAATATACTACTACCTGAGTATAAGCCTCATTGGGAAGGAGCTTGTCTATATATTTCACTTGTGAATTGCTAAATATTCTCTGTGCCTAGACCACCACCATGCACATAGTACATGATCAATAAATATTTTTGAAATATGTACACAGTCACACAGCTGGTTGGTGACACAAAAAGAAAACTCATAAGGATCTCTTTGTTTGCAGTCCAGGATGTTTCCTCTGGTCCCTCAACCTCCTTGCCTCCCCTGAGTGTTTCCTTGATTAGTAGCTCTCTCCAGAAGGATCCTTTTCCAGAAACACTCCTTCACCAATCATCATTTGCAGGAAGAATCTTTCCCCAACAAGCCCTGCAGAGCAGTTACCCTGGGCATGATTTAGCTAATTTACTCAACGCTTTGTCTTAATGGTTCACCAAGTGGAGATTCTTTCAGTAATGACAGTAAATGCATTTGAAATGTAGATATCGACCCAGGCAACGCTGCATATTCGGCTCATCAAACTTTAATGTTAAAATTAAAATATGTATTTTTTTTCAGGTGGGGAGAAGCCGAAGTGTTGATTCCAATCTGAACAGAGTGGCATAATTTTTCCCAAATGACAGGAGAATGCCTAATAGTACCTCCCTCCCATGGCCACTGCCACTTAATAGGAGATGATAACTACAGAGGGACAGAAATCAGATTTGTTTGAGACCTATTATGTTCTACTCATGGTATTCACTCCACACAAAAAGGTGCATGTGATTCTTTGTCACACTTCCCCCCACCCCAGGCAAAATAAATGCCATCATTATTCCATTATTTCTCACAAATAGATTCCTCCCAGAGCTCTTAGCTGCCTCAGTCATTATCAGGGGTCCTCCAACTCCTGCCACAAGATTAAAACAATCACCACTGTTTTTTTATTCTATTTATTACTTCCTCAGTGTTGCTTTACAGATCACCCTATTCACATGGGTATCTATTTTTCTTCTCTATTATCATGGTTACTCCCTCCTAATATTTATCATAATCCACCACTATTTTGTTCTTTTTTCCCCCCATTAGTTTATTTCCATCCATTTGTTGTCTACTCTTAGAAAAACCAAGACTTACAGAATCACACCTAGCTTCTTCTTCCTGGGCAATCATAACGCCAATTTATTTCTTGTTAATTCATCCAGCTACCCATACTGTCCTGACTTGTTACTTGCACCAACCCTGTGAGGCAGGAAATAGCATCTGCACTTTGTAAATGAGGCCACTGAGGCCAGAGGAGTTAAAGGATATGGCTGTGCAAAACAGATCATAAGTGAGGGGACCTCACCCACAAGGTCTGCCCAACTCCAGAGTCGAGGTCAGTGGCAAAGCCTGCAGGCTCTGAAGCCAGCAGACTGAGTTCAGATTCTGGCTCTGGCACCTAAAAGCTCTGTCACCTGGGGTGACTCATGTAACCTCTCAGTGTTTTAATTGTCCCACTGGTGAAATGGGGCTATGGATAATACCTACTTTATAGGGAGGTGAAGATTAAAAAATTAAAAACATAAAGAACTTTGAGTAATTTCTGGCACATGGCAGTAGTCACTCAATACCTTTTAGCTGGTGCTTCTACTTCACCATGCTGGCAATTCACAATTTCTCACATTTTAACAGACTTTTATAACAGTCTACATTAAGAAGGTACTATCCCCACAACTTGTCCCCAACATTTCCCCATTTTTCAGATGAGGAGACTGAGGGTCAGAGGTTTCTAGCCATTTGTTCAAGGTCACAGAGCTAAGAGCCCACAGAGTCAGGACTAGGACCCAGACTTGTGGCCTCTCCTCCAGTGGCCTGCATTTTCAGGCCAGAATTCATAAGGGCTCTATGTTCTCAGGTGGCATCTGTGGACCTGATGTGCCAAGGCTTTTTCAGTTCCTTAGGGAACTCACACAAAAAAGCACCCATAAAATGCAGTGAGTCATTTATCCGACAAAACAATGTGATGAAAGGAAGATTCAAGCCAAGTTTTTATAGAGAGGGGCTGGAGGGTGGTGGGAGGGGGAACAGTTGGTGTGGGTCAGTGATTGAGCATCACCTGTGAATCAGAAGGCCATGGTTTGATTCCCAGTCAGGGCACATGCCTAGATTTTAGACTCAAACCACAGTGTAGGCATGCAGGAGGCAGCCGATCAATGTATCTTTCATCATTGATGTTTCTATCTCTCTACATCTCTCTCTTCCTCTCTGAAATCCATAAAAAAGAGGGATTGGGGAGCTGGCCAGAGTGGCAATCTGGGCCCCTGTAAACTTTCCCTGATGAGCAGCTAAGGGTTGTTATGGCAAGATGATGCCTGCCTGTACATTGATTGGACACATTCTGCCTGAACCTTTCTCCTCTGTCTAATACCTCCAAAATAATCTCTCCAAACAGACTGTCAGTTCCATCACTCAAGACACTTTGTTGGGATAAAATGCTGCCCCTCCATCATCTTGCCCACAGGAGAAAATTTTCAGACTCACTTCTGCAATCTGCCCCCATCCCCCAGGCTTTCCTCCAATCTACCTGCCAAACAGTCCCACAAAGCAAAAGGAAAAGAGCCTCATATTTCACCTTGGGCAGTTTCTATGTTCCAGGGATGGGTAGTGTGTTTTGCATATGTTGTATTATTTAACCCTATGCTGACACTGTGATATAAGTAGTATTGTTTCTTTTTGATGAATAAGGAAACATGTAGAAAGCTTAAAGAACTTGCCAGTGGCTATATAACTCATAGGGATGGACCTAAAATTCAAACCCAGGCATGCCCAGCTCAAGTCTCTGCTGCCTCCAGGACACCAACATTTACAAGGCTTTTAGCAAAGCAGCTTGGCTTTCTGTGTGACCGTGCAAGTATCCATGCAGTCTTTTCTCACTTAGTGGGCCACTGCAGATGGTACCGTTGTAATCTCCCTTTGGGAAACTGGAATCTGTTTTTTGGAGGCTGGGGATCATGCTGAAGTTCTGAAGTCAAGGAAGCAGGAGGGCTTAAGTGGGACGTTTTAACCTCAAAGATGGCACAGTTTCTACCAAACTCCTTTTATGAGTACATCACCATCAATGAAAAGATTCAGTACCACTCAGCCCCGAGGAGTGTCCCAAGGAGCAGTTCTTCTTGTGGCTCCTTCCTTTGAGTATATAATGGTTGGTTGTCCTGTTATCTTGACCCTGCACCAGTTCTTGCTTCTGCATGAGGGTTTCCTGTAGGTGAATACACTACAGGACTTGGAAGCTCATTCCCATGATAATAACATTTATGTGTACTTCCCCCTGCTTTTATCTACCACTCAAATGCTTTGCCTCATACTTCCACAGCACTATATAGATGATCAGGATCCTAATACATGGAGACCCTCAATCCCTCATTTCATGAGAGTCCTTCCTTCCTTCTTTCCTTCCTTCCTTCCTTCCTTCCTTCCTTCCTTCCTTCCTTCCTTCCTTCCTTCCTTCCTTCCTTCCTTCCTTCCTTCCTTCCTCTCGTCTTTCTTGCCTTCCTTCTTCTTTTTAAACAGCATCTCTCTTTCCACTGGTATATTATGATCATGCAACTTAGCCCACCAATGGTACTGAAATTCCGGGTGTATACTCTTGAGTTCTTTTAGCTTCCTACATCTACTCCCAATAACCAACTGAAGGCATATATAAACCTCTGAATAGTCTTAGTTTATCTCCCCTGTTGAACCCAACACAAAGACTGACAATAATGTAAATTCTGTAAATCCAATCTTTAAGGAAGGGACATGAACATGTCCTGAGCATTAACCATGTGCCAGGCACCCACTTTCCCTTAGGTTGTCTTAATTGTGCCTTAGAACAACCAAGAGAGGATGAACATTTCACACCCATTACATAGAAAAGGAAACTGAGGCTCAGAGAAGTTAAATACTATGGTCAAACTCATTCTCTTGAGGGTCAAAGTCAGGATTTTGATCTTTTTTTGTCTAACTTTGAAGGCCAGGTCTTTCTAATACAAAGTACTAGGTAGCATTTAAGACCTGCAGACTATTCTGACTTGTTCTGCTTTCTGGAGGAGCCAACTATTATAATATGCTGTTCTTTATCACTTGTGACCAGGTTGAAAATCAGAGCAAGGTATGTCCACTTTATGCCTCAGCAGTCTTTTTTATAAAGCAACACGAAACACGCACATCCACAAACAGAATTTGAAACAAATTGTGACTTTTTAAAAGATGTTTTAGAACTATAATCAAAAAGCCATTTATTAACTGTTCATCCACATTCACCAATTAGGTGGCCCTGTCATTTATCTACTTGAACGTCAAGCAGATCTGCAACTATTATTTTAATTAATTAATTCAGCCCTTTATCCCCAGGGCAGCCCCTGGGAGATGCCTGGCTTATTTTCACAGCCGTCCCTGATGCTCAGCTGTCAAGCCACATGATGGCCGGCACTCTGAGCTTCATGCAAGGCCAAGCGCTTAATCTCTTTAACAGAGACCTGTCACAACTCCAGTGTGGCCCCAGTCCATGTTGAGACATGATGTCTTATGCACCTGTCTCTCCTTTCCCATTCTAACAGACACCATCTGGGATCAGACACTTCACAATGCATCTCGGAATCATTGTTCCTGAGATCCACTGAATGCTTGTTCTGTGCCAGGCACCATGCTGTGGGTTTCATAGTCCTCTTTTCCTATCCACGAAACAATCATGCAACAGAGCACATCCCCACGTTCTCCAATAGGAGATGAAGTTGTAGAAAAGTGAAGTGACTTGACCAGTGTCCCTCAACCCAGAAGATGAAAAGCAAGGATTTGAAGTGAGGTCTGTGTTGACTTTAATAATTATGCTCTTTCCACTTCTCTGCATTGTCTGTAGCTGTGCCTTTAATCTCTAAGATCTGAGAATAAAAGACAGGTGCTAGCTCAGCTATAAACTACATAAAAGGGTAAAACAGGCAGGGAGACCCCAGAGAAACATAGCAGAGAGAGGGCCTAAGGGAGATAGGGAATGAAAACACACACACACACACACACACACACACACACACACACACACAAACAAAAACCCCTTCTGCTGCTGCACCATGTAAATTCTCTCCCCAGTCTCGTCTGTGGTCTCTTCAGTGAATTCCCCATTGCTCCTGATATCCATGCGCAGTATGTTTATTTGGTGGTGGTGGTGGTAGAACAGGTATTTAGGGCTAACAGGAGAAGGAAAAGATAACGGACATTTGTATTACACTTGGTTTCAGAGAATTGGTTGATTTTTAAAAAAGAGAGAGCGGATGAAACAGGTATTAGAGTGGGGTGGTTCCCAATACCTGAACGAGGGAGGAAGGCATTTCAGGTGCGAAAACAACTTGTGCAAAAGTCCAGAGCTGTGGCAGGGCCCACACTCCCAGCCACATGCGTCCATGGGGTACAATGGTTTTCAGAGGGATCCTTTTTGCATACAAGATGCTGAACTGATCTGCTCATGTTCCTGATCAGCCTTCATTCCCAAGCATAGCTGTAAAGGTTCTGACATTCACATTTCCCCTCCTTGCTGTTAAGCATTAAAAAAATCCAGCCATCTTCACATCCAATGCTCCTCAGCTGCCCTGGCCCTGCGTGTGCTGTGCCACCTCTAAGCTGAAACCTCTTGTAATTATTTGGGGTACACAGGGCCTCCCAGTGGCACCTTCATTTAATGCCATTACAATCTCCCTCCAGGTTCTTAATCTTGGTACCTGCCCTCTTTGCCTCTTGCTGCCAGAAGAGATTGCTCTTAAAAGCTATATCCTTGATGCTCCTAAATTGCCTCTTCCTGTTGCATGGAGGGAAGACGGTGGGGCAGGTACATCTCTCATTCTCTGGGCCCTGGAAGCAGTTTGAAGCATGTCTGTTGAGTGTTTTGCAATCAACACTGGGGCCAGGGTGTGGTCTTCCAAATGTAAATTTACTGGTCAAATGTCCCCAGGAAGCACAGAACACTACATCCCGGACTTAGAGATCCTAAGGCATATTGGCAGATTAAAGGCACTGAGAAGTCCTGCAATAGGAAACCCCTCTACTGCAGCATTTCCTAAACGTATTTGGCTAGAGAACACTGCTTTTTTGCATTGTCCCTACACCCTCTAAGAAGTGCTGCTCTAGATAACCACCCCTTCAGGTGCACAGAATCTAACATTTTACATTCTGCTAGAGCAGGCAGTGAGAAAGGCTGTATGAGTTGTATTTTACAGGTGACACTGAAGGGCAGGCATGTACGTGACTTGTACCAGGGAATGCAGCTGGCAGGAGGAAGATGAAGAGTTTCTGATGTACAGTGGGGATCTGGTCATCAAGTTGCATGGCTTTTTTGGTTGTTTCCATTTGCACCCTTTTTCTAGGCAAATATACACTATAACACACACACACACACACACACACCATGAAAAAACAAAATGGGCTTTGTAAATAGTCAAATTATTATTACTTTAAAAATCCAATTATTATTACTTTAAAAATCCACAATGGGATAGGTTGGGAAAACTCAGTAAAGAAATGCTTGTTTAGTGCATAGAGGGTGTGGGGTGCTTCACCTACATCACCTCCTGAACCTTTGCAATAATTGTGAGCACACTGAGACTCAGAGAGCTTAGGTGACTTTCCCAGGGTCACACAACACCACGATGCTCAGAAAAGCTTTATATTTATGCTTAATTCCAAAAAGCATGCTCTGTCCTCTTACCCCACTGCCTTTTTCTAGTGAATGGCACCATCCCTGCCACCCTGAACGCTGAGAAAGAGAGCTAGATTTTCCAGATGCCTCTGACCCTACTTGTGTTCGAGGTCTGGTTCAATTTGCAGGTTCAAGAAGAATAAGAATATTGGGAACTAGTAACTGAGCTCAAAGGAGATCAAATGGAGTTTATGCTTCAATGGTTTGACAATGTTTTGTTTCACCCTAAAAAGTCTATTTTGGATTTATGCCCCAAACCATAAGACTTGTTGATATCCTCTTAGGGTGCTGAGCGAAAATGACCAAGGCAGGGCCTGGAGGTGCTGGGCAGGAAGAAACTGTGGTGGGCAGGAGGAAGGCCAGGTGTCTAATTGGGGTGGTACTCCCAGAGAGTGTGATCATGGCAAATCTCCTAAACCCACTTGGCCTCAGTTTCTCATATATAAAATAAAGGGGTGTGAGAAGATGGCCAGTGGTGATACATCTATGGGTATAGTCTCTGTCTGGAGGCAAGAGGGACCAATTATCTGGCCAGGGTTGCATCCTCTGAACCAATTAGTCCTGGAAAGGGAGGTCATCTTAAGTCCACAGGATGGGAGAAGTTTTGGTGACTTCAATTTTCTGAAATGCAAATGAGACGGAGTGTCCTATACTTTATGTCTTGCAGAGAGGGCTTGGGAACCACAGACCAGGGGCCATAAGGCCTCTCTCACCCAAGGATGGTGGGTACTTTCTCCCAGTGGTTGCTTGTTACCTGAGTTTGAGTCCCAGGCAGGGAAACTGTAGAGGGCTTGTTTGTTGTTTATCTACCAGTGGAGTTGTTAGCATGGAGGTGTAGGGCCCCTGTTGTTTCAGTGGGTGAGGAGGCCCCTCAGGGATGAAGTGACTGGGGGGTGAGGGTAGTGTTAAAGAGGGAAGGATGCAACTGAAGCCCTGGGGCTTGTGAGAATGACTGGAGCTGCTGCCAGCCGGGGCCTGGGCAGGCACCTGAGTCTGAGCATGGACATTTCCAGAGGCTCCCACAATAGGAGGTTGGTTTAGGCAATTTCTCAGCTCCCTCCTGGCTCACACATTTTGTGTTGCTTTAATCTCCCTGCCTTCCTGGAGCAACCCCACAAACAGATTTGAGTGTGACTCAGTGAACAGTGTCAGGCCAGCCGGGCTTCAGACAACAGCTTACAATCAGCTCCGTTGCAGACCCTGCACACCTGAGGCCCGAAGCCTGCTCCTGAGGAATCTCTTTGTCTCCTGCGCTGGTTTCCAGGGGCAAACATGGTGCACAGGTGTGGTTCGGGGCCCACAGAGACCAGCTGGGCACTAGATTCCAGACATCAATGGGGCCTCTTGAGACCACTGACATTTTGCCTGACAGAAAGAAACAAAGATCTTAAGAAACCTCACCTTACACGTTCCTCCACAGATGAAAAAGAGTGAGCCCTTGTTACTGTTTGGAGAGAGACACAAAAGCAGCCACACCTAGTTTCCAAAGCGTGGGTGGGCGGATGGCATCATCAATACTTGAGTAGCACCAGCTGTCAGGACCCACCCTCAGGGCTCTACTCCACCCCTCCTTGCCAAGCTCGTGGTTTTCCCACCAGAGAGTGTTGGCAAGCTCTTTCAGCATGGTGGGACCTGGAAGTGCTGTCATCAGTGCAGTCAAGGTGATGCTAAAATATGTCACCTCCAGAGGGTCTGTGGGTCCCGGCTGCAGGTTCAGCATGCAGGCTCTTGGAGACAGGGACAAGCCCAGTAGAGTCCTTCAATAAATAGTTGTTGAATGACTGATTAGTGTGGAGGTGATGATGTGAGGATTGTTGCATGGGTCTCAACGTGATTGGAGAGCTCGGGGAAGCAGAGGTCTCTGGAATTTGAATTTGGTACCTACTCCGTGGGACAGACATTTGTGGTTGGCACTTCACATCAATTACTTTCCTTAAATCCTAACCAGGAATTACTACCTCTCCTGTGAGCTGAGGTTTGAGAGGCAAAGTGAATTGCCCAAAGATGAATCATTTGTAAGTGGCAAAGGCAGGATTCAAACCTGGGCCTTCTGACTTATCAGCCTTCATACAGGGAAGCCATTTTATTTTCCTCATTCGATGGAGAAGACTGAGCCCCAGAAAAGCAAGCTCACAGCTAATAGAAGGCAGAACAGGGACTGAAACTCAGAACTCCAGCCTGACAGCTTCACTCTGTCCCACACCTCATGGCCTGCCTGATGTTCCTCGTGACAAGCGGTCTCTGACTGTATTCAGCACCTCCTCCAGTCCCCAAGGGGGACTGGACTCCCCCGAAACCAGAAATCCTCATCTTCTCCCTCATCTTATCACCGAGAGCCAGGGAATCCCTTTCAGCCCCTTGGGGGAAGGGCAGACATCTGGCTCACAGCTGGCCTGAGTAGGGCTCCTGCAACCCTATGGTGTAGAATGTGGGCTTTGTGTGTGCTTATTTTTCTTTTCTCTGCTGATAATAAAACTGGATAATGAGGCTGATGAATGAAGCCCCACCAGCGACTGGGCAGGAGTCCTGGTTCTACCACTTGCTTGAGGTGACAAACTGTACCATTGGGGTATCCGCTCTAATTTTCCCATCTGTAACACATGAGGTTGCACAAAATGACACCTGAGATCTCCCAGTGCTGACCTTGTAGAAATCCATTTAAAACAGGTCAGCGCACACATACCAGAAGTCAAATACTCTTCCCTATGAAGCAAAATCTAAAATTAAACACGCATCAACTATTTTGATGTTTAAATCAAACCTTGGCATTTTCTATTCTCTTTTTTATCCATGTATGACTTTTTAAAAATAGTCTTCATTTTATGAGAAAAGTATATTTTTCCTTAAAAAAGGCATAGAATTTCAAACATTTTTACTCTCATGCATTTAAAAAGTGCTAATTAAAAACAACAAAACAATAGGATGGGTACAGGGGTACAGTGGCTTAAATTAAAAACTTTCTTAGGGTCCCTGTTTATCTACATCTTGTGATAGTTAATTTTATGTGTCAACTTGGCTAGGCAATGGTGCCCGGTTGTGGAACAAATTCTAGATGTTGCTGTGAAGGTCTCTATCTGTGGATGGGATTAAGATTTACAATCAATTGACTTTGGGTAAAGCAGATTGACCTCTGTAATGTGGTGAGCCCCGCCCGATCAGTTGAAGGCCATAAGAACAAAGACTGAGATTTCCTGGAGAACAAGGAATTCTGTCAAAGATTCAACATAGAAATGTGGCCTACTAGTTCTCTGGAAAGCTTTACATATATATATATATGTTAGGTTCGAAGCTTTTCCCAACAGAAATGTCATAAAATTCATTGTTCTCAGACTTTTTCCAGGAATGTTGTTCTCATGTTCTGGCTGTTATGTCAAGGTCAAGTGTCCTGAGAGTGAACCTAGTCACACTACTTACTCGTGTGGGGCCTGGTGCAGACAGCACTCCCTCTGGGCCTCAGTTTCCTCATCTATCAAACAGGAGGTGGGGCATGGGGTGTAATGATAACAGCTTGTTCAGGGGTTGCTGGGATGGTCAGATGAGATTATGTGTGTGTGTTTTTTAAGATGCATGTTTTTATTGAAATTAAAAAACAAAAACATTATAACCCAACAGAATAAATAAAACACAATGTTATAATCTGACTAGATAATCTCTCATTCTTGTGGGAGCACTAAAATATAATGAAGAATTTTTCTCTATGCTAATTTTAAGGTTGTCTCGTTAAACTATTATCTGGTATCTTTTTAACAGCTTAACTATTTAGAGCTTCTTCTCAGAAACATTCACATATTACATAGGAAACAGGAAACATTCATAATTTATTTGGAAAACATTCATATTTTACACAGGATTTACAAATTTGAGACAACAAAACACACACCCAATTGTACCTGCAACACTATCTTAGCTGCATTGTGGTGATTATGTTGTTCAGTCGGCTGTCCACTCTACACAACTGGATTTTAATAGTGTTATTTACAGAGGGGCCGAGGGCGCTCATCTAAGGCAAAGGCGCTACTCAGGTTTAATGTGCACTTTCACAGCCCTATGAGGACACAGCCATTTATACACACTGTAAACACCACAGGGCATGACATCCATCTCCAACCACAAACAGCAGTCTCACTGCATCAAGCACACAAGGCATAAGGTAAGGTGCTTGACTTTTCCTCCATAAGCACACTTCTCGTCCAAGATGGCTGCTGTTCTCCCCATAGGACACTACTCACTTATTTCAAATATGGTGCCAGTGCTCAAAACATCTCTGGAACCGCTTTATGGGGATTGCCTGCACAGTCCACAGTGACTTTTTCTGAACATCCTTGATGGTGGCAAGTCTCCATCCTTTGAGGATGGATTTGATTTGAAAAACAAAAACAAAAACAGGCATAATTAGTTATGGCCAAGTGAATCAAACTGCAGGCTGCCACCCTGGTTCAAATGGGAGGCACTTGTATAAAACAATGAGACCAGTTTTCTTGTACAGCTTGTAAATGAAAATATACCCAAGCAATGGCAGTCCTGCAAAAACTGGCACAGATTCTCCTAGGGTGAGGGCTCTGAGAGGCAACATTTACTTAACCGGGATATCTAGGTGGTAATTTACAGTTTTAAAAATCAATCAATTGGTTGCCTCTCGGATAGACTTTAGTATCCCTCTTCAGTTTCAGTCCCTCCTGCTTCCTTATGGATCGCCTGATGAAAGCCCTGGCGAACAGGGACCCAGTGATTGTCATGAAGCCCAAGCTTATAGCCAGGGAAGTCCTTCTCAGAGCAGCGGCAGCACCTCCAGTAACCTGGCCGGTAGGGCAATGCCTGGCAATAGGGCTTGGGATGCCACCGGCACAGGGACACATCCCCCTTCACATATTTTTTCTTGCACTGCTTACAAGGGTCCTCTCTATAGCATGGATCTCGAACCCAGCGAGAATCTGCTGGCCTGATGTTGTAGTACTCAATGAGGAACTTGAAATAGCAGCAGGCACAGTTAAGAGCCACTAAACTCTTGGTGGGAAGAAACCTGAAGATTTTCTTCCCTGAAAACCTGAAGATTTTCACCAGAACATGGTGGGGCAGGAAAGCCATGTATGGCTTAGGCTCCAGAAGCTGCTGGGTTTTAAACCTGGTCTCCAGAAAGTCATGAGACCCCTGCTTCTTCCAACTGGAGGCCTGATGCACCGGTACTATACTTCCCACGGGAGAGACTGGCATTGGGACATATGAATTGGCTGCAACGCTTTTCTCCACAGGGGCACCATTCCCTCAGCAGCACCATCAGGCGGCTGGCCTCCGCAGACACTTGTGCTGTGCTTTCATTCAACCAGGAACAGTCTGGATGGTGCTGACCAGGCAGCAAATAGAAAAACAGCCTCCCTGGAAGTGGGTCTTCACAGGGCTTTACCCGAGAAGGCTGGCCCTTCTGCACCTTGGACACAGTGAGGCCAATGCACACAGACTCCTTTCTTTTCTGCTTAGGATCTTGTGGCCCAAGCTCTCTCCTCATGCATTCAACGGCACCTGTGGGCGACTTGATGGCTTGAGTTGGAGGAAAAGGTGACTCAAGACCCTCTGTCATTCCTGCATCGTGCCTATTGCTGTTTTTTTTACAGCAGTTTGCTGATCTGGCTCTATTTCTGCGTTACCCATGGGGGAACTCATGCCTGCTGGCATTGAGGGACAGCCGGGAGCAGCTCCATCCCAGGACTGCTTCTCCTTCTGAGAACAGTGTTCAGCTCTTGACGGGCCACAGCCCACAGGTACAGACCCTGAAGGAGAATTCACCCGAGTGTTAGGTGCTTCCAAGCCTGAGTGCCATGTGCAAGCAGCACCCGCTTCCCAGGGAAGCTGCTCTTCTGAGGGAGGCTCCCAGGCTCTGGCTGGCTCTGCCGCTTCAGGCGCTGCGACTCCAGCCGGGTTACCATGTCCAGGACGCGGACTGGCTCTCTCTGGGATTCACCAACCTCAGGATTTCCCCTTTCTGTGGGCTCTTCACAAGCCCCGGGGGCAAAAAAGGACTCAGAGGCTGGAGGCACAGCTCTGGATGGGCAGGGGAGTTAGCACAACTGGCCCGCAGAGCAGCACCAGCTCTTTGCTCCAGGAAGGCAACCATCTGGGTGACGGACAGAGGCCTCCGAGCGCAGACGCCGGCCCCACTGTCACTCTCATAGTGCACAATGCTCAATGCTACACGCAAAAGGCTCAGGCTTGTAGCACCGGCCCTGGCTTCCCTCATCCTTTCTAACTGTATCCTGGCTTCTTTAAGGTCCCCGATCGTCTCCCTCTTTTCGTAGCTCTCCCATCCATATCCCAGGAGCCCTTTATTTTCATAGATCCTATCCTATTCCTGCCCCGGTGGGCTGCAAAGAATGTGATTTTCTCCTTGGTGTTTCCCGGTTTCACCAGTGCCAGGCATTCCAGCGGCCCTTCCCCCTCCTCGTCCTGGTGGATGGCTGCCGATGGTGCCTTCTTCTTGGTTTGAGCATCCACGCTGCTCTCTTCAGGGCTCTTCCCTCTCATGCCGCTCAGAACATTTGGAGAAAGGACCCCAAAAGGCTTTCGAGATGATGCTTTACCACGAGAGGTGGAAGGAAAGACACTGGCTTTCATGTAGCTATCTTTGCCTTTTTTTTCCCCCATAGCCTCCTGGTGGCTCATGGGAGTTCTCGGGGTTTCCTTGATGATTTCCACAGGTTGCGGTTTCTTAGGCAGTTTCCAATGTGGCGAAGGTACATGACAGAGGCTCTTGCAAGTCAAGGCCAGTGAAGAAGGACGGAGGACGCCTCTCCCAGCTTCCTGCTGGAGTCAGTAATGGAAGAGGCTAGCTTCTCCTACTGAGATGGGTCGGATCTTTTTTGAAAGATTAAAATTATAAAATGCTAATATTGAACAACTTTCCATTCAAATCCACTGCGGTTCCTCGCGACAAGAGACTGAACTTCCTTTGGCGCTAAGGTCCGGAGCCTGCTGTGACATCACAGTCCATCTCCCACAAAACCCTGACGTCACAGACACACGGACCCACAGCACTATGACTTCCTCTCAAACTGAGGCCGCCCGCAGTCGACTTACCTAGTCGGGAGGCGAAAGAAGCTTCCCAGCCTCTGTCCTGCCAGGTCCTGAGAAAAGTTAAGGCCAGGCGCCAGCTCATCTGCTCTGAGACAGGAAGGACAGAGTGGCCAAGCCCAGGCGGGCGTGACTTTGCGAGGTGATCCCCACCCAGGGCTCGACTTCCTCACCAGATGCAGGTCATGGAGACGCAGCCGCTCGGGTGCTGGCCTGTCCATAATCTCTCTGGCCTCAGCCAGGACCCCGTGGGCCAGGTGACTCGCTCAGCCTGGGAGGAGGTGCAGGCTCTTGGGTCCCTGCCTCAGATGCACCTGCAGCGCAGTGCTCCCTGGACCTGCTGGGCCTCCCCCGCACCTTGATGTTTTAAATAACCTGAAACGTAACATGAACTCTATAAAGAATAAATTCTACTGATATTATGAGTATGACTCCTCCTCCTTCTATCATTATTTATTGTGTTTTTTGTTTGTTTGTTTTTAATCTTCACCCGGACATTCTTCCACTGATTTTTAGAGAGAGAAGAAGGGAGGGAGAGAGATAGAGAGAGACATACATGGATTGATTGCCACCCCACCCTTCCCCACCAGGGCCAGGGATCAAGCCTGCAACTGAGGTATGTGCCCTTGATTGGAATCTAACCCGGGACCCTTCAGCCCACAGGCCAATGCTCTATCTACTGAGCCAAACTGGCTAGGGCTATCATTATTAATTGGACTCAACATGTATGGATCACTGCCTGGGGGCCAGGCCCTATGCTGGGGAGCTGGTGATGAGAGGTGAAAGTCAATGTCCCCCTCCTTCAGGAGCTCAAAGTTAACAGAGAGGAGAAAGCTCCTTGTGCTCCATGAGCCACGAGATAAGACAGTATAAATCATAGCGCTCCCAAGCTTTCACGGCTCAACCCAAATCCTATCTCCTTCATGAAACCTTTCCAGATCGCCCTATTAGAAATTAATCTCCCGACTCCCGTGTCCCCAGGGCCTTTGGCTTGTTCCTTTCCTGCAGTACTTACCACTATTTACCTTGTATAAGAGTGATTTATGCACATGCCAGTCTCTCCCACTAGAATGTGAGTTCCTGAGGACAGAAATATTTATGAAGGGCCTTTTGATGACTTTGGTTATTGTATGAAGGACCAACATAACAGCATCAATAATCTGCTTCACATTTTAAAGTGATTTTATAACAAAATAATTTAAATAGAATATAATTTCTGAAGTGTTTTCACATTTTTATTCTCATAGCCATTGTCTCTTTTTTCCTGTCTGCTTGATAGTTGCCACACAGGAGGCAGAGAGCTTGCCATGACCTGTGCGAGGTCACAGAGGTAGTTAACAGCAGGGTTAAACCCGGACCTGGCCCATGTGTTCTCAGCAGTCTGAAGCTGGCACTTAGCTGATATGGCTGTGCTGCATAGGCCTAGCCCCATTAACTCACCCTTACCTAGCAACTCCACATTCTGCTGCACACAAGTAATTTGGCTTCCTTGTCATGAGTGTAGTTTAGTAAGTTCCTTTCCTGTTTAGACATAAAATGAAGCCAGATGAAACAAATTGCATCTTTTTACTGCCTTTCCAGACTGATTGTAACTCCTGCCCTGATGATTTTCAGGTTGGCAGAGCCTGGTCTTTAGCAATTTCCCCAACAAAACCGTGTGCCTTTGGAGTGATTAGGGGTGGGCATGCTTGCTCACTGATCTTTCCACAATCCTGCCCTGGGACTTCTCAAGGCCTTGTGACAACATTGAGAGATAGGCTCAATTATCAGCTATTGACAGATGAGGACCTTGAGGCTTGGAGAGATGGACTGACTTATGTACCCAAGGCCACACACAGCCAGGATTCAAACCTATGTCTGTTGTGGTGCTAAAGACTTTCCATTATGCCCACACTGGATTCCTTCTCTAATTGGGAGGACTAGGAAAACAGGGTTGGCTCTCTTATCTTCAGCCGGCCAACTTTATTTGTAAGATACTAATTAGAGGAGAGATTCGCTGGAAGAATTAGTCAAACTCATTAGACAATGACCATGAACCAAAGAATAGCTTTTGATATTGATGCATGCTGATATAAGGCTAAACATATTTTTTTTCCTCTTCCACTCTGTAATTTGAACGCAAACTGGCAGAACTCTCCACTGTGATTTTCCACTACAAGATTCCTTCCTGCAGCACAACTGACTAATGGGAAGACTGACTAAAACCCTCATCCTTCCACCTTCATTCCCTTACTTCTGCTGTGTGTCCACATTGAATGTCCTATCTGCACACCTGTAACTAGGTTCCCTTCCCTTTTTCAATATCCCACTGGATGGGGCTTTGGATCTGCTGAATTTGTACTTTGGCAAGACTAGCCTTTGTGCAATGATCAGTAGGGAGAGAGTCAAAAGCAAAGGATAACCAATAATGGGAGGCCAGGTAGGAAGGTTGGTGAGAGGTAGATTTGGTTAATGAAATTGAACGTTTTTTATTCAGTTCCCTTTGTTAGTCAGTGAGGAACCATGGAGCAGAGGGGTGGGGCCCATGATAGGACTAATGTCTAGAGAAGGTAAATCTGGTAGGAGAAAGTAAAGGTGTGAAGGCTATTTAGTCAATTCTTAGAATAGTTTATCTATAAGGTGATGAGGGCCTGAGCCAGGGAAGTGGATGTGGACTGGAAAGGAGGGAGGTACTTGGGATGGGATAAACTGGAGTTCTTTTCCCCCAATGGAATCTTGATAAAATGTGTCACAGCCTAGCAGAAAGGATACGGGCTTTGGAATGAAGCAGTGTGAGTTTTGAATCTCAGCTCAGCTAACCACAGGCATGTGACCATGTGCAAATCACATGAACTCATTGAGATTCAGTTTCTTCACCCGTCAAATGGTAAATTAGTAACCACTCACAGACCTTTGTGAGGATCAACAAACAACAAATGCAGAAAGCTAGTCACATTGTAGGTGAACAGTTAGTGGTCATCATCCGGGGTGGGGGGCGGGGGGGCGGCAAAGGAGCATCCAGGCCAAGACCTGGGCTAGAAGTGTCATACTTCTGCCCCTTGTCAGAGCTTGACCTTAGGCAAATGACTGGACCTAAGTGAATCTTAGTAAATGGGGATTATAGTGGCTCTCTCTCAGATCTGTTGTAATGAATGTTAAGTTAAATGAGAGAAATGTATGTGAAGTGATTAGCCTGCAATGGGCTCATAGGAAGCACTCAGGTAAAGGGGAGTTGTTTATTATCAGCACACTAGAAGCCCAGTGCATGAAATTTGTGCACAGGTAGGGTCCCTAGCAGTTGCTGGCTGCCAGCTGGGGCCTCCCTTCCCCAGGGGCTGGCTGTTGGCAGGGACCTTCCTTTGTTTCATGCCGCCCCCTGGTGGTCAGCACACATCATAGCGAGTGATCAGACTCCTGGTCAGTCAAACTCCTGAGGGGACACTTTGCATAATACACACACACACACACACACACACACATAGATTAGTGTCTGATGGACACTGCTTGCCAGCTGAATTCACTTTAATTCAACCTCTTCTCTTTTCCTCTCATATTACAGAATCTTCAAAACTAATTACTCTATCTCCCAGCCTCCTTTGCAGCTACGAGTGGCCAGGTGACAGAGTTCTGGCCACTAAGACATGAGCAATGTCTGCTGGAGGATTCTGGGATGCTTTCACTTCCATGATTAAAGGAAGAGACCCACTCAGTGTGGCCCAACTGCCTTCTGCCTTCAATTCCTATCTTAAATTCAGGCATGATGCCTAATGCTGGAATAGCTAACTCACAACAATGAAGAAAAGGTCAAGAGATTCAAAAAGAGGCCAACCAGCCCAACCTTGGGGAGCTGCTAGTCTACACCATGCCCACAGTCATCCATTTATCCAGAGTTCTTGGCATGTAAGGAACATAAACCCTTATATTTAAGTCACTATATTTGGGTTCCCTGTGTACTTATTGCTGAATGTAGGCCTAACCTATAGAAGCATAATGACAGACAGCAGAAAAAAAGTCAGTAGGTGGTATTGAGCAGCAGCATTGCAACTAAAGAAAACTATTCCATGTTCTCCACATGGGCTCTGTGTTTTCCTCCTTCTGTGCTTTTTCTTATAGGGATCTCTCTGCTGAGAACCTTCCCTCTCTGCTGTGCTTCTCCAACCCCATCTTTGTGTGCATAATCCCCCATGGCTCAGCCTCACGGACCATCTCCATCCCTCTATGGAGAACGTATCTCTTCTATTTAAATTTTCATGAAGGTTTTTATGTTTTAAATCATACTTTCAAATGACTATATTGTTTGATATTGGCGTTCACATCTTAGCTCCTTTGGTAGAAACTAAGCTCCTTTACATACATGTTTTTTTTCTAAATGAGAATGTGCATGGAAAGTGAATGACACAATCTTACACAAAATATTAGGCATTATTATTATTATTTTGTACTTCCAATGTTTGGTTTGTTCATTCAATAAATAGGTACCAAGAATTTATGTGCACCATCAGGATTAATAGTATCTTCTCTGATGATAAACAGTTTGGGCTCCATCAGACAATATACTCAGTTTCTTCATCTTTTAAATAGATATAATGTAGTAACATAGGTATTATGGGGAATATGTAAATTAATATATGTAAAATGTATAAAATAGCATCTTTTTAAAAAATATGTATTTTATTGATTTTTTACAGAGAGGAAGGGAGGGGGATAGAGAGTTAGAAACATCCATGAGCGAGAAACATGGATCAGCTGCCTCCTGCACACCCTTTACTGGGGATGTGCCCACAACCAAGGTACATGCCCTTGACCGTAATCGAACCTGGGACTCTTCAGTCCACAGGCCGATGCTCTAGTCATTGAGCAAAACTGGTCAGGGCATAAAATAACATCTTGCATGTAGCAAACACTCAGGAATATTATTATTATTTACCAGACCATCAGTCTTAAGGTATATATCTAACATGTTCCCTATCATATAGTAGGCCTTCAACAAATATTGAGTGAATAACTGGTGTATGTGTACCTTTGAAATATTTTTTAAAATCTCCAATAAAACTAATTTAAATTCATATATACTTAAGCACATTAATGCTCATGAATAATTCACCTTAAGTAATATGTGTTTATAAATTGATTTTCTTTGGAGATTACATTGAGAATTTCACAACAACTCTTGAAGTAATTGGAGAAGCACTGGCAAATAGCACAAAGCCAGAAAGAGGGTTGTCTTAGATCAATTAGGAAATTCATTCACTTTTAAATTCAAAAACTGTCTACACTCTCCCTGCTCTAGTTCAGCACCTGTGGAGGCTCTCACCACCTGGGTCTCCAGCGTGAAAGTCAATCCTCAACCCTAGCCCACAGGGACCCCTGCAGTCTGAGCCCAGCACACAGCATCAGCTTTGTTTTCATTTTCAACCCCTTGCCAAGAGTCTGGGCTCTGCAATCAGAATGCCTGCGTTCACAATCTTGTTTGCTAAGTGTGCACTCCCTCTGGGCCTTAGCCCACCACATACAAAATGGAATAACAGAGTTTCCCTCATATTGAGTTATTGTGAAAATTAACTGGGTTCATCCAAGTGAAGTGCTTAGCACAGTGCTGAGCACACAGTGCATGCTCAGTAGGTCTGAATTGTCTTATCCCATTCTACTAACCAGCTAGCCACACTACGCTATTCTCTGGGCTCCTTCCTCCCTCCACAACTTTGCACCTGCCCTTCCCATGATAATGTCCCCTCTCTTGTCCTTCACTGGATAAGCTTCTACTGATACATCAAGACTCATCACAGAAAACACAGTAGTAAGATATATGAGGTGACATGCATCCCCAGAGTTTATAATATTTATGGTGAAACAAACACATAAACAATAGCACTCACAACACCACCAGCTAACCTTATGAGTGAACCACTTAACAGGGGTCCTCAAACTACGGCCCGCGGGCCACATGCAAATACAAATATTGTATTTGTTCCCGTTTTGTTTTTTTACTTCAAAATAAGATATGTGCAGTGTGCATAGGAATTTGTTCATAGTTTTTTTTTAAACTATAGTCCGGCCCTCCAACGGTCTGAGGGACAGTGAACTGGCCCCCTGTTTAAAAAGTTTGAGGACCCCTGACAGGAACCTTTTCCCAAGTACCCACAGATCTGCTAATGAGGAATATCTGACATGTCTTTCTAGTCACCATTCGATCTAAGTAAGAACCAGTTTAACAGCCTGGGGAAGAGATTCCTAGTCCCTTAAATCGAGGTTGATTGGCAGATCTTTGCTGAGTCAGGGAGGGGACTAATACTTGTTGAGTTCTTATGATGTGTTGGCCCTGCATGAGTGCTTCATATGTCCTCATATTTAATCTTTAGTACAACCCTAGGGAGTAGACAGTGTTATTCATTTTACACAGGAGGAAACTGAGGCAAAGAGAGGTCATATGACTTGCTTGTTTTTACACAGCTATGGATATTGGCTCTGGGAATTGAATTCAGATGTCTCTGCTGACACAGTCTTGCATTTCCCTGGGTTTTGTTAGAGAGGAGATGAAGCAGTGTTGGGTTACAGGAGTGGAGAGAGAATAGAAGAGTTCAGGCAGGCAGGAAAGCCAAATTTTCTACCCTTGCCAATCTTATTAAGCAGGGATCCTGACTAAAATCCTGCCAGGTGTTCATTAATAACAGAGAAAAATACATCTGTGTAGGCTCATTTTATTTGCAGAATGGGAATTGCTGGGCCATGATCACACAGAAGTGTTTCACTTGGAAACCGAGAACTTTGATCATTGTATTCTTCTGAATACATTCAGAATTACTCATGGGATGTTGGAAAGCCTGCTTTAGAATCAGCCATCCAGCAATTGGAAGCTGGATTCTACCATATGAGTTGTCAGACTTCAGGCAAGTGATTTGAACTCATTGAGCCCTTAGTTGCCTCATCTAAGAATGGGATTATTGGCAATGTCAACTCAGAAGACAATAATGAGAAACTATTAAATGAGGTATGAGTAGGGTGGATATGTAATTTATTATTCAAACAGGGACACTCTGGAAGTGTGTGTGGGGGGAAGCCCTGCAAAAACTTATACTAGGATAATAAGTATAAACTCATACCATCTTGAGCAAACTGGATTGTATGGCCACACTAGGTATGATCTATAGAAGTGCCTAGCACAGTGGCTCATAGCTAGTAAACACCTGTAAATGCTCTTTTCTGTACTTTAAGGGTAAATATTTAGCACAATTCAAAAATTAAGCTACGTTGTACCATTTGAAAATTTCTGAACATTTTAGACTTGCAGGTAGAGAAAGCTCGGCCAGGGCCCTATTAGTCATCAGCTATTCATGCTCTCAAGTCTGACAGAGCAGTGAACATGTACAGACTTCTCAGTGTAGGCAGAAGAGGACAACTTGAGATGATTTGTTCAAAGGGAAGAGGAAGAAAGGTATTTGCTGTAATCTATTTAAAAACAAACGGAAAACATACCAGCTTCAGATCAGAAGTTGGGAAGGGGGAGTGTCAAATAACAGAAGGAAACAAGTAGGAACAGCCCATTTATTCACCGATATCTGCTAAGGAGTTAGGGTGGGCGACCAAAATATTCCAGCAAGATGAGGCATCTTCAGCCACTGCTGAACATACTTTGGAGGAAATAGCAGGGGATGAAGGTAGAAATCCTAGGATTTTGTCTTTCTGACAAACAGTGTATTCTTAATGAATGTAAGTTTCTTTCCTTTTGCTTCCTTTGTAGTCAGGATTTTTAAAATAATCTGAGAAGCTGATTTACAGTTTCCACCCACATCCTATTAGCTGCTGGACTGAGGAGAAGTTGATGGTCACTAATATTTGCTTAATCATCAAGCTCCCTTCCCTCCCCCTCCCTTCCTCTCTTCCTTCTTCCCTCTCTCCTTCCTTCCTTCCCTCCTCCCTCCCCCTCTCTTCCTCTCTTCCTCCTTCCCTCTCTCCTTCCTTCCTTCCCTCCTCCCTCCCCGCCTTCCCAACTTCTCTCCTTGTGTCCACACTATTTATTGAGACAGAAACTGAGGATATAGTGGTGGATAGACAGGCTCACCTTTCTCAGGGAAGATAGACACTGGGCAGATAATTAACTACAACTTGTAGGAACTGCCCTGAGATCAGAGTCTGCTTTTCACCTCAAGCCCTTGATTATTGATATAAGTTTGACATGTGCATGTGGCTCTCAACGCATCTTAAATCCAACACGTTCAATATGCAATTCATGATCCTTCTTCCACATCTAGCTCTTCTTGGCCTGCCTTCCTTGTCAGAGTGGATGGTGTCACTAACTCCCCAGCCCTTGTATTTATACTTTATTATAGTTCTTGGTTCACTGAAGCAGAGTCTTGGGGAGAATGTGAGTTGTGTGTTCGAAGAGCCCAGCAGTTAATGGGAGTGTAATTTGTTGAGAGTGCAAAATTTGACCATTAACTTTTGGGTTGTATTAGAGATGAGTGTGTGTGTGAGTGTGTGTGTGTGTGTGTGTGTGTGTGTGTGTGTGTGTGTGAAAGGAGGCATATGGAGGAGTCTGAGGGGAAGAGAAGGGATCTCCAAGTTGAGATAACAATTGTAGTTCTTCAAAGTTCATCATGGACTGAGGGATGAATATTTCCCCTCCCCCTCCATAGACACCCCCCTTGTCATTTCCATAATCAATATTACATATACATATATATTAGGAAAACCCAAGTCTTTGTTCAACCTGCTTATCAGAATAAGAGAGATGCTAAATGCCTTCTGTGACAAGAAAACAGCAGCTCCTGTAGCAATCTCTACCCAGACACCCTCCAACCCTCACCCCTCCTTATCTACCATCTATTTACCCATATGAGTAATGGGAGGAAAAAAGCAGCTTCATAATCAATCTCATTTGCCCTGAGTATTTGGAGTTTTAAAATCATTTGCATTTCGACAATGGTCCAGCAGTTCCCTATCCCATCCATCAATTTGATTAGTAAATTGGCTGCCCACTTTCCATCTGATCTCTAATTGAATAACTGCATGTTATCAACACAAATTTGCAGTTTGGCCCAGAGGTGTTTTTTTTTTTTTGAGGGAGGGGCATTGCTTCTTTACTAAAAGAAAGAGATCTGGTGGGCATAGGGAAGAGGTATGGTAAAGGAGTTGGAATTGCAGACATGTACACCACTAATTAAAGTGCAAAAATAAAATTCACTCGCTGAGGCCACAGGCAATCACTGTTCCTTGGAAAAAACACAAAAAAACTTGAAGCCCTTAATACTTAGAGATTTGCAACCGGATAATAACTTTGCAAAACGTGACTGACAGTTTACCAGATTATCTCCTTAATCACACCTTTATTTCTATTAAGCAGGGCTTATGTTCCCAGCAGGTTTCAAACATGTGTTAACAGTGAATATCCCATGGAAGAATCAAAGTGCTGTAGCAACTGGAGCTTTGTGAGGGACTCCGCAAATAGAAACATTCAGAAAGAGGGGAGGAAAAGCCAGTGTGGAGCAAATCCAACGTCAGTCCATTCCACCTAAACAGAAATCTCTTCCCACAACCAGTGCAGAATGTCAGCAGCTCCAGAGAAAGATGATAGAAAGGTAGGGGAAGGCATGCAAATCAGAAAACCCTGCAGATTTTTTTTTCCTTAATGAAATCTTAGGATGCCAAGAGTCGGTTGTTCCAAAGGACTAATTCCCATAAGACATAATTAGCACTTATACAACATTTTATTATGTGTGTTCTTTTTCTTTCACTCTAAATGGCTAACCATTATGAACAGTTAAGCTGGCAGGAAGCCCTTAGAAAGAGATGAGGATGATCAGAGCCCCAGACTTTGTGGTTTTAAAATGAGTCTAACACAAAGTCCAAGATAGATACCCTAATAGTTACCGGAACCTCTTCCCAGGAGTTTGCATAGGAAGGAGAGAGAAAAATAGAGCAATGTGAAGGGTCTACTCTACACTAAACATTGCATGTTAACTAGGTCAGTTCTGTCATCTGCACTCTGAGCTAGATATCATTATCCCATGTTGGAGATGAGAAAACTGAGCCAAGGTCTATTAACTTGCTTAAGGAACCATAATTTAAAAATTGTAGAGTCAGAATTTGAACCTAGATCCTCCCTCATTAGCCAGAGAAGTGAATGGAGCAAAGTGCTCAGGAGCCATGTGGAGGTTTTTCTCTCTGGATCCCATTTTGAAGGATCCCCACTCCCTTCTGCTCCTGTTTCTCCTGTTCTTCTCCCTCTTCTTCCTGCTTTCCTTCCCCCACCCCTTCTCTACACCCTCCTCCTCCTCCTTTTTCTTCATTTTTAAAATTTCCTTGCAATCTCCAAGTGTGGGTATTTTCCATTGGCTCCTCCAGATGCACCCCTTTCCACCCTGATCTGTGCTCCAGAAACAGCCGCCCTCGCCCTTTGGCTTTAAGCTGTGTTTGGTCAATGGGAGGCCATGGTGGCATTGAGAGAGGGAGAAGACAAGGTTCCTTGGGGTATTTATTTCCCAGACTCTTTCCCTGCCAGGATGCTATGGTGGCTAACCAGGTCCTGCCCAGTGGCCATCTTCTACATTGACCTCCTTTGAACTACAGTCACCCAACAGTTCCCAAATGTCTTGACCTCGGGATCCTTTAGACTTTTAAAAATTGTTAAAGACTCCCAAAGAGCTTGTGTTTATCTCTCAATGTTTACCACATTAGAAATTGAAAGGGACAAAGACTCAAACACAAGAATACACAAACAAACAGGGTGGGGCAAAAGTAGGTTTATAGCCGTGAGTACACAAAACACAGAGTTTATTCTTGTATGATTATTTATTCATTATTTTGTAATATTTTCCATAACAAACATCTGTAGTCCTACCTTTGCCCAACCCTGTACCTTCCATTAGCCATCAGAACAATGGATCCATCACAAGTCATGTAGCCTTCGGGAAATTCTATTGTGCATTCATGAGTAAATAAGAGTGAGAAGGCAAAAAATGTCTTGGCATTATTGTAAAACTAGTTTTGACCTTGTGGTCCTCTGAATGAGTCACAGGGACCTCAACTGGCTTCCAGCTTCCAAACTGCTGCTTAAACTGCTCCTCCAGACTCACTCTGGGATGCTTTTCCATTCCTCATTGGATGTATTCACTCTGCCCACACTGTCATAATCACCTCCTTTATTCAACTCTCCTCAATCATTCCATTTGAGTATGCCTTTTGTTTCCTGCAGGGACATTGACTCATCAATGAGTAGGGGATGACTGGAATTCACCTTGGATGAAGAGCTGGGGCCCGAAGTGGATCAGAAATGTCAGCAGCAACAAAAAACATTCTTTCGGCCTGCACTGACCTTTTTTACTACGAACTTTGATTTATCATTTAAATTGTAGTTATCACTTCTTCACTGATAAAAGGGAGTGTTTAGAATCAGAGAGATTCCTGTTTTTCTTTCCTGAGTCCGGGCCAGAACAGAAGAGATTAATTTCCTCTTACAGGTGCAGATGAACTGGACATTTTCATAGGAAGACAAGTAAGACTCTGGAAACCAAGTTCACGAGGAAGAAGTAAGGAAATGGTTTCTTGTGCAGGAATGAAGCCTCAGGAAAACTTGGCCGTTTTCAGCTCTCTCTTTGTCAACTGGCCTTGCTCACGTTAGGGAAGAATTCTTCTTTCCTTCTGCTGGGCTCTCAATTGAATTTGAATCAGATCTTAATTGCCCCATATCACTTTAAAAAATTATCTTCATTGTTGAAAGCATTACAGATGTCCCCTTTTCCCACCATTGACCCCTCCTCCCTACTCTATTTGCATATTTCTCTTCTCCCCTTCTAGATTGCTAGCTCTCCAAGATAGTTTTAATCACCAAGTTGTGTAATAAATAAATGTTTGCTGAAGGAAGAAGTAGAGATGGCAATCTTTTTCATAATTACCATTTTGTTTCCTATAGCCAACTGGGGACAGTCCATGCTTCCCAGCTTTATTGAGGTATAATTGATCTGCAAAGACCTGCACATATTGAATATGTACAATTTGATGAGTTTGGACATATGCAGACACCTGTGATACCATTAGCCCAATCAAGGACATATCCCAAACCACTCAGTTTCCTTATACTTATGACTCTATTTATTTTTCCGGTGGTAAGGATAGGTAACATCAGATTTACCCGCTTAAACTCCACAAATTTTGAAATGCAAATACTGTATTAAGCATAGACGCTATGTTGTAGAGCAGATCTCTAGAATTTACTCATCTAGCATAACTGAAACCTTATACTCGTTGAACAACAACTCCCCATTTCCCCCACATTTAACCCCTGCCCACCACTTTTTTATTCTACACTTCTATAAGTTTGACTATTTAGTACCTTATATAAATGGAATCATTCAGAATTATTTTTGTAAGCCACTCAGGAAGTCATCCAAAGTGTCTGCAGAGGCAGAAAGGGAAGCCCTGGAAGGGCTTAAGCAGGTGTTTTGATACCTGCACCATAAACTGGATTTGAAATAAAAATGCCTGAATTTCAATCCCAGCCCCAACACTGACCAGTGGAGCTGCCTTTCACACATCACTTCCTTGTCTCAAGGCTCATGTCATCAAAATGAATGGTTTGGAAGAGAAGAGTGAATACCAAGGGTGTCATTGCCAGGTGTCTGGTAATCCAGCCACAAGGGTATCAAATATTGCTGGCTTCCTAAAATTTAGTATCTCTGGCTCATATCTGAATTATGTTTTCACATATATGGAAATGTGGTTATAATTTATAAAATGCAAGACTCTTAAGTCATTCTTGAAAGTGTTGAATCTGTTTTGCATTTTTTTAAAATCAGAAAATAAAGTTATCTGATGTGGTGGGGTCCACAAAATGCTCTGGAATTTGGAAAAAGCTCTTGTTCTTGGGAAAATTGGAAATTCCTGAGCCTCAAGACTCAGTTTTGACTCTGAAATCCACAGATGTGATGATTCAGAGAGCCAGAGAAGGCGGTATCTCTCACCTGAAGATTGGAAGGGCTTTGCTAAGTTATGAACACTGATAGAGGAAATATCCAGCAAAAGCCAGTGAACACGTTTTTTATTTTTTCTTCAACAGACAGTATTCATGAAATAAACACAAGGTCTCATATTATAAGAAGAGCATGAAAGTGTTTAAAGGGGTAGAAACAATGAAAATTTTTTTGAAGCAGACAAAACAGTATTTGTTCTCCCTTTTATCTATCCTAACCTGTTATCATCACTCAAAAATATTTTAGAAACTTCCTTCCTCTAATGGATAAGAAAGATTTTGGTGAAAATTTAAGCTACTTAATACCATGTTTTGGGAGCCACTAAATAGATAAAAAAAATTCTTTAACTTTCAGGGACTTTTGCCAACACCCAGTCAGAGGAACTCAGTGGCAATTTAATGGGAATTATCAACTCTTAGAACCACTGAACTAGAAAGTAATGCTTTAAAAATTGTCAGTAACACTTTTTCCTACATTTTTCTACTTACTAAAATAGCCTATATTCATTATAGAAGTTAGAAAATACAGAAAAGATCAAAAGAAGAATTTATAAACCACCATTCTTATACATGCAGTATTTTATATTCCCACATAAATGTACAATTAGCTCATATTACTCATGCTGTTTGATAACTTGCTTCCTATTAAAATTTTTATTATAGAATATTAGGCAAATATAAAGGGCTGCAAGTAAGGTATATGTAGGTTATAAAGCATGATAATAAGATATACAACCATGAGATCACCATCTAACTTACAGATTCAAATACCACTAGTATGATTAAACCTATCAACAAGTCCTCCAAATTCCCCCATGTGGTAACTATGTTAAGTTTTTTTGTTTTTAATCCCCTTGATTTTTAAAAAAAGTTTTTAAAACCACTTAAATAAGTATTTAATTTTAATTGTGCTTATTTTGAATCTTGTAATAGTGTATTTTAATATGTTTTTCTTGAGATTATTTTTGTTCAGTTACCTATTTTATATTTACAATTCAGCCAGTTATACATAGCTGTATTTCAAACTTTAATTGCTGTATACTATTTAATTATGTAACTATATGGTGCTTTATTTTTCTGTTGGACATTTGGGTTTCAAGGTTTTTTTGTTGTTGCTATTTAAAAAAAATCATGCAAATTTTTATATTTGTTTCCTGGTACACATGTGTAGGAACTCTTTCTAGGGTGCATACCAGGAGTGGAATAGATTATAAATAATTACATACATATAAATAATAAATTGTTTTCCAAAGGAGTTGTACTCCATTACCAGTGCATAGAAGTCTCTATTCTTTTTTAAAAAATATATTTTTTTATTGATTTCAGAGAGAAAGGGAGAGGGAGAGAGAGATAGAAACATCAATGGCAAGAGAGAATCATTGATTGGCTTCCTCCTGCATGCCCCCTTCCGGGGACTGAACCAACAACTCGGGTATGAGCCCTGACTGGGAATTGAACCATAACCTCCTGGTTCATAGGTCGATTCTCTACCACTGAGCCATGCCGGCTGAGCGAAGCCTCCATTCTTTTACATTTGCGGCAATATTAAATATTTTCCATTTGGTATTACCTATACATCTCTTCTCATGGTTTCAATTTGCATTTCCTTAGATACTATGAAATGATTATTGGACTTTTGTGTTTCCCTCTCTGTGATGTACCTGCTCAAGTCTTTTGTTTATTTGTCTATTGTTTTTTAAAATATATTTTTTATTGTTGATATCTCTCATCACCCCCTCCTTTGTTCCCCTCCTCCCTGTCCATTGTTTTGATTGACCTTTTCTTATTGGCATGTAGCTAATGTTACTGATTATTAGAAAAGAGGAATTCTTTTACTGTTCTAGTATTTATTACTGACATCTTAATTCACCAATCAGAAACTATTTCTAATCCCTTTTCCCTTGCTGTCTCATAATATTGAAACTTCAAAGCCACACAATCACTTTCTCAGACCTCCCTGAATTTAGAAATGGCCATGAGACTAATTTGGGGGCCATTATTCTGTTGGTGTATCTGAAAAGGTACTTGCTTTCCTGATAAAAGAATACAGATACAGCTGTCACAACCTTGTGTCACCCTTTCTTAATCCTGACTTGAATGCAGATGTAATGCCTGGAGTTACAACAGCCTCATGGTGGGCATGAGGCAAAGGTTAGGAGATTTATAAAAATTCTGGCCTTGACCATTCTTACACACATTTATCTCTGAATTTCTGGTTATGTGATTTAAAAAAAAAAATCTTGGCTTTCCTAAATACTATAAATCTAATTTTCTTTGAATGAGAATAGGATGTCATCCATACTGATGTGGCATTTTTATATACCAACTAGAGGCCTGGTGCATGAATTCATGCAAAGTGGGGTCCAGCTGGCTCTGCACCCAATTGAAGGTGGGGGGGGCAATTGGGGAATGGCTGGGGGAAGGGGCTGCAGGTGGTTGGTGGGCTGGCCCTGGCCCCTGGCCGAACTCCCTGTTGAACTCCCGGTCGAACTCCCGGTCCAGGGGACAATTTGCATATTAGCCTTTTATTATACAGGATGATTCTATTACCACAATCCAAACTAAAGTTACACATCCAGCAATGTCCCAAAAGCAGTAAAGATGTTCCACAAGCAATTTCAAGACATCAGAATACAAAGTCCTTAGCAAGGCTAGTGTGATTGGGTTACTCTCCTCCTTTTCTCTGCAGGTAGTATCACTTCATCTTTCATGCATTTAGCTTCACCTAGTGGAACCTCTAACATTTCCAAAAAAATACAAAATTCTGTCCTACTCCATGGAAAAGCCTTCTATTTCATTTGCTTGGATTCCCTGTCCCCCTAACTTTCCTTTCCATTCTATTTTTTTTATTATTGATTTTTTTACAGAGAGGAAGGGAGAGGGATAGAAAGTCAGACACATCGATGAGAGAGAAACATCGATCAGCTGCCTCCTGCACACCCCACACCGGGGATGTGCCTGCAACCAAGGTATATGCCCTTGACCGGAATCGAACCTGGGACCATTCAGTCTGCAGGCCAACGCTCCATCCACTGAGCCAAACTGGTCAGGGCTTCCTTCCCATTCTAAACCAGACCTGCCTGTTATTGTGTCTTTGTAAAGCATATAACAGTATGTTCCACCCGCCCCCACTAGGCTCTGAGTTTAGACCTTGAGAATAGACTCTGTGTCATTCTTGTTAATTGTACACCCCATGTAGCCTTGCATAGTCCATGAGAGATAGTAAGCACTCAAAAATATTTTGTCAGAAACACAGTGAATATCTTGTGTGCCAACCCAGTGTCAATCAAAGCCTATCTTTAGTGTCTCTTTCACTAAAAGCTCCAAGGTTTTCATCTTTGATATGGGTTAATAATTCATACTTCTCAATGGAGTTTGAGAATGAAATGTAATACATATGTGCTTAGATATGTGCTTGGAATGTGGTTTGGGTCATTTGCCTCTGATAAGGGAAATCTTTATTAGAATTTTCTTTCTAACTTCTGTTTTTTACACTTTAAAATATTACTTAATATAATAATTAGGAAGAATTACAATGCAACCCAACATGTGTTGAATGCTTGCTCATATATTGTATACACCAAGAACTTTGTATATGGTACCTTACTTATTTGTAGGACATAGCCTTTGTTATGTCCCCCTTTACATAGAGGGAAACTGAGGCCGAGAGCTGGGACAAGCCTTTTGGGCACCAGCCACTGTCAGTTTGTTGGAAGCTACCTAACTAGAGAGTCTGCCATTTTCAGGGTATGTTCTCTATACCTGCTTCATTATGTTCTTTTTCTGAGAAAAAGGCAAAGCAGAATAAAATGTGTTGATACCAGATTTCTTTCTTTCTTTCTTTCTTTCTTTCTTTCTTTCTTTCTTTCTTTCTTTCTTTCTTTCTTCCTTCTTTCCTTTCCTTTCCTTTCCTCTTTCTTTCTTTCTTTCTTTCTTTCTTTCTTTCTTTCTTTCTTTCTTTCTTTCTTTCTTTCTTCCTTCCTTCCTTCTTTTTTTTTTTTTTTTTTTTTTTTTTAAGAAAAGCAACTTCCAGAGTCTGTTCTGAGGTCAATACAGGATTTTCATCCCAATCTTCTCTCCTCCTAGACCCACAGACTCTGAAATGAAAACTGATGCTCAAGCGGATGATGCCAGGGCGGGATCCTCCACCAGAAAACAGTGACAGAGCCAGGCTTTGAGCAGCACGCTCCGGATGTCCAGAAAGTAGATGAGCACACATGACAGAGATTTCGCTACAACAATTAAAAGCAAAGGGCAATTATTTTAACCAGAGCTCCTACTTTAGAAACTCCTACTTTAAGAGGTGCTTGAAATGAATTCCATGAGTCAGGATATAGTGAGATTTTAGCATAATGTTCAGTGTAGTTTATTCTGAATGCCACTCAAATTAATACAGCAAAGCTCTTCAAAATTTGCCCCAATTTTTCTCTCTCTCTTTTTAAATATATATTTTTTATTGATTTCAGAGAGAGGAAGCGAGAGGGAGAGAGAGTTAGAAACATCAATGATGAGAGAAAATCATCATCGTCTGCCTCCTGCACAGCCCCCACTGGGTATCGAACCCACAACCTGGACTTGTGCCCTGATTGGGAATCAAACCATGACCTCCTGGTTCATGGGTCGACACTCAACCGCTGAGGCACACCGGCCTGGCCCAATTTTTTCTCTTAATATTCCACCCCTTGTGCATATAGCTCTAACTGCACTTGAGTACTGTTTTCTACATACACCCCAATGTTTCTAACCCCTATGCCTTTGCTTGTGCTGTTTCTGCTTCTTAGAATTCCTGCAACCCAGCCCGTCTCTTAAAAAGACACACACAAACAAACAATAACCAAAAAACAGGGCAACTCATCCTGTAGGTCTCTGTTAGGCTAACTTTTTCTCCATTAAGCCTGTCCCAGGTAAGACATATCCACACCTAGGAGCTTCCCAATCTTCTAGATATAATTACGGCAACATTTCCTGTTTTGTGGCATGGTGTGGCTGGTGGATAAAGCATAGACTTTAGAGTTGGATATACCTGGGCATAAATTCTAACTCTGCCACATAAAAGTCATGCTCACGGGCATGATTTAGCAAAATGTGAGCTTCCATTTCCTTTGTGGAAATGAGGGTGCTATCACCTGCCTGTTTTGGCTCTTGTGGCAAAAGGAGGCGAGCATTTACAGTGCAGAGCACAGATTCTATTTCATGGTCAGCAGCTGCCCGGTTCTTGGCTCAAATATCACCTCTTTTAAAAAACAGATATATTTTTATTGATTTCAGAGATGAAGGGGGAAGAGAGAGAGAGAGAGAGAGAGAGAGAGAGAGAGAGAGAAACATCAACAACGAGAGGGAATCATTGATCAACTGCTCTGCATGCCCCACACTGGGGATTGAGCTCAACCCAGGCCATGTCCTGACCAGGAATCAAACTCTGACTTCCTGGTTCATAGGTCAATGCTCAACCATTGAGGCACACTGGCTGGGCTCAAATATCATCTCTTGAGCATGGCCCCCTATCTAATATCCCACCGTTCTACTCTACTCCCATCTTTAAAAGCCTTGGACCAGGTTGTCCAACTTCAAATTCCAACTCTTCCACTTACTGGAAAGTAAGTTACTTAACTTTCTTCTCCAACTTTCCTCATACTAAAATGGAGCTAATAATGAACACATAAGCATGTTATAGGGATAATTTATACCTTAGATTAGAGCCAGGCACAGAATACATTCTAGCTGTAACTGTATTGTTCACTCCTCTATCCCTAGGGTCCACATTAGTGCCTGGTTCAAGGAGGTACTCATTTCATAGCTGTTGAATGAATGAACGCATTTGCTCTGGTTCTTTCTCCTTCCTTTGCATCCTGTCCCTGGTTCTTAGAATAGAATGTGGGCTCCTCTGAGGCAGGAAGAGGGTACCATTGTTGTTGGGTGCTCAGTACCCAGCACCGGGACTGGCACCAGGCAACCCTTAGTCAGTTTCATGGAATGGAAGGGACATTTTCCCGCTGTGTATTCCTGCTGCATTGTGCTGGAAGTGAGTCCCTTAGCATCAGCCAGCAGAACAGTGGGCACTCTGCCCGCCTCTCTGCAACCTCTTGTCACCACTTACTCAGGCTCACTTAAAAGAGGATGGCCCATGGATGAAAAGCCACTTCCTCTCGGGCATGACAAAGACTCGGATCATTGTCTCTATTGACTGGGTACAAGATTTACCGTGTTCTGTTGGCAGATTCATTTAGACTATGCCCTACTTGAAGGAGAACAAGAAGATTCTTCCCTTTTTTGTATGTGGGTCTAATCCCTTGAGCCAATATTTGCTCCCACACAGAGACTGCTAAGCTCTTATGGCAACTCCAAAGAGGACAAGCATGGGCCATGAAAAAGGGATTGGGGGAAGAGAAGGCAGGGCCCAGCCTGAGAGCATCTCCACAGGCCAGGGGCTATGCTTTCCAGTAAAACTGATCACTTCGTTGGTGAGTTCATTTCACCTCTTTGTAAGCTTCCAAAAAGAGGTGGTGTGGGAGGAATGTAGGGGCAGCCAATTAAAATTCAGTCTGACCAACAAAGAGAAGTAGGCCATGGCTGACTAACAGAGAGGCATTGACTGAGAGAGGCCTTGGCACCAGGAGTCCACCCTGCTTGAATGTTCTTTTCTTCCAAAACAAGAGGACCTCCCAAAGCATGGAGTTATACTGTCCACATCTGGGCTTATAAATTTTGTGTTTCTCTCACAGAGAGTCCACAGCAGGATCCCTTCAGCTCACGCTCCATTCTCTCCTTTCATCTCTGCAGGGCACAGGCTATTTTTGTCCATTCTCAATACCAGCATCACTGAGTTTTCCTCCTATTGCCAGATGCAATAGCTGCACACAGCCTGCAGGCAGATTCTGAGTATGCTACTAAACAGATGCCATTTCATAATCCATTCCTTTTCCATGCCGACCTAAGAGTCTTTGCCCAGGTCCTCTTCTGGCTGATGACTTTTTAGATCAGATGAGGAGGGAGGGAGAGGGGAAGCAGGGAGCATAAAATTTAAAATTTCAGGCTTTTAAATCAGATGCCATAAAAGGTTGTTTGAGAGAATGGCATAACCTACTTTCACCTGTGTGTCCTTGAAAATGGGTGTGAAAGCTGAAGCATGAGAATGGCAATCAAAAAATTCATAGAATAAGGACATTCTCTTAAAAGCTAAATGGCATTGAACATTCACTAATATTTTTTTTTACTTTTTAGACAGAACAGTAATACATAGCCCTTTCATTTTGTGCGTGATTTTTTAAATCCTCATCCGAGAGTATGTTTTTGTGTTTTGTTTTAATTTATTTTAGAGAGATGGGAAGGGAGAAGGAGAGAGAGAAACATTGATTGAACCCACAACCTGAGTATGTGCCCTGATTGGGAATCAAACCTGCGACCCTTTGGTGCACAGGACTCTGCCCCAACCAGCTGAGCCACACAGGCCAAGGCTGTACATGATCTTTAATTTGGCTTTTTTCTTGCACAACTGAATACAAGTTGGCATGTTGTAGTCTAAAGTGTGTCCAGCTGAGTCCAGAGTTTACTTTTTGGACAGGTTTAAAATTTGTTGTCCTCGACTCAGTTTTATTAAGGAAATAAGTCCTACTTATACTTTCTTTGCTGTCACTTAGCTATTATAATTATCACTGCAGTTATTGCCATCACAGATGAGGAAGGGGGCATCACTGCTCTCTGTGGGCAGCATCTCCATGTCACCATGTTCATTTCATTGACTGAATGACAACGATGCATAAAGTAGAAAAGCTGCTAAAAAGACAAAAATTATATAGTTGAGAGCCATCTGTGGTAGGCAAAAACACGGGCTTTGTAACAAAGGAGGGCTTGAACCAGCCTGCTGGCTCATAATATCTTCAAAGGTCAATGCTTTAAATATCATCATCACAATGAGCTAGAGTCTGACCATAGAAGGAATAAGGAGTCAGAATAAGAATAAATCCTATTGTTAGCTAGTAGAGAAATTTATTTGCCCTGGAGTGGACTGGCCAGTTTTAATGCTTGGCAACTCTTTCATCTGTCAGCTAATCCCAAACCATCCAAGTTGTGTTTCATCCTTTTGCGTAGGGCAGAATGAAGGGCCTGGGCTTTAGAGTCTGAGAGACCTAGACCAGCTCTGGGCTCCCCATCTTCTGCACAAACTTGGATACATTAATTACACCCTCGGAAAATTCATTTAACTCATAAAATGAGAATAGTGCTGCTTATTTAATACCAACTCTTAGAAGTGTTGTGAAGTTTAAATAGATACAAAAAATTTATTAACTCAGTCTAACACATACAGAATACTCAGAGGGTGGTCTTCCCCTCGGGACATTTGGCAATGGCTGAGATATTATCTCAACTGTAGAACAGGGGTAGTAGATGCTACTGGCATCTCATGGGTGGATGTCAGGGATGTTGCTAAACATCTCATGATCCACAGTAGCCCCTATGATAAGGAATTATCTGCCTCAAAATGTCAATAGTGCCAAGCCTGAGAAACTTGGGCTTGATAAATACTAGTCACTAAGCATCAGGCTAATTTTCCTGTATATGTCTGATCTCTTTCAATTGTACAGGTTCCAAAATGTGGATGCTGAACTTTGGGGCTGACAATAATATCATCCACTCATTTACAAAGAGCTTTCCTATATACAATCTCCCTTGATTTTCAAGAGCACCTATTGCTAAGTATTATTCATACAATCTTCATTTCACAGGTGAAGAAATTGAATAAACAGCACGCCAACATCTAGGCTGATTTCAGTTCCTGTGTCCCATCCACATGCACAGAGCACATTTAGGTAACACGGAAGCTCGGCATTGAGTAATTTGGGTTATCTGTTCACGTGTGAAACAGAACAAATGATGCCTATCTATGGAAAGCAATTATTGTAAGGATGACATGAAATGGTGCACACAACAGGCACTCTAAAATCAGAGCTCTATCCCATCTCAGCTCCCCCTTAATGACTGGGTCACAATCAGTCCTCAACTACCCCCGCTGCCCCCACAACTTGTGTAAGCCAAGAGACCCTCCAAGGCCAAGCCAGGCATTGTGCTGTGTCGGGTTCCCCAGCATCAGCCTGTGCTTGAGTCCCCGGCTTCACCAGGCCCCACGATCCACGATCCACGGTTGCTTTGTTCACTGAGTGACACTGCCTGTCAGGCACCACCCTGTGCTGGTCACTGAGACTTTGCAGGGGCCGTCAGTCCTTCGTGCGCCTGGTACCCTAGGGCTGACATCTTGACAACCATGTCACTGCTCTCTCATTACTTATCAGGAGGGTCACCTTTCTGATAGACAGCTTTGAAAATCCTTTATTAAAAATGTTTTTAGAAGAAAAGACAGATTACTTTGCAGTTCTGACATGCTCTACTTATTATGACATGAAACATTGTTCTTATTCCTTTGGCTGGGGGACATTTAACTGCAGGCTGCTTCCTGTGTTGTCCCACTATAATATATTGGTTATTTGATCAGATCCTTTATATATTAATTCATGCACATTCATTCATTCATCACTCAACTGCACATTTGAAGACCAACGGTGAACCTAGTACTGGGATAGGCATTTACTGGATAAAATAATACAATTATATTTAGTCCTTGATCCTGTGGACATGCCAGGCAAAGCAAGGGTGTAAAGAAGATAAAGTGTTAAAGTGGTAAGTGCAATATAACAGGTGCATGTTGCCCAGCCGCGATGGCTCAGTTGTTGAGCGTGGACCTATGAACCAGGAGGTCACAGTTCCTGGTCAGGGCACATGTCCAGGTTGTGGGCTTGATCCCCAGTAGGGGGCATGCAGGAGGCAGCCAGTCAATGTTTCTCTCTCATCTATGTTTCTATCTCCCTTTCTCTCTCTAAAATCAATAAAAATATGTTTTTAAAAAAGAAAGAGGTACATGTACCTGGTAACTAAGGTACGAGTGTACCTGGCAGATGGAAACCAGACTGGCAGTGGATCTGCAGAGTGGGGTATCTGGTCCACTCTGGACTGTGATAGGGAAGGTGGCAGCAGAGGCTGGAGGTGGGTGTTGCTGTGTGTAGAGGATGGAACAGGAGTGAGCGCCCACAACTGCAATAAGCTGATGATGCTTCATCCTAGAAGAGAGCCTGGATGCCAAGCTTTTGGCCCTGGGTGATTTTCAATGTTTCTGACATACATTTGATGAATGATATCACCAAGGCACCACTGAGTATCTGAGGGCATTAGCAGGAAGCTCCAGAAAAGGGATTTACTAACCTTGCCTGGGGTACAGATGGGGCTGGGGGCACTGCCCCAGAAGATGTGGTATTTAAACAGGACATTAAGTATTCAGTGTGGAGAAGGAACATGAGGGTGTTCTCGGCACAGCCTAGGTGAAGGTGATGCCCTCAGAGGTGGATGATGATGTGGTTAGAGCAAAGCACAGGGGAGGCCGAGGGCACTTTGGGGCCATTGGAAATCCGGGCCATGGACCTGGACTCTCTCCAGTAGGATGGGTTGGGCTGTGGCTGATGTATGCACAGGGGCAGTCTGGCAGGATGGGCACTGTAGACACATCTCTCTGCAGCAGTGTGGGATTGTGGGAAGGTGGACCTGGAGCGCAGGGGCAGAAAGCAAAGACACAAGGCAGGTGGCTACTGAAACAGCCCTCTCTCTGGTTTCATCCATCCAAACAACCTGGCTACTCACACTTGCATTCAGATGACCCAGCATTATATTTAGAGAAAAAAAGGCCAAGGATGAATGAGTTTCTTCAACAAAAACTTAAAAGACAAAACTAACATGTGTTAAACACTCTACCACCTGGTGAGATTTGCAGTGCACAGACTTTATGGGATAAATGCATACACACATCAGACACAATGAAGTGTGCGGTAAGGGGAGGGCCTAGTAAAAAGGACCCTGAAGAAGCAGCCTGTGGATTTGCCATGGTGCTAATGTCGCCTCATTCCTATGTACGCACCAAACATGGAGGGCTGATGGACTCATGCTCTCAGTGAACACCCAGTGCCTGTTTACACGGCAACTGCCATGCTCCATCATGCACCAGGCTCAGCATGCCGCATGTTGTCTAACTTCATCTTAGTACAAGTGCAAAGCAGACCTGACCAGGCATGAGGTTCAGAGAGTTTAGGGATTTGCCCAAGTTCAGGGCAGTCAGTGTAGAACTGGGATTTGACCTCCAGTCTGTGCAGTGCTAAGGCCATCTGCATTAATAGGCATAACCAATGGACATAAGACACTGGGGGTGGGGAGTGAGGACATGTGTTGGGGGGTAGGGGAGGCCGGGTGGGAGGTCAATGAGGAAAAAAGGAGACTTATGTACTACTGTTTGTAATACTTTAAAAACTTTTTTAATATATTTTATTGATTTTTTACAGAGAGGAAGGGAGAGGGATAGAGAGTTAGAAACATCGATGAGAGAAACATTGGTCAGCTGCCTCCTGCACACTCCCCACTGGGTATGTGCCCGCAACCAAGGTACATGCCCTTGACCAGAATCGAACCTGGGACCCTTGAGTCCGCAGGCCGATGCTCTATCCACTGAGCCAAACCGGTTAGGGCTGTTTATAATAATTTAAACAATAAAAAAGTTTTAAAAAAATAGACAAACAAAAGGTAATGGCTTTCAGTTTATAAACCACTTTAAAGATAAACTATGACATCATTGTGGTCTGTTTCAGAAGACACTAGAAATGTTATAAACTTCATAGGATTTCCAGGTTTAGCAAATCAAAATTAGGGTATTCAGTTAAATTAGAATTTCAGATAAGCAATAAACATTTCTTTAGTATAAGTATGTCCCATGTAATATTTGGGACAAAGTTACACTAAAAGTTTTCCATTGTTTTTCTGAGCTTCAAGATTAACTGGAGTCTTGAATTACATCTGGCAACCCTACAACCTTGACAAAGTAACAATAATGGCATAGCTGTTTGAAGTCAGAGGAAAGAATAGAGGAGTGGCTTCTTCCGCTCACTGAGTGACAAACCAGTGGGTACTGTCTATAATGACAGTTAAAGAAACAGAGGTTTAGGTTTAATATTTCAGTAGAAAAACAGAGCAGGAAAATACAGTAAAAATAATAAAACCCACAGGAGGGTGGGAAGGTAGGAGGGAAGTAATATAAGAAGACCAAATTCCCCTTTAAATAAAGGGGCCCACGATACAGTCTGCAGTAGATGAATCCAGAAGTAAAAGCATAAAGTATTATTTAACATTATGATGGTAATTAAAAAACCCAACCTTGCTCGAAAATGAAACAATTAAAAAGGGCTCTCTGGCAGCAGGGCTTAGAGAATGGGAGAAGAGAAAGTTACGTTTCCTTTTATTCTACACTCGTTAGATTTTTCAATTTTATGCCATGTGTAAAATTAGATTAAAAATAAAGTTATTATATTAATCAGTATTACTTCCAACCAACCTTCAGCAAATTATAAAATTTTTGTTCATGTATAATCTCATGTTCTCAATAAGGCTTATTTTATTTTCCTCTAGCATCTTCTTTTTGGGTGTAAAGCTATTCAAATCAGATTTAAACACCCAGTAGATCCACACATACCTGCTATGGCTATGCCATGATGTGTGGCAAAAATAGTTTCATGTTTTCTAGTATAAAAGAAAGATAAAACCCTTCAGATAATAAACATGGTTCATTTAATTTATAGCCAATATTTGAGGAGAGGTACTCCCCTAGCATGCCTGTAATTTTGAGTTGCCATGCATTGCCCTGAACACAGACTTGCAAATGAATTATGCTTTCATAAGCAGAAAACAAAGTACTAGCCAGAGCAAATTTTGGTTGATTTGCTTAGGGTTTGATTGATCGAACTTAGAAATATATGAATTTTTATTCAACACTTCTACTTGTTGGGAAGGGAGCCACAAGAGCTCAGTTGGGGCTATCAGAGAATGTCAAGTATGAAGAAGTCACTTGATGTTGAGGCCTGATCGTGTGTGTGTGTGTGTGTGTGTGTGTGTGTGTGTGTGTGGTGGGTGATATAGCATGACCAAGTGGCAGAAGGTTTGAACCATAAAAATGTTACCGAATTCAGAGTGAAGCCCCATTTGGAGAATCCTTGTTAATAACTGTAAAAACATAGAGCTTAGCTTTTGACTAATGGCACTTCTACCCAAAATATTAGTAATGCACCCTGCAGCCTGGAAACCCCAAGTCACCTTACATCAGACAGGATCTTTATCGTCCTTGAACTGTGCAGCTATGGCCAGCTGGTGGTAGTCCTTTCATACGAATGTGTAATGTGTTAGAGCACACCATTTTTATAAGGGCAGTAAAGAGCTTCGACAAGCTTGCTGGATCTCCCAGGATGGAGATCAATGCCCACACTTTATTCCTGGGCATTTCTACATGGAGACTATGAAGGGAGACACACAGTAGCCACTCGTCAGCCTAGCTCTTCTGCTCACACTGCCCTGCCATGGAATCCAACCCTTCCTTCACAGCCTGGCCCTAAGGCCACCTCTTCCAGAGAGACCTCCTGTCTCCCCCAAATCAATAACTAATAACTCCTCAATTCCTTTCAGAGTTGTTTTGAAGAGTAAAGAAGATGATGGTGGAATCTTATGGGTTAAGGAACTAATAGCGTATAATATGTAGAAGGAAAAGCCAAGGCCTATCTAGTTTCAAAGACATAGCAATTATAAAGGGAACAAGAAAAACAGCAACAGCAATGACCACCACCGTTTCCACCATTTATTGAATACCTATTGTGGGCATATTACGTGTTTTACAATTCCATCTCATTTACTTCTCACCACAGGA
>NW_005871134.1:2831640-2834557 GCF_000147115.1 Myotis lucifugus
TTATTCAGCCATAAATAGAAGAAAATCCTGGGATAGCATAGATAGATCTTGAGGGTGTAGTGGTAAGTAAAATAAATCAAACAGGAAAACTCAACAAGCTTACAGACAAAGAGAAAACAGTGGTTAGCAGGGTTTAGTGAATGGTGGAGGTAGTCAAAAGTTATAAATCCAGTATAAAATAAGTAAGTCCTGAAAACGTAATGTATAGCATCATGAATACAGTTAATAATACTGTATTGCATATTTGAAAGTTGCTAAGAAAATATTTCTTAAAAGTTCTCATCAAAAGAAAACAATTTGTAACTATGCAGTGACAGATGTTAACTAGATTTATTGTGGTGATCATTTAGCAACACGTACATATATTGAATTGTTATGTTGTACACCTGAAACTCATAAATGTTGTGTGTCGATTTTACCTCAATTAAAACTATTTTTAAAAGAAAACAAGGCCAGAGAGGTTAAGTAATTAGCCTAGAACAGTGCTTGGCAAACCGCGGCTCGCAAGCCACATGCAGCTCTTTGGCCCCTTGAGTGTGGCTCTTCCACAAAATACCATGTGCGGGCACGCACATACAGTGCAATTGAAAGTTTGTGGCCCATGCGCAGAAGTGGGTTTTTGGCCTGGGTGAGTATATTTTGAAGAAGTGGCATTAGAAGAAGTGAGGGTACGTTCGCTGTGGTCGACCCCTCAGATTGAGCACGTTTTTAGCAAAGGCCAGTTTAGGAGTACCCTAATTAAGTTAATAACAATGTACCTACCTATATAGTTTAAGTTTAAAAAATTTGGCTCTCAAAAGAAATTTCAATCGTTGTACTGTTGGTATTTGACTCTGTTGACTAATGAGTTTGGCGACCACTGGCCTAGAATCACAGAGCAAAGAAGCTGCAAAGCCATAATTCAAACCCACATCAGTTTCAATGTAAAGCCCCTGCTATAGACTAGTCCATGAATTGTGTAACAAGGCTAGAGGAGACACTGACACAAAATAGCAGATGCGGCTCTCAAATAAATACTGACACAGTCTGTGTGTAGTCTGCATCTGCTATTTTAAATCACATGCTAGAATCCCCTTCTCCGAGGTCATCTGTCACCTAGAAGTGTTGAAGCATATGTGGACACACACTGATGTGGTGTGCCAGATATACATGGTGGCACATTGCTGCATCATGACTGTGGGCACAGAAAAGAGGAAAAGGGGGGATGTCAGCAAACAGGGAGCCCTGTGCAGACCCTGAGCAGCAATGAATCTTGAGATTCGACCCGTCTGCTGCCTTGACCATTTGCTGCCGGCTGAGCAGCAAATGAAGCTGATCAGATAGATATATACTTTCCGATGTCTGCAGCTATGGGGACCCACGGGGAGTCTGTGGCCACTTGAGAAGACTTCTGATTGCAATGTGGGGGGGGTAGTTAAAAGTTTAAGACAACGTTTGAAGCACTTGACAGCATCAGTTGCCCTACACAGAGAAGCAATTCCATGGGCGAGTTTACAGCATGGGCTTCACCTTGAAACTGACCTGTGTACTGTGTATGAATGCTGGCTTCTGCAGCGCCTTTGCTCTGTGGTTCTGGGGCTTGCTGCCTAACCTCTCTGTACCTTATTTTCCTCCTTTGGAAATAAGAAGTAATAATTCTCCATCCGGTGGTGAGAATTAAATGAGATGAAAATTGTAAAGCCTCTAATGTACGCATAATAATAAGGACTCAATAAGTGGTGGGAATTGTGGTGGTAGTTGTGCCTGGTTTTGTTGTTAGTTTTATAACTCTTCTGTCTTTTGTACTAGAACCAAATTGGACTTTACTTTTTTTCTGGATCCAATTCAGACTTGCCAGGTCTCATGGCTGGCCTCATGGTTGGCCTGAAGATGGCTTAAAACTAAGGTCTATCCATTACGAATGTTTCTGCCTCTGCTTCTACACTCTTGCTCAATTCTCCCTTTTCTTCTCTTTCTTTCTCTCTCTCTCTCTCTCTCTCTCTCTCTCTCTCTCTCTCTCTCTCTCTCCCTCCATCCATCCATCATTTTTTTCTTCCCCTTGTGGAATCATTCTCTTCTTGAATTCCTGTAGAATTGTATCTCTGCCTGGTCTCTGTTGCAATGCCATTTAAAAAATTTCTTTCCCTGTCTTTACCTACGTCTTACTCCTGCCTCCTTTCTTATCCTTTCTTATTTCCTCCCTTAACACAGAGCTGTCTGAAGTGCACCAAATACTGTAAGTATAAAAGACGGACTGTTTCCCAGGGACCTGATATCATCACAGGAGCAAACACATACATTTGTGACTGTGATTCAGGGTAGACTACATGAAGTGGCATTCCTAAGTTGTTTATTCATTCAGGGCATCGTTTGTTTAAACCCCTTGTAATTATAAAGCACTGTGCTTGGCAGAGATACAATTATACAGGAATTCAAGAAGAGAATGATTGCTTTTGGCTAGCCATTGGCAGCCAAGAGGGCCGTGGTGGGGAGAAGAGAAAATTACCAAAGATAAATGTTAGGCTATAGCAAGAAAACCCTATTCCTTTACATTTAGCCCCATCTTGGCCAATAAAATAGGAATTTCTGCCAATACATCTGCTCTTTAAAAAAAAGTACCTCCTTTATATTCCCTTACTGGGTGTTACCTATGGACTTAGGTACCATCACATTACAACATCAGGCTGCGCACACTCATCATCATCATCTCCTCCCCTCTCTCTTCTATTTCCCCTTTTTCTGTGACATTCTCTCTTCTTTTCCTTCTCCCCTTTCTCCTCTGTTCAATGCAATTCATTCTGGCAGGTTTTGTTTCATAATCACCACTCAGCTCAAAATCCTTGCTGACCTCGAAGTGTCAGCAGTGATTTTAATAATGAAATATTTTCAACAAGGTACATGTTTGTATCAGATGTGTGAATTATTGTTCATCCTTTTC
>NW_005871134.1:2835890-2876770 GCF_000147115.1 Myotis lucifugus
GAAAAAATCCTGGAATAATGTCATCTTCCTAATTGGATGACTGCCTCAGTTTCCTGGTTAGAACTAGTTCCTGGAAAGGCTGGAGATAGCCTTGGAAAACAAGCTTGGCTATGACACTGACTATCTCCGGAGAGATTGCTTCCTTTGAAGTCTGGAGACTTGCTGGCCCTGAATCCTGAGAGCCATCTAGAGTTTGCCTGTGAGCCAAGGGTGAATCAGAACCACCACTCTGCTAGAGACTCATCATCATCATCACCACCACCATCATCATCACTATCATCATCATCATCACTATCATCATCATCATAGCTATCATTTATTGATTATTCACCATGTACCCAAAATGTGCCACACTTTGTCTTTCACTGTCTCAATTAAATATTCACAATGTATGTGACTTCTGCTTTTAGTATATCTCCTATGGGATTCCACCCTTCCACTAATCCTATATAATAAAAGGCTAATATGCAAATCGACCAAACAGCAGTCGCTATGATGTGCACTGACCACCAGGAGGCAGACGCTCAACACAGGAGCTGACCCCTTGTGGTTAGTGTGCTCCCACAGGGGGAGCTCCGCTTAGACAGAAGCAGCCTCCACAGCAATGCTAAGGAAGTCCAACTGACAGCTGTCAGTCGGACATCCCCCGAGGGGTACTGGACTGCAAGAGGGCACAGGCCAGGGTGAGGGACCTCCCCTGAGTGCACGAATTTCATGCACCGAGCCTCTAGTAACAACTATAAACTGTGGACTAAATATAAACCCAAAATGAAAACAATGACCTGTAGGCACTAGAAAGTGACAAAGTAGTAGGCAAAGTCTTAAGAGAAATAAAATATTTGGAAGAAGAGAGTAATGTGGGGTGTATTTTTTTATTTTTATTTTTACAGCTTTTAACCTAAAGATGGGCAAAATTGATATTTTGCAGAGTGAGTAAATCTATGACCAAAAAAAACCCCACAGTCTTTCCAGCCTGGAGAACAAAATAACAGAACTCAGGCTAACCACAGCCACTGAAAAGTGAGAAAGGAATCTCGGAAAAGAGACAGCCAAATTCTGTTTATAAATTCTGTCCAAGTCCCTGCCTTACTCCAGCATGTATGGGGCAAAATAAAAAGCAGCTTGTACTTAAGGCTTAAAGAACACATGTCCACTACAGTGTGAAATTTTGCACTGTGAGTCTAACCAAGTGTGATGGTTAGTCTCATGTGTCAACTTGGCTAACTTAGCATGCAGTTACTTCATCAAATATTAATATTTGTGTTTCTGTGAAGGTATTTCATAGATATGATTAACATCTACAATAGGGTGACTTTAAGTGGAGAAGATTACACTTGATAATGTGGTTGGTCTTCATCCAATTAGCTGAAGGCCTTAATGAGCAAAACTGAGGTTTCCTGGAGAAGACATAATTTTGCCTCAAGACTGCACATCAAATCCTGACTGAGTTTCCAGCCTCCAGCCTGTCCTACAGATTTTATTTTATTTTCATTTTAAAATATACTTTTATTGTTGATAGTATTACAGATATCTTCCATTTTCTATCCCCTTCCCCCTTCTCCTCCAAGCCCCTACCCACTCCTCCAGTTCTTCACTACCATATTGCCCATGTCCACAGGCTATGTATGTATATAAGTTTATCTCTTCTCTTCCCCACAACCCCACATTGAAGTATGTCAGTCTGTTCCATGTCTCCCTGCTTCAGGTCTTATTTTGTTGGTCAATTCATTTTGTTCATTATATTCCACAAATAAGTGAGATCATATGATATCTGTTACTCAGTTTGGCTTCTTAATAGCCCCATATCTATATGACCCAATTCCTGAAAATAAATTTATTTGACCATAACAATATGTATTGGTTCTGTTTCTCTGGAGAACCCTGACTGAGACAACCAGTTTACTGATTGCTAAAACAAAAACATCAACACTCTCCAGAGCTATAACTAAATCCTGAGGCCCCACAACATAATATTCACAATGACCAGGGTAAAATCAAACATTACTTGATGTTCTAAGAACCAAGAAATTGTAACTCAGTTGCAAAAGAAAAGAGAACCAACTGAGGGTGACCCTAAGGTTACCCAACTGCTGGAATTAGGAGACTACTGTAACTATGCTCAATAAAGTAAAGGAAACTATGCTTTTGGTGAATAAAAAGATGTAAAATATCAACAAAGAAAGCAGCTTCTGAAAGAATAACTGAAAAATATAACATGTGAAATAAAAATTATCTAAATGGACTTAACAGCAGCATGGACATGACAGAAATAAGAGTCTAGATAGTATCCAAACAGAGTAGAAAGAGAAAAAAATATATTGAAAACGATGAAAGGAGACTCAAAGGAACTAAGGGAGAATAACAAAAGGTTTCCTTCTGAATGTCCAAAAGGAAGGGAAAGAAAGAATGGGGAAGATAAATTAATAAGAGATGTAACGCTGATGTGATGGTCAGTGTCATATGCTAACTTGACTGATCTAAGGGATGCCCAGATAAGTATTAAAATATCATTTCTGGATGTGTCTGTGGGGTGTTGCCAGAAGAGACCAGCATTTGAATTGGTTGACCAAGGAAAGAAGATCACCCTCACCAGCTGTTGAAGATGTGACTAAAACAAGAAGGTGAGGAAAGGGTGAATTTTCTCTTCTTGCTTGAGCTGAGAAATCCATCTTCTACTGACTGTAGACATCAACACATCTGGTTCTCAGGCCTTCAGGCTTGGACTGTGACTTTTACACCAACAGCCCCCTGATTTCTAGGGGTTCAGACTTGTACTGAATTATACAAGCCTCTTTCCTGGTTCTCTAGCTTATAGGAGGCATATTGTGGGACTTCTCAGCCTCCATAATCATGTGAGCCAATTTCTATAATAAATCTCGTCTTTATATAGATCTGCTTATATACCCTATTGGTTATGTTTCTTTGGAGAACCCAGACTAATACAGCTGAAATTTTCCAAACTTTGGTGTAGATATAAATGTACAGATTCAACAATGCAGAAAACTCAAAGCAGGATAGATAAAAAGAAAAATCACATCTAGGGAAATCATAGTCAAATTACTAAAAACCAAAGATAAAGAGAAACATTTAAAGCACCCAGAAGAAAATAACACCTTACACTAAGGGCAATAAGAACTCAAAATCTTGCTGACTACTCATCAGTAACTATGGAGTCCAGAAAGTGCAAAAAGAAAAACAATTAACCCAGGGTAAGAATATCCATTGATATTTTCTTTCAAGAATAAAGCTGAAATAAAGACATTTTAAAATAACACAAGACTAAGAGAATTCATGTCAGAGATTCGCACTATGTGAAGTAATAAAGGAGAGGCTTCAAGCTAATGAGAAATGCTACCAGATAGAAGCTTGAGTCTTTGAGAGGGAGCGGAAGCTATTGGGAATTATAAATATCTGGATAAACATATTAGACTAGAATTTTCTCTTAAATTATTTAAAACCCATGGGACTCTTTAAAACAAGTTTTATAACACTGTCTATGGGGCTTATAGCATATCCTATCTAATAAAGATGGAATATGCAAATTGACCATCACTCCATGACAAAGATGGTGGTGCCCACAGCCAATAAGGAGGGAATATGCAAATTGATGTGACAAAGATAGCGGCTGACTGGGGATGCTTGCTATGAGGCGAGGGGTGGCAGGGGGTGGAGGGAGCTACAGGAGGGTGGCAGGGCTGGAGCAAAGGCAAAAGGTTGCGGCCAGAGTGAAGGCCCAGGTTCTGGTTGCTGGAGGGAAGCTGATGCTGGCAGCCAGGGGAAGGAAGGCCTATTCTTGCATTAATCTTCGTGCATTGGACCTCTAGTGTAGTTATAATAATATGGCAACTATGATACACAGGAAGATGAGGAGTGATAAACAGAGTTTTGGGTTTTTATGACAGGTGTTGCAAGATCAGCTCTAATGAGAGAGAAAAGTTGGAATCACTAGAGCAGTCACTTAAAAAATGCAAAGAGATATATTTAAAATTCCTAGAGATAAATGAAGTTGAATTCTTAAAAAAATTGTAAACAGTCCATAAGAAGAAAAGAAAGAAGCAAAAGCTCAGGGGACAAACAGAAAATAAATTGTAAACTAATAGACATGAAACCTACCATATTAATAATTACAATAAATGTGAATGTAGCAAACATTCCAATTAAAAATCAGAAATTTACAGAATATAAAAGGTCCGAACCAACTACATATGCTGTCTAAAAGAATTCCATTTTAAATATAAAGACACTGATTTTTTGAAAGTAAGTGGATGGAAAAAGATTAACTATCCAAACAGTAAACATTAAAAAGTTTGGACTAGTTGTTTCTATATCAAGCAAATTACACCTTTTAACAATTATCAATTCATTGATTCTCAGCTCCAAATCCATCCTCCACCGCCTGCTTTGTGGTACCTGAGGCAGAACCTGAAAACATTTCACCTTTGTTGCCTCTGTTAAGTTTTGCCAGTAGAGGGCGCTGCAGTGTTATCGCAGGAAGAAAGGGTTTCTCTTCCTGATTGGTGTGCCTTTTCCTTCCTTTCTCCTGGAGCATCTGGTGGGGGGCAGTGAGTGTGTGGGACATTAGTCCGGTGTGCTCACTCCCCATTGAGTATCAGTGGCACCCTTGTGAGTGGCTTCTTAGCAAGTTTACACCAGCAACTCAGCTCGTTTTCTAGTGACTCCTCATAGGCACCTTCTCAGTGAGTTTCAGAAGCACCCTTGCAGGGATCCTTGGTAGAGACCTCAGGAGGAGGCTTTTCAATGGGTTTCAGTGGTATTTCAGTTGGTAATTTCCTGTAGAATATCATCAATACCTTAGCGTGTTCTTTCCTGCCTGCCACCTCCCGTCTGTGATACTCAGTGAACTTCTCTGCCATCCAATGTGCCAAAACCACACACTCTCCAACAAGGTCTGAATCTCATGCTCTTCAAAATGTGTTTCTTTTGATGCCAGTTCTAGGAATCCATCCAAAGAAACCCGATACACTAATCAGAAAGAGTATATGCAACCCTAGGTTCATAGCAGTGCAATTTACAATAGTTAAGATCTGGAAAACAGCCCAAGTGCCCATCAGTAGACAAGTAGATAAACTGTGGTACATTTACACCATGGAATACTATGCAGCAGTAGAAAAGAAGGATCTTTTACCCTTTGAGATAGCGTGGAGGGACCTGGAGAGTATTATGCTAAGCAAAATAAGCCAGTCAGAGAAAGACAAGTATCACATGATTTCACTCATATGCGGAATCTGCAGAACAAAATAAACTGATTTCCAAAGAAAATCCAGAGACATAGAAGCATGGGACAGACTGCTGAATCTCAGAGGGAAGGCGGGAAGGTGGGAAGAGTTTAACCAGAAAATGACAATAATGTGGTGAAGGCCTGAGGAAGGAGTCGAGTGTAGATTATAAGGGGTCAATGGGGAGAAAAGAGGATATCTGTAATACTTTCAACAATAAAGATAAATATTTAAAATACGTTTCTTCCTTGTGTACTATCCCTCAGCCCAGAGGTAGTGGGTGCTCCATATCTGCTATTCTTGTATTCTTTAGAGGCCTCTTTGCCCCTTAGTAATTAATCCCCTGTTACTACTTAATGATTCTTTATATTAAACTTTCTCTGTTCAAATTCTGTGTGACTTCTGAACCCTGACTCATGCAGACTTCAAGACAAAGAGCTTGATCAGGAATGAAGAAAGTCCCTTTATAATGGTAAAAGCACACTGATGAAGAAGAAGTTTAAAACTGACAGAATTAAAGGGAGAAATAGGTAATTCCAGTCACAGCTGGAAACTCAAACACCCTTCCTTCAGTAACTAGAAAAAAAAAAGTAAAGACATAAAGAGCAACATTACCAACCATCTTAACCTAAATAATATTTATAGAACACTGCACTCTACAGCTAAACCCACTCATTCTATTCAAGTGCATATGTTCATCAAGATAAATTATGTGTTGGACCACAAATTTATAAAATAATAGTTGAAAAGACTTGAAATCATATAGAGCATGTTCTCTGACCTCAACAGAATTAAACTAAAGTCAATAACAATATAATATCTAAGAATTTAGCAAATATTTGATAATTAATCAATACACTTAAACAATACATGGATCAAAGAATAAACCATGAGAGAAATTAGAACATATTTTATGTAAATTCTAATAAAATATGACAGATCAAAAATTTTAGGATGAAACAAAAGCAGTGTTTAGGAGAAATTTGACTTAAATGCTTATATTAAAAAGGAGAAATGCTTTAAAAATGTCTGATTTCCCCTAAAGAAACCACAAAAAGAATAGCAAAGTAAATAAAAAGCAAGTAGAAATAAAGGGAACAGTAAAAATAAATGTAGACATCAAGCGAATTAATAATTGGTAAGCAATAAAGAAAATTAACAAGGTCCAAACTCAATTCTTTGAAAAGATTTTTAAACTTAGTAAAACGCTAGCTAAATTGATAAAGGAAAAGAAAGCAAGAATACAAGTCACCAATACAACGCCTAAATGAGGTATGATTACTACAGATCCTACAGACAATTAAAGGGTAAACCCAAACATTATGGATACATTTATGTTGCAAAACTAAGAATTCAACAAATAGAGAGGAAGGGAGAAAGATGGAGAGTTAGAAACATCGATGAGAGAGAAACATTGATAGCTGCCTCCTGCACACTTCCTACTGGAGATGTGCCCATAACCAAAGTACATGCCCTTGACTGAAATCAAACCTGGGACCCTTGAGTCTGCAGGCCGACACTCTATCCACTGAGCCAAACCGGTTAGGGCTCCTATCTTTTTTTCTGAAGCCATCATAAGCATAATACCAAAACTTGAGAAAATATTTTTAAAACTTAGCCTAAACCCCTTATGAACACGTATGCAAAAATACCTTACAAATGATTAGCAAATTAATAAGCAATGTAATCAAAGGATAAAACATCCTGGGTAAGTAGGTTTTTCTCACCAAGTAAGGTTTTCTTAACATTTAAAAATCAATTAATGTTATGTGCCATATTAAGACAATATAGAAGACAAATCATATGTTCACTTTAATATATGCAGAAAGTTACAATTTCAAAACCCTTTCATGATAAAAAACTCTCAAAAATTTCTATAACTTGATGAAAACTCCTATAGAAATGCTACAGCAAACATCATACACAGAGACATACATGCAAAGAGAAAGAAAAACATAAAAAAGATTAGAATAAATTTAAACCATTTCTATTTGCATGTAATACAATCATTCACATAGAAAATCCAAAGGAAACTACAATATATTTATTAGACTTGATAAGTGTATTTAGTAATATAGTAGGGTCACTGTTAATGTGAATAAATCACTTGTAGTTTTCCATTCTAGCAGCTAATATGTAAAATATTTCATTGAAAATAGTTTTTATAAAACATAAAATAGTTTGGAATTAATTTAACAAAATATGGGGCAAACCTCTATATTAAAAACTGCAAACATTAGTATGAGAAATTAAATAAATGGAGGAAAATACCATGTTCAGTTTCTCAAAGTCAACTGATCCTAAATTGATCTACAGATTCAACACAATCCCCATCAAAACCTTAGGAGACCTATTTTTTGGGTAGAAGTTCATAAGCAGATTATAGAATTTATATACAATAGTAAAGCTATTCAAAGCAATTATGAAAGAACAAAGTTGAAGGGCTAACATATGATTTCAGGATTTACCATAAAGCTACATAATTCAAGGTAATGTGGTATGTAAAAAAATGAATTAGTTAGCTATTTAAAGGGAAAAAAGAGATCAGTAGAACAGAATAGAGCGATGGAAATATACTCCCATTTATATAGTCATTTTGTTTTTTTTACAAAGGTAACTAATCAATATAATAATTATTTTTTATTGCTGTAAAATACATATAATATTTACTATCTTAACAATTTTTAAGTGACAGTTCATGACTTTAAGTACATTCATATCACTGTCCAACCATCACTATCATCCATCTTCAGAACTCATTTCATCTTGCAAAACTGAAAGTCAATACCCATTAAATAATAACTTCTCCTCCTCCCTTCTCCCCAATTCCTGGCAACCACCATTCTAATTTTTCTCTCTATGAATCTGATTATTCTAAGTACCTCAAAGCAGTGGAACCATAGAGTATTTATTTTTGTGTATGTGGCAGGCTTATTTCACTTAACATAATGCCCTTACAGTTCATTCAGGTTGTAGCATGTGTCAGACTTTCTTTTTAAGGCTAAACAATATTTCATTAGATACACAACCACATTTGCTTATCTATTCATCTCTTAGTGGATATTTGGGTTGTTTCCACGTTTTAGCTATTGCGAATAAAGCTATGTAAACATGGGTGTACAAATATCCCTATGAATTCTACTTTCAGTTTTGAGTGTACGACCCAAAGTGAAGTGTAATGGCTGGGCTGTATGGTAAATCCCCTTTTAAATGTTTGGGGCAAGACCACACCATTTCCCACAGTGGCTTCACTATGTTACATTCCCATCAACGGTGGATAAGGGTTCCAGTTTCTCCACAGCCTCACCAATACTTGTGTTTCTCTTTTGTTCGTTCAGACTTTGAAGCCAGAACTGTCCACACATAGTTTTAGTTGTACCCATGAGTAAGTTCTATTACAGTGACACAGTAAAGATTATGCAGCTGGATCATAAGGGAAAGACACAGACAGAGTCTGGAGGAATCCATGCGCACGTTTCCTCATGCTCTCTCCCTCCCATGAGGGGCACACAGAGCACAGTGCTCCCCCAGCAGTAACAGTTGTATGATGCTTTTGCCCAGGGAAGCCCATTAGAGAGTCGGCACCTAAGATTTTTACTGGGGGCTGGTCACATAGGCACCAGAAAGAAAGAAAGAAAACATTTTTAACAAATGTACTGGAATAAGTAGATATTTGTAAAACACAGAAAACCCAATGGGACCCTCCATCCCTACCTCTCACAAGTCACACAACTAATACCAATGAATCATTTCACTCTGACTTGTCATGTGCATGGGAAGTTGAGGATCCAAGCAGAGCAATGGAGTCACCCTGCAAGATGACACAGTAAATGGTGGTCAGATTCTGAAGACAGATTTGTCCACTTCTACACCTGTGCTATTTACTCAGACTCCATCCTGGAGTTCTACCTAATCATCTTTCCCTCATTGAACCCCAGGGCCCAGCAGCATCTGTTGAAGGACGGTTGAATGGTCTAGAACACCCTGCTGCCTCTCTGAGCACAGCACTCACCACACTACGCAGCATACACCTAGTAGCCAAAAACCTCCCCTGGCCTCCTCCTCTGTACAGAGCTTGGTTTTCAAGCTTTGTACTTAGAGTTTGTAGGCAAATTATGAGAAAGAAAGAAAAAAGAGATCATTATAAGCCTGCACATTACAACCAGAGTAATTTTTACCTAGAGAGCTAGTGACAAATGAATTTAAAATGAAATAAGCAAAAATATTTTAATTCAAAATCAACATCATTTATCTTCTAATTCCATTAAGAGATAGTTTAAAATAGTCAGTTTGCTTATCTTTAACATTAAGAGGGGGCATCAAATTCTACCTAAGATGTATTATAGTTAGTGGAGAGAGAGAGGGGGGCCGAGGGAGGATGGATGGGAGTGGAAAACAAAATAGAGAAACCATGGAAGGGAGAGAGGAAAGTCAATATAGAGGGAGAGACAGCAAGGGAATATTCTGCTCATTAAACAGTGCACTGAACCTGGCTCAGTTTCAAAGATGACCAGGACTGCATTCTGGTGAATTTGGCCTTCTCTGTGGGTTAGGATCCCCGATGCTCCTGGGGTGATTCCAGGTCCCAAAAATATGATGTTCTGCTTTTAAAATCTTGCCTCAGGGTAAGAAAAGCCTTTGCATAGCTGTGTCGTGGTGAGCCTGACATCTCTCAAAATAGCATTGCCAAACACTAAGGAAACCCCAAAGGAAAAGAAACAAACAAACAAAAAAAAACAGGGGCCCAGGAGCCACTGTGGTATCCATGAAGCATAGACTTCTGACTCTGCAAGTCCCCTGCCTTTGTTCCCTGGGCTATCTTATACGCAGTCTCCTTTCTTTCTGTTTGTCATGAGGAAAATGACCCTCCCCCAATCCTCAGCCACCAGTGTTGACGGACTCTACAGGCTCGGAATCAGCTGGAAGCATCTTCTGATTTGATTGGGGCTCCTTATCCTTCCACAGACTTTATCAGTCAAACCTGGACACTTCTGAGAGGTAACTAGAACCCTACTAATAACTACATGGGGACAGCAGGAACACACAAATGGTTCTGGGCTGGGTGTGTGGTCACCCTAGTTATAGACTCACAGGAAATAGACACTCCAAACCCAAACCTTAATTTTGCAGATTGTAATAAAATTTTTCACACTCACAGTAACAATGAGTTTTTCCTCCGGAGAAGAACATGAACAGATAAACAGAGGGACAGAGGCACAGGCATTAAACAAGACAGGTGAGAGGGAGAGAGATACCAGGAAAGGGCAGGAGGGAGGATGAGGAAGAACAAAAGAGGAAGACAGTGCAGGTAACAGTCCCTGTAGGTACTGAGTGCGGTGAAGGCTCCTGGCTGAGGTCTTTTTTTGGGCGTGTTTATACAGAAGATACTTGTCCTGTGAAATGTTAATTGCTCTATTTCCTTAGTTCCAAGAGGAACACTTTTCTCATATTTTAATGATTCTGAAATCTGAATGTGTATTACAAGGGGTGCCAGAAAGAACCCCCTGGCTCCTAGAAAGAGGAATAATTTGTGACCAAGTTGTTACTGCTGGTAGTTGTGTGAGCTTGACAGTGAGTAGAAGGCAGACCTGCTCAGACCATCTCAGATGAGACATTTGCATTGGTAGTACCACATTTTCAATTTTACATGGAGTTTAGATATTCACTAATTGCTCAAAATGTCCCCAGAAAGGCTGTACCCAGATGTCACACTACAGCAAAAAGTTACACCTTGCGGAATATAATCTGCATATTCCAGGCAGTGCAATTAAAGACACTGAAAATGACCAAATATCTTCAAGTGATTCATAGAATTTTCAAATCTTAATAGAGGTAGATACTGACAGGTCATGCTTTAAGAAGACTTAGTTGCCTGTGGTCTGTTAGAGCTAAGGCTGTTTTGCTTTTTTTTTTCGTTCTTGTTCTTGTTAATTCTCACCCAAGGATGTTTTTCCATTGCTTTTTTAGACAGTAGAAGGGAGGGAGAGAAGGGGAGAGAGGGAAACATTGATGTGAGAGAGATGCATCATTGGTTGCCTCCTGCAGGAGCCCCGACTAGGCTAGGGATCGAACCACAAACCCAGGTACATGCCCTTGATCCGGAATGGGTCCCATGAGCCTTTGGTGTGGCTGGCCGGCACTCTAACAACTGAGCACACTGGCCAAGGTTAAGGTTGATTTTTAGAGAAATCTCTTGAGATAATTAATGCAATTAAGTAAAAAGGATAAAAGTAACTATGCATTTAACTATATAGCTAATGTAGATCAAGTGGTGGTCTCCTTCCAATTGCCTTGATGCCACACTGTCATTTGTACAGGTATTACACAGAACAGGAGATGAAAACCCGCTCACCTATGATGCAATTACATAATGCGAATGGCCTAAAAATTCCAAAGGGTCCCACAGTGTTAATGAGTTTAGACTCAGATTTTGATGGTGACCCTTGAAATAAGTGCCATGCATATGGTAGATGAATTAATGCTGTTGATCAGGTTTTTTAAAGTTAATTTGCACATTTATTTTCACTCCCTCTACAACCAGCAATTTTCAACCAGTGTGCTGCAAGATTTTTTTTAATCTTCATGCAAGGATATTTTTTTATTGATTTTTAGAGAGAGAGGAAGGTGGGGGGAAGAGAGGGAGGGAGGAAGAGGAAAGAGAGAGAGAGAGAGAGAGAGAGAGAGAGAGAGAGAGAGAGACCCATCCGTTACCTCCCGTATTCACCAGGCCTGCAAAAGATTTTTAAAGATGCACTACCTTACTATTTAGTCAGGGACACTGACCTCTTTTCCCTTAGACTGTCAAATAAAATAATGACAACAGCCAACACAACAAGAGCCATCCAGTGTGAATGAATCAAAACTACACCCTTTATTGTGTGTGTCGGAAATTGTCAAAAAATATTATGTTTTTCAATGTGCCACAGAATTTTAGTAATTAGTTTGTGTGCCATGAGATGAAAAAGGTGGAAAATTGCTGCACTACACCAACATCTGCCCCAAAGACTGTAATTGAATTAACAGTCCAGTTCATAATTGACTCAGTCATAAAATGAAGGAAATATGATACTTGTCAGTCTCACAACTGCTTTAATCCTGAACTTAGAGGCTCCACTATCAAAAGGTTTGCCCAGGTTGCCTACTCTGGTGGGAATCACTAAAGACACAAAAGTAATAACTAGAACCCTATAACTTCCAGAAGGGAGAGACATCTGACCAAGAACCAGGTTTAGCTGTGAGGTGAAAGATTTATATTTCTGACATGAGTATACATTTTAAAAATAGGTATGAGTGGTCCAAGATGTCTAAACTAAGAAAAATATAGTGAGTATGTGACTGAAAGGCCACTGAAGGATAATATATATAATTTAATTTTGACATCATTCATGTCACATCAATACAGAAATCTAAAACATTAGTTCAGTGTGAATTATTCAGTGGTTATCAAAATATTTAAAATGAAGCCAAAATGCCCAATGAAAAAAACATTTGTTTTTAATCTTGAGTTGATAAACTCAAAGTGAACAAAGCCTTCATTGACTGTGCATCTTAGATGATTCCTTTTAGATTTTAAGAGTCTCAAATGGGAAAGTGAGAATCCACCAGACTGAAAATCTGAGGAAAAAGACCAACAGAGGTCTTATTTGCAAAGGTAATGATTCTTGTGGTACTAGCACTATTATCTTTTTATTGTTTTACAGAATATTTACAGAAATATTTTTGTTGAGATCATGGACAAGTCTATCCATAAAGAGAATAGCTGACTTCAAACAGGTGAACATACCATTTCCCTGTTACATAAATAATTGTATTGAAACATTTGATGCCCTGTCCTATATTGTAACAACCAAACTGGATTAAACAGTATCATAGAGATGTAAATAATTCCCTCAAGTGTGGTGAGGGGCACTCCAGAAATGTTCCTTGCAACTTATTTAAGATGGCATTCTAGGATTTTAAGATGTGAGCAGTTTGTTTTTCCAATGTAATTGAAATTCTGATTTGTTTTTTTTTTATGATGTTAAAAAAATGAAAATGTTTGAGTATACCAATGTTTTCAACAATGTGCTGACAATCCAAAAGTGATTACTTTGTATTTGGATGGGAAAAATATAAATGGAATTGGCTTAGAACCAAAAGTAAAAAGAGTAAGGCATTTGCGATATGGTGATGGGAATGTGAGAAGGCACAGAGGAATATATGAACAAGTTGGTAGAAGACATATATTGACTGTATTTCCTAAACTAAAAATTAGAGCACAAAATCTAAGACTCCAAATATATCAGTGGTAACAAGGATGGGAAATTATGGCTGCCCCAGAAAATCCAAAAATTGTTACCCCAGGAGTGCATAAAGAGGCAGTGAAACATTGACAAAGGTGTTAATACAAGAAAAAGAAACCAATTACGTAAAGTGAATTTTATCTTTTCAAACCTGTTTCCGTTTTCCCCAAATTATTATTAGTAGCACAGGCAAAATGTGTGGGTATGAAAAGAAAATGTGCTAACTTTGCCTTCTGAGTACATTTATTATTCTTAATCTACATTAATGCACCAAGGAATTTTTTGTGTTAAAAGCAAGAAACATCTTAGTCTTCAGAATTAACTCTTTTCTTCACACACCTCTAGCTATCAGGCCTACCAATAAACAAAACTCCAAAACAGCTTCCATAAAAAACAAAACAAGATAGCTTCCATAAAAAACAAAACAAGAAAACCAGAAGAGTATCTTAGTCAATCATTCAAAAAAAACAAAACATGCTCTGAAGAAGTAGGTTCCATTTTCCATGGGAATGCAGCTTTCAGTGAAGGTCAGCAATCTTTTCAGGATGTTTGGAAATACCTCGATTTAATATCTACCCTTTGACATTTTCCCAAATTGGAGCAAACTCTTTATCTTGTCACCAGCATTTGAACAACATATCAAATCAAAGCACATATGGTAGCAAAGTTTCATTATTAAATATAAGGTACATGTCTAGTGTGAATAAATTACCACTTTTTTTGTAGAAGACAAAATAGGAGTGATTATTAATTTTTCAGGTACGTGTATTTTTCACTTTGCAACAGAATTCCTTTGAACATAAAAATTCTCTAGAGGGTTTAATTTTTATATATGCTTCACAAACACTTGGCTTATACACAACTGTTCGGCAATGCAAAGGTGGCCTACAGGGAGTCTACCGCTAACGGTGTACAGTATACTCATACACCTAGCAGAGCATCCTCACTTGAGCAGAACAGGACTCTGAAGATTTTCAGAGGAGGCTTGAGAATCATGAATATAAAATAACCCAAGAATAAAGAGTACTTATCAAGTCAAGCTTTTGCCATAACATGGCCAAAGGTGACAAATGGGAAATAAAGAACCATATTACTCACCAACATAACCAGCTATTTGCGTAGAGGGACCTGTGACAAATCCAAGCGCTATCAGTGACCAATCTGTAAAGAGACAAAGGGAGAGTGTTACCATTGTTGAGGAAGTGGAGATATTTGTGAGCAAGTTGTTGACCGCATTCTGACAGAACGGTATTGCAAGGCAGAAGTGGGTGTGGGGTGGGAAGGGTAGGGAGGGCATATTAGAACTGCCTTGCTTCTCCTTCAGCTATGACCCCATATGTCTATTGTATAGCTATCCCTTCTGGCCTGCATACTGAAGCCAGGTCCAGCCCTCAGCAAGAAGCAATTATCAAGGTCTTGATTAAAACCCTCTAATGTGCCATTCCATGTCTTTTTGCTGGTCTTTCTAAAATACAGATATGATCAAGTTCCTTTGCTGCTTAAATCGCTTTTCACTTTGAAGGTCAAGAAAAAAACTCCTTACCAGGGTTTACAGGGCTCTTCAGGAGCTGATCCAAACTCTTTGCTTTCCCAACTTGCTGTCTCCTTCCCCTCCTTACGAACTCATTTGCAAAGTCACACACTCACCATCACTGAGCCTGAAGACTTCTCTGCCTTGAAAAACATGTCTCCCCAGTTCCCATCAAACCTCTTGCCAGCCTGCCCCCAATCATTCTATTTATCCAGTTATCATCAGAAAGCCTCTCCCGACACCCACAGGTCATCAGGTGCATGCCCAGCGTGTTCCTGCAGCACCTTATTTCTAATTCTACCTTAGCACTTAACAGTTTAGGTTCTGACAATATGCCAAAGAATCTGGTCTTTATTGTTTTAGATATTCTTTATTACTGTATTGTCAGTACCTAGTAGAATTCTTGCCATATAATGTGCTCAATAAATGTCTGATCATAACTATATAGACTAAGTCAATTAGCATATGACAGAAAAAGTGAATAATTTAGTAACTATTTATCAAGCATTTAAATACCAGGCATTGAGCTATATTTATCACCAATTTTGCTCTCTGTTTTTTCTTGCATAGATTCTGTCTTCCTATGGTGCAAATGACTTGTCTTGATTCTCTAATTCTTTTCTCAAGACTATTTATTATTCATCCTTCTAGCTTGTGTTCCTGGTGCCTAATTACTCAAAATTGGAATTTGCCTTAATGAGTCCTGACTTTAGTGAACTTTCTTTAAGTTGACTCTTAACTTGTATGACCAAAGGAGTTTGCCAGAATGCTTCTAAGTTTTGAATGAAGCCCTCGGTTCTTTTTTTCAATGGTAAGAATTTTGAAGCTATACAAGTTCAATAGGCTATTTGGTTTAGTTAAGCCATTTGGTTTAGTTTAAGAGTTGGCAAATTACAGTCCTTCTTGTTTTGATATATAAAGTTTCATTGGAGCCATACCCATTTGTTTACATATTGTCTCGGGCTGCTTTTTGCTACAATAGCAGAGCTGAGTGGTTGGAATGAGACTATATCACCTGCAACACCTACAATGTTGGCTTATCTACACCTTTACACTAAGTTTGTCAACTTCTGATTTGGATCATCATCTCATAATATTCCTTCAGTGTTTTCACTGAAGAGGTGTTTTTTGTTTGTTTTTTAACTCTTTTTTTAAAATATATTTTATTGATTTTTTACAGAGAGGAAGGGAGAGAGATAGAGAGTTAGAAACATCGATGAGAGAGAAACATCGATCAGCTGCCTCCTGCACATCTTCTACCGGGGATGTGCCCGCAACCCAGGTACGTGCCCTTGACCGGAACTGAACCCAGGACCTTTCAGTCCGCAGGTCGACGCTCTATCCACTGAGCCAAACCGGTTTTGGCTGTTTTTTAACTCTTGAAGAAGCTCATTTAATTGTTTATTGGAGGATCAAACACAGAAATATCTCCATTATCTTACATTAAATCTATCTGCTACACAGGCATAGAGCAGAACAAGGAGAATCAAAGATGTTAACTTTCTTTGGTCACTTGTATATTTAAATTATAGACTTTTTTCTACTTTTTGCTTTTTTAGATTTTTAATATTTTTCTTTAGTGAAAGAACATTGGTTCTATAAATGGAAAAATATTAAAATATAAACACTTTTATTCATTTGTCCTAGATCTGTCTACTCATTTGAGGTCATTATGGAGGTGATAGAATCTTTTCCATGAACTTCTCTGTAAGGGGAAACTTTACACTCAATACAACAGTGAACAGAAACTGTGGTAGCCCAAATAAGAATAGCAGGGGAAGCAGATAGCTTTTGAGTTGTGTTGGTGGTTTTAGTGGGTCAAATAAAAAGATAATGAGGTTTCACAGGTCTCTGAGAGTTACCCTATAAAAAAGAGTCATATGGTAGTCTTTTTTTATGGACTCCCTGTCTTTTTAATCTGCTTTTCCAGGAGTTATTGAGACTGCCAAACCTTAGAGATGGAAAGCACTTTCAAGGTCTTTGTCCTCATCAGTCCAGTCCTTCAGATCCTTCTATATTCTCATCTTTATAGGCTCATACTGCACATCTCCAATGATGGGACACTGGCTTTATTCACAGGCAATGCATTCACTCTTGGATTATTGCAAATGTCTTTGATCGCTCATGTTGAGATTGATCTTCCAGCAGCTTCCATTCATTGGTCCTAATTTTTCCTATGTGAACCTACAAACCAGTCTACTCTTTTTTCTTCATGGCAATTCTAACGACATTTAAATCCAAGAGTTCCCTCCTCTTCCAGTTGAACATCCCCAGTACCTCCAGCTTTCCCTCATGTAATACTATTTCTGGTTCCCTCACAATTCTTTGTGCCTTTTCTGTTTCAAGTGTGGTTTCCCCCAAGGCAGTGTGGCACCGTCATCTTTCTACTTTCAGATACTGTTCTCACTTGGGTTGCGGGAAACGAGTTAAGTCGGCTCGCGTGAATTGCGCGTACTCCGCGGGAGCCGTCTTAAAACTCGGTTCATATAGATTTGCGGTGGAGTGCGGGAAACGTGTAAACTCGGGCCGATTGTAACTGCGTATTACCAAATATTTCATTTCAATCGAACCCATACTTCAAAAGATATAGGCATTTTAACGCGCCATCTTATATTTTGGCGGGAAATTCACCCGACACCGTAGTGTTCTAAACATCTGAGAACTATGCTACTTTAGGCTTGGTTGTCACACTCTTGCTCATAGCCCTTCAGCGCATGGTTATGTATAAGTTTCAGGTTTTTACATGGTTTTCAAAATCATAATTTCAGATCATTTTACCATAGTCTCTCTGGGAAAGATTATAAATTTATATGATCATTTTTTTTGTATTGGATATTTAGGTTGTTTACATTTTTCTTCTCTTATAAACAATGCCACAACACGATTGCTGTTTTGCATAAGCCTTTCTCATACTATTTTTTATTTACATTTGCTTCCCAGAAAACCATTCCTTATAAATAAATATTTTTGATTGAAAAAGTGTAAGATAATAGAATATAAACAAATTTTACAGATAGCTAAATACAATCTCACATGTTAAGAAAAGTCACCTGACAGAGGAAAAAATAATTTAACAGAAGAATGTATGTATGGGATTTCAAATTAAATAAGGTTTTATTACTCCCCACTTTTACCCCTCTTCCCTCTCAGAACTAATGTCTACGTTCGTTTAAGGAGGCACATAGAGACCAGGGGAGTAAACTGTTTACCTTACAAATGGATGTGATACTGAAAAATAATAAAAATATAAAGCAAATCAAGGACCTCTAAAAAAACAACAAAATATATAACCAAATAGATATATTTTGAAAATATTTTAATGATCTAGATTGCTATAAAAAATAAGAAGGGTGTGAAATTTTTGAATAGATTTCTATTAGAGGGTACTCTTTAGTTATTTAAGACTCAAGGAATTGCCCACCTTTTCCCATCTTGCCTATATGAGAAAATCTCTTCCATTGTAAACAAATATTTATCTTAATATGCATAGATTTGGATATGGATTATGTACAAAATTTGCTTCAAAAGCCTTAAAAATATATGTGCAAGCACTAGTGCCACCTTCAAAATCCTGTATACTTAAAATGCTTATTCAGCGCTCATTTAGAGCAAGATAAGTGCTACATGCTCATCTGAAAGAAAATGCCCTCCAGTGCAATCCCTGAGATGTTAACTAGGAAATACCTTCCCTCATGTCTTCTTCTTACTCTCCTTTCCATACCAGTGAGGGGGTACAATGAATATTCCTCTTCTCTTGAGGTTTAGGTTTATGCATTAGATTTAATTGGTATATTTCCCATTTCCATTGAGTTCCAGGCATCCTGTTGGACATTATGAGCACAGCTATGAACAGATGGATGTGGTCCTTGCCCTCATGTTTCTATGCCAAATTCCCTTGATAGTTGCTGCAAACTATGATCTCAAGGCTCTGAGTCTGGCTTCACCATCCTCATTGTAAGCAGACTGCTGAAAATATGGATAATTTAATGAGGAGAAAGTAGCAGATGTATGTTAGAGTATGATCAGTCTGCCATTCTCTCTCATTAAGCCATCCCACCCTCTACCATAGAGTAGATCCCTGGCAACCAGATAGTATTGAATGAGACTACTACCTTCCTGGCCACAGCTGCTTGGACCAAGTGCTGTCATCTTGCTATGTAGTATTTCCCCCAGAAATGTGGAAATTGGACCACAGGAATTAGCTTTTTTAGGTGGTTGGATTGTAATATGTTCATTTGAGAACTGGAAATGACCATGTCTTTTTCCATGCAAGAGACCAAAGAAAGTCCTCAGAAAGAGAATACAGTAGCCATGTAGAGAGAGGGAGATATGAGAGATAGAGTGTCCAGATAGCATTCTGAGCTTCACCTGCATTCCTGACCTTGTTTTTCATGAGGCAGTTTTAAAATATATATATTAATTATTGATTTTTTGCAGAGCGGAAGGGAGAGGGATAGAGAGTAGAGAGTTAGAAACATCGATGAGAGAGAAACATCGATCAGCTGCCTCCTGCACACCCCCTACTGGGGATGTGCCCGCAACCAAGGTACATGCCCTTGACCAGAATCGAACCTGGGACCTTTCAGTCCGCAGGCCGATGCTCTATCCACTGAGCCAAACCGGTTACAGCCATGAGACAGTTTTTTACTCTTATAATAAATCCCACATTTTTGTTCAAGCTACTTCAGGCTTGTTTCCATAACTTAAAATCAGCGACCTAACTAATATGCTGGGGTTAGAAAGGTACAGAAGGAGGGGAGGGGTGCCACCTTAACAAATCCAGGTAAAATGGTCTAACAGTGAGAGTGACGAGTTACTGCGGGAAGCACTGCTTGGCAGCAGTTAAAAGATGAAGGGAGGTTGGGGTTATATGCTCAAACTTGATGTAAGTTAAAAGGAGACATGAAAATTAGAAATAATCAAATCTCAGAGCTGCCATAATTTGAGAGTTAGCACAAAAAGCCTTCTTAATCAGAGAGCAAGAAAGATCCTTGGAGATGTAAATTACAGAAAAAATAGTGGTGAATTTTAGGTATAATCATTCAAGATGTAGTGTTCTCATTTGAAGTAATGAGAATGGCTTTAAAAAAAACCCAGAAAGGTTAGAATTTAAAGATAAAAATCATCTGATTAAAACAGTCACCTAAAAAGGTTGGATTCTGCCCTGGTTGGATTATGTGGCTCAGTTGATTGAATGTTGTCCCATGCACCAAATGGTCACCAGTTTGATTCCCAGTCAGGGCACATGCCCTGGTTGCAACTTTGGTTAGGGTACATATGAGAGACAATTAATCTATATTTCTCTCTCACATCGATGTTTTTCCCTCTCCTTCTCCCTTCCTCTCTCTCTAAAAGATCAATAAAAAACATTTTTTAAAAGGTGGGATTCTTGTTTCCTTAAATCTGTGTAAACCAATTCAAGGATGCTAGTTGTTCAAATCATGTGGTGGACAACTAAGCATGTAAGACAGACCCTGGCTGGCTTCACAGGTACCAGCTGTGTCACATCAGGAAAGTCCCGGAATCTCTACAGGCCTTAAGCTCTTTCATCTTAAAATAGGGTGGTGTATATGTGACTTAAGAGGGTTTCAGTGAGATTAAATGAGATACTGTAAGTAGCATAAGACCTGGCATAAAATCTGTCAATATATTTTGGTATCTTTATTTATTTATTTATTTTTTTGCTTTTCATGATACACTTGGGTTTTTGCTCAATCCAAAAGACATTCAAAATGAAAACAGAACATTAAGTAGGAGACAACTATTTCACAAAAACTGAGATTGATGAATTCTTATTCTGCATGTCCTGAAATGATCAAACAAATGAATAAACAAATCAGTCCTCACCTAGAACACAGTGCTGTGATTGTCTGGCTACTATTCCGAAGGTTAAGATGGAATATAAGCTCCATAACGTAAGCTTTCAGTTCTGTTTCTTCCTTATTAAATTCCCAATTCTGAGCACACTGCCTGATGCACAACAGGTACTGAAAGAAGGAAGGACAAATAACAAAGGAGGGAATGAAGGAGGAAAGGGAGAAAGGAAGGAAAAAAGGGGTACATTTATTTTATCATGAATACTCTAAAATTCTTTAGATGTATTTCTAGAAGATGAATAGTAGAAGAGGACTCTGTAGATTTCTACCCTGATGCACCCACTGGGACAATGCCAGAAAGCCCAGTGCTTTTTATAAACCACCCAGCAAGAGGCTAAATATTTTCCCAGCAAAGCTAAATTCACAGAGGCTCTAGTTGTGAGCTGAAGCAGAAAGGACAAGGAGTCAACTGCAGGGGTCCAGCTCTACTGCTTGAAGTGTATCGATGCAACCCTATAGTGGGAACATGTCCTAGGAGAAAAAAGCCCATGGGCAGCACACTGCTGAGGACAAAGCACCATCCATCTACCCATGCAGCTATCCACCAAATGTGGGTAGACACACTTACTTCTTGGGCTGATGTAGTTTTGGGGTGGATAGGAGAAAGAGATCAGTGGTATTGGTTCTAGAATGCCACTTTGCTGCCGAGTCCCTAGGAGACAGTCTGATTCACTTATCTATATGCATTCAGTTACTTAATCCACTGATGTTGACTGCTTGGGAAGGCCCAGTTATATAAGAGTATATGAGAGGAACCACCAACTTAATTTAGAATTTAGGGAGATGACATTAATGTTAGGAGGTAACATTTCAGAACAGAGAATGGGTGAAAATGAGTTGGTCGGCTGAAGAGTAGGGGGAAGGAACCTCCACACAGAGGAAACAACATGCACAAATATCTGGCAATGAGAGGAGAAATGGTATATTTGGGAGAGCTATAAGGAATCCAGCATGGCTGTGCCAAGGGCAAAGAGAGGAAAGGCAGGAGTTGAGGCTGGTGTCTTGAAGGGGCCAGGTCTTGAAGAGCTTTGTAAACCATGCCCATAGGTGTCTACTCTTTCCTTAGAGCAGTGGGGAGTGTTGAAGAAAAACAGGAGACTGAAACAGTTGAAGTGAGAGATGATGGTGGTCTGATCTAGATTAATGGCTGTGGGAATAGAGAGAAGGGGACAGATTAAGAGATAATTAGAAGGTACGAATTCAAAGTCTCTCTCTATGGTATAGATGGTTCAGGTCATATTTTCTCTGTGGTTTGGATCCCTCATTACAGGTCTGTAGTGTTTAACAAGAGAGTCATAATCATTACATTGGTGTTAATATATTGTCATCACTTTTGAATGTTGGTCAGGGTCTGGCCTTTAGTGATAGTGTGATATTCACCAGATAGTACATGTAGCCTGGAGGATGTATATATATTTATTTTTTAGCTTGTCAGCACCCAAGGTCAGGGACTCCATCTGCTTCACTTCCATGAAGCTATAAAACCACAGCACAACTAATGTAACACAATAGACCAGAAAGTGACCCCAATTTTCCCATTGGTCTGAAAGCCCTGAGGTCAGCTCTTCTCAGGGCTCTCAGTGAGCAAGCTATAACAGAGTGGGGGACCTCTGCTCTTTGGCACCACTTCTGCCACATGTATGCCACAGTTAAATGTGCAACATTAAGAGAAACTAAATTGAATTCAGAAATTGGTTGCTGAGGCCATGGGTATTTGATCATGGCACTTGGAGTCTATGGGGGTAGATGTGCACAGTCTTTGATTCCAGTCTATGTGATCCTGAAGCCTTAGGATGAGATTCCTGTCCTTGCCTCAACTTCTCGAGCTATGAATGTATACATTAATCATTTGTTGTGTCCATTGTTTATTTTCCCCCTATGCCTCTCAAATATGGGGAGTTTTTTATATTTTATATTATATCCCCAATGCTTGGAAAAGTACCTGGCAGAGCAGGTATTCAGTTAGTATTTATTGAAGAGCTAAATTAGCTGAAATAAGCTTGGGGGACATTATTTGAGATAAGGCTTCAGGTGTATTCACATTTCAAATGGGACTCATAATATGTCTTATACTTTTTTCAGGGCTCTTTTGAAGCTTTAATGAAAAAATGAAACTCCCCTCCTTAGATATTCAATTGCCATTTTTGTATTTTAGCTAGTTTACAGCGTCATACCTAGCTGACCATCCATCCACCCATCCCTCATCTAGCTTAGCACTTATTAGCATCCATCCACCCATCCCTCATCTAGCTTAGCACTACACAGCTAGATGCTGTGTAGAGCATCTAGCACTATTCCATATCAAGGACTGTGCTAGACGCTACAGTCACTATCTCTAATGTTTACATCAACGCTGTGATGTGATTCTCTGTATCTCATTTTGTAAATGAGGAGGCTGAGGCTCAGCAAGTCTACACAGATGAAAAGTGGCAGATAGGCATTCACATTCTAGGTCTGTCTAATTGGCTTTTGACTCCTAGTTTTTCCATTTTCTCTGTTGAGTTTCTCTTCCCTGAAATTGACACTAAAATGCCTACTTCACAGGATCCTATGCATGTGCCTGGCTATATACACAGTCAATTATGTAAAGCACTTATATAGCACTTCATCATTGCCACTGGGCACCCTGAATGATGATCCTTATGGCAAATCACACACAATGCCCGCCCCATTTTTTCCCCCTATGTTCCTGTCATTCAGTATTTATGGACATTTCAGCAGGGAAACCACAAATGACATTGCCCATTGCTGCTCACTGCTAGTGTCTGATGGCATCCAGGTGCCCTGTCTCTGAGTTTCTGAGAGCCTTGCCCAGCTCTGCTCCATCTCCTATCCTGGATAAACTCTCACTCTTGAATTCAGGCACATGCCCTCTCTGGAGAAGCTCCAGATGTTTCTTTATGGTCTCTCATCAGCCCCTTCCTGCTAAATTCCCTGAAAAAGCCTTTTCTTAAAGATTCCTTTCAGCAACCAAAATTAAATTTGTTAGGAATAGTAAAAGTATTGCTCTATGTATAATTTTATGCAAAGCCAAGAAAACAACATTAAATACTAAAAAGACTACAAACACTCCATTTCCCACTATTAAATGAAGCATTTTGGGTTAGTTTCTTACAATGCTGGGTGCTAGGGCCTTGTCTAGTTGTATAGAGGATTTTTGATACACCTGGAAGACAAGCATAGGCCCAAATCCAAGCCCAGCTCTACCTTTAAAATTAGCTTTCTGTGTGACTATGCCTTGGCCACACAGTAATGCCAGCTTGACAAGGACTTTCTCTCTTTTTACACCTGTGTCATCATTGCAAGAAGGAGGAGAATGGTATTTGAGTATACAGTGGCTAGTTTCATACTCAGATCACAGGGAAGTAGCCAACTGAGAAGTAACAGTTACTTAATGGTTGCAATAAATCAGGAAAAATTAGGTGCTTTACATGTATTTTGTAATATTAATGTTTTACAATGCTGCAAAGCATATATTCCCATTTTGCATATGTATAATTCAAGGCTCAGATATATAGTTTGTCCACATCACATAGGATTGGAGTTAGAAATTGACCTCAAGTATCTCTACCTCCAAAGTGACTACTCTTTCTACCCTACCCCACACTTAGCACTGCCCATTTATTTCTTTTCTTCCTTGTATTACTTGTGTGTATGGCTTTCAGGCTCCTTTGAGTGGGGAGGATGTGCCACTGGACCCTACAGGACACCTATTACATTTGCCTCTCTACAGGATTGGGAGACATAGTAGCTGTATAATTCACAGAAACAAACACTAAGAGACTGCCAACCTGAGGAACAAAGAAACATGCCCCAAATGAAAGAACAGAACAAAATCCGAGAAAAAGAACTAAACAAAATGGAGACAATCTACTGAATGCAGAGTTCAAAAAACTGGTTATAGGATGCTCAGTGGACTTAGAGGAAGAGTAGATGAATTGACTGACAATTTCAACAAAGAGATAAGAAACATAAAAAGGGAATTAGAAAACAAAAATCAGTCAGAAATGAAGAATGCATTAACTGAAATGAAGAAATAATTACAGGGAATTAACAGTGGAGTAGATGAAGCAGAGGATCAAATCAGAGATTTGGAAGATAAGAAAACAGAAAACATTCAATCAGAACAGCACAAAGAAAAAAGAATACATAAAAGTGAGGTAAGTATAAGAAGCCTCTGGCACAACTTCAAGCATACCAACATTCACACCATAGGGGTGCCAGAAGGGGAAGAGGGAGAGCAAGAATTGAAAACCTATGTAAGAAAATAATGATGGAAAATCTCTGTAATCTGGTGAAGAAAATAGATATACAAGTCCAGGAAGTACAGAGTCCCAAACAAGATTATTCTACCCAGCAAAGGTATCATTTAGAATCAAAGGACAGATAAAGAGCTTCCCAGATAAGAAAAAGTTAAAAGAATTTATCACCTCCAAACCAGTATCACATGAAATGTGAAAGGGTCTTCTTTAAAAGGAAAAAAAATTAAAGTATGAATAATAAAATGGCAATACATACTTATCAACACTTGAATCTAACAAACAAACAAACAAACATAAAACAAACATAACAGAAATAGACTCATAGATACAGGGAACCTTTTGATGGTTGCCAGAATGAAGTAGGTTGAGGATATGGGTGAAAAGGTGAAGGGGTTAAGAAGTAAAAATTGGAAGTTACAAAATAGTCATGGAGATGTAAAGCCCAGCATAGGGAATATAGTCAATAATATTGTAATAACCATGTCATATAGGTATGAGATTTATTGAGATGATTACTTAGTAAGTTATAAAATGTCTAATCATAGTAAGTTATAAAATGTCTAATGTATGCCTGAAAGATATAATATTGTATGTCAATGGGAATTTAAAAAAATAAAAATTATTTAAAATTTAAAAACCTATGTGTAAACATGCTTTATTTTGATTATTAACTGTTAACTCTATTCATCAGACATAGGAACTGGACTTATTCATCTTATATCTTTTGTGGCCATCTGTGCTCAGAACTGTTTTATACATTTTGCCCTTGAAAAATGGAACTATAATTCTTTTAGTTATGAGAGGAAAATAAAAGTCCCCCAAATAATAATGCTTTGATTTTTTTCTTACTTACCCTTTTTGAACTTCTTTTATTTATATAAAAATGGCAAACTGCCTTTTTTATTGCTTCAAATTACATTTGTTAAAATACTTCTGTGCTGCCAAGTTCCAACCTGAAGCCAATGTTCATATCCAAGTCACAAACAGGAATGAGGAATGTGTTTGGGTCCTTTCCCTTACTCCCCTTCTTAGAGTCTCAATCCAAACTTTCCTCTACGTTAAATCTATACTTCTGTTAACATTTAAAACACTGAGATAAAAGTACTTCTTTCTGATTATTGCATCTGGAAAGAGTTTGACCCAGCTTTTATTTATATGGATTCCAGGGAAAGCCAAAGAAAAAAATAAAGACAAACAAGACTGTGCTGTACTCGTCAGAAACAAAAGGTCTGCTGACATGCATGGTCCTGGAAAGACCCATGGCATTGGTCAAAGCTCAAAACTGAAATCATCCTCAAGAAACAGAAATATGTATTAGAGGCAAAATTGCAACCTTAAGGAGACAATCAAGACATTACAATAATGAGTGGATTTTTTTGACATCAGAAACAAAACAATTCTTATCTCATTATGGTTTGCCCTTTTTATTCCATGCTGGGAAGGTACAATGTATTGGAGTGTGCTAGTCCTTCCAACTTTGGAAGGTAATGGGAAATGTGGTGGGTTCCAAAGGAGGAAAATGGAGCACCTAGGGCAGCTTTTAGGTTACATATTGAAAAATCATTATTGTGAAAGAGTGTGAGTGTGTGTGTGTGTGTGTGTGTGTGTGTGTGTGTGTGTAAGCATTTTTTGGAAGATTTTTTTAAAAAAATATCTAAAAGGCTAAATCTTCAAGATCAAAGGTAGCCAATAGGGCTTCTGAAATGCTTGACATCAAGTTTTCAGGTTTTCTTCTGGGCTCATTCGGCTCACTCCAGGGAAAGGGTGTGGGGGGAGACAAGCAAAGACAGGTTTCTTCTTTCTAACTTCCATGGAAAACTGCAGTGTCTTGTCAGGCACATGAAGTGGGGATTCTCTCTACTTTACAAATGCGCAAACTGATAAGCAACAGACTAAGAGACCCCCACCCCCTGTTTATTACTTCAGAGTTTGGGCCAGACAGTTCCTATCTTTGAGTATCATACTCTTTCTTGAGTAAAGCACTTAACTATTTCAACTACCCATCAACCAAAGGTCAAATCAATTATATCAGGCTCCTCCTTCCCATATTTTCTGGGGACAGAGCACTGAGTAGGTACTTAGGGAATCCAGGTCTCAGTGTTGGCTCTGCTGTAACTTTCTCCGTGACCTCAGTCAGGTACCTCATTGGCTCTCAGTTTCCTCATCTGTGGAATGGGCAGATTGGGCCAGATAATTGTAATCTCCAGCTTGAAAAGAACAGGGCTCTAATGAGTTGAAACCATGCTGGGAGACACATGTTGTTAGATACTAACACATAGGTTTCTTTTGCCTCAGAGTTATAGTTGTTCCTTTTGTTACTTCTCTCCCCTCCTCCTTCATCCTCTATATTCATCTCACTTCCAAAACACATTGAGATGCTGATCCATCTGGCAATCTAATGTTGGACGGATCCTGACTGCTGGAAGCCTGGTTAAACTACTGGCTTTCTTAATAAGAAGCAGGTCTTTGCTCTGTCCTGGAGCTGCCTGTGACAGAGCTGTGCGATGTCCAGGCCCCCCAGACATGGAGAAATCCTAAATGCACTTGATGACCACCTGTCCTAATCTTCTCACTCAGTGTATTGCTCAATTTTATGAACATGATCATTCTCTGGCTAGGCCCCTGCTTTTGCTACCCAACTGATACAAAAAAGTTTGGGCAACAGTCCAAAGCAGCATTTATCATTTGCTGTATCAAATCCAGGGGAATTCACTGCCCCCTGAGAATCCAGGCTGTGGTTTCCACATGTGGAAAGGTGCTTCCCCTAGGCCAGAGTGCAGCAACATTGCATGGAGGTGCTTCTATGCAGGGATCAAAACATGTGCTTAGAACCCCCCTTACTACTATCATCTGTGTCTTCCTAGGGTACAGGTAAAACTGGTCCTGAAGCTAAGTAGAAATTGCAGTTCCTGAGTTTTGTTTCTGAGTTTTTCTGAATCAACTGAAAGGGTCTCAGTTGTACCAACATGCATATATACTGTAGTGTCCTAGAGGAGAGAGGTGACACGTCCTCTGTCCACGCACTGACCAGACCATACTGAGAATATTGTGTGTTGGCCTCAGCAGCACACTTTACACAAAAAGACTTGCATTCTTAAAAATACACCTTTGTTTCTTAAAATTTCATGCACTCCAGGGAATTGATTAGATAGCCACATGCATATTGAATAGACATGCCTATCTGGAGGATATCCAGTTGTGTGCACTTGTATGACTACCAGTTGTTCAATTCAGATGCCCTATATCCTCCTTCTCACCAATGTGGCTAAGCCAACTCCTCTCCTGGGGCCCCAGACCTCCCCATGATGCAGCAACTAAAGGGTTAATACCTGGACCATCAGGATGACCAGGTTCTAGCTAGCCCCATGACCAGTCCCTGTTATAATGTGTCAGTGCTTGTGAATATGATTTGTTACTGCTCTTAATATTGCCATTCTTCTAATGAATTAGGTGAATTGTAAACAAACACAAAAATAGTGATCAAGAAGGATGAGATAAAGGGAAGGAATACACGTTCTCATATTTTATTTTGTTATTACAATGGGTCAGATCACCCCCATTTGAGACACTGGTGATTTAAAACACTCTATTGCCTTTTGAAACCAACTTCTTTCCTCTTTATTCTTCTCACAACCTTTGTTCAATCATCATTCCTCACATGTAACAGCCTTCCAGGTGGTTCTCCTGACTCCATTTTTTTCTAATCTTAGACTTTATCTCCACACAAAAGCGTAAGATGTATTTCTGTGAATGCACCCTGACCTGAGACTTCTCTGCATAGCCACCTCTGATGTCCCTCAGAACTGACAGAGGGGTCTCCTAGTAGAGCACCTACCAAAATAAATACTCTTCTGGAAAAAGTCAAAGCATGTGCAATGGGTGGGATTTTCCATGTCATTTTTTAATTTCTATTTCTATCACAGGACTATCAGAAGCCTTGAATGTGCTCTGTGAATTGTGATCTTACAAGACAATTCAGTGTACATCATTTCCCAAACATTTTGGTCATGAAACGTCTTTTCCAGCACATTTCTACCAATGACACTCAAACAGTGGTTCATTGAATATCAGTTTGAGAAACGCTGGCCTTTAAAATAAAGTCCCAACAGCTCAGTAAGTTTGTCAACATCCTGTGTCATCTGCACCCTAACTATCATTCCAGCCCCTTTCTTTGGTATTCTTCCTTCTTATGGACTTTCACTCCCACTCCTTGTTTTAGGCAAGTAGTCCTCAAAGTCTGGTTCAGGGAATCCTATAAGTCACCAAGATTCCTTTAAGAAGTCCATGAGGTCAAACCTATTATTTTCTTAATAATACTAGGATATTACTTGCCTCTTCCACTGTCATTATCTCATGGATATACAGGGGAGCTTTCTAGAGACCATGGAGGTATAAATTTTGCAACAGACTCAGTGCAGTACCAGATATGATAATCCAGCTGACTATTATTAAGCCACATTAAAGATATTTGAAAAAAAAGTAAAACAATTCATTTTTCTTTTGTTTCTGGAAATACAGTTACTTTGGATAAAGTATGTTGTGTTACCATGGACCAAATTTATTATTATTTAAAATTACTAATGATTATGTTTAAAGTTTCTCAGTTTTGATTTCTTATATAGAAGATTTTACTAGATAAAACCCATACAAACAAAACCTCTTTGGGGTTCTTAAAATTTTAAGTGCATAATGGAGTCTTTTTTTAAACCCTGAATTGACAAGGAATAATTAATAAATACATCTGTATATATTTAAAGTGTAAAATGTGATGATTTAATATACATATACATTATAGAGTGATTATTAAGATCAAGATAATTATCACATTCATCACCTCCCATAATGAGCTCTACTGAAGGGCCAATCCAAGTAGGAGGTAACTAGGAATAAACTGGGGTCTCCAGAATGGAGAACAAGGGTTTGGAGTAGAGTATAAGACACCACAGAGAGAATCTAAGTGGCTCTAGGAGTAGGACCACAGAGAATTTGATAATGTGTATGAGGCCTTGTACCACAGAAAAAATACTGGGTACAAGAGTACAAGGTAGATGAGACATAGAACAAGTTTATTAACATCCTTAAGATATTCTTTTCATTTCTTTTATTCATTTCCTTTTATATGCCACTACAAAAATGATCCTACTCTAGAGAAGGAATGGGTTTGAAAGATCTGTGAATGGCTGCTGTGACTTAGCTGATATGCATTCTAATTATGATATTCAAAGTCTCTTGATCTCTTGCACCTCAAATTATATACATTCTTGGCTCTGTGACTTAGGTTGGTGCTAGCCCTGTGTGTATGTGATGAAAATAACTTGATTTTGCTCCTGTTTTACCAATTCAGTGTTTGCAGTTTGACTATTACTCCCCCATCAACATATATGTTCCAGTCTATCTCTGTGTTGTTAACATTATTTGTCAATAATCATTGCCTTTTCCTGTGTCTGAGTGCCCAGAGGCCATTGTGTTTGGGTTTATCTTGAAAATCCAAATAATGTAAGTGGAAAGCATAAATAATAGATCAGGCTTCTTATTCCTTGGGGGGTCTGGCAGGCCTGTCTAGAAATGTAGTTTATTTTAGTCTCTGTCCAGTTCAATTTTAAGGTCTATGGGAGCAGTGATAAGACTTGAATCAGAAAATATTAACAGGGAAGATATCCCCCTCCCTTATCAATAGTCTTGTTAAGTATCATGTGGGCAGCAGGGTAAGTGTGGGAATAATAGGGAACTCATACAACTTAACAAAAGGAAGATAAACAATCCAATCAAAAAATGGACAAAGGATCTAAATAGACACCTTTCAAAAGAGGACATTCAGAAAGCCAAGAGACATATGAAAACATGCTCAAAGTCACTAATCATACGAGAGATGCAAATCAAAACAACAATGAGGTATCATCTCACACCTGTCAGACTGGCTATCATCAACAAATCAACAAACGACAAGTGCTGGAGAGGATGTGGAGAAAAAGGAACACTTGTGCACTGCTGGTGGGAATGCAGACTGGTGCAGCCACTATGGAAGACAGTATGGAGTTTCCTCAAAAAACTAAAAATGGAACTCCCATTTGACCCTGTGATCCCACTTCTAGGAATATATCCCAAGAAACCAGAAACACCAATCAGAAAGGATATATGCACCCATATGTTCATAGCAGCACAATTTACCATTATAAACTTTTGAACAATAATAGATACGGAGGCAGAGCTCCCTCAAACAGATTGTCAAACTGCAGCAGGAAGGCCGGGGAGGGTTGGGGGGCAGGAGGGAGGGGAGTAAGAGATCAACTGAAGGACTTGTATGCATGCATATGAGCATAACCAATGGACATAAGACACTGCGGGTAGGGGAGGCCAGGGGATTGTCAAGGGCGGGGGGGAAAAAGGACACATATGTAATACCCTTTGTAATATTTTAAGCAATAAAAAAAATTTAAAAAAAAGAAATGAACAGAATTTGGAAAACATCAGAATTTGGATTTTTTTCCCTTTAAGATTTCAGGATGGCAGGAGGGAGAGGAGATGATAACCCTGTACAATTGCCACTTATACTTTAAAACAAGCAAAAAAGTCTCCATTAAAAAGGGAACAACTACCTGCTGTGAATTTAACAAATCTTAGCCTGAGGCCTATTTCTCTCTATTAATTTGCTTTTATTTATTTATTTTTATTCTCATATTCTTTCATGCAAAGGCAAGGCAATCAATGAAGGCACTTAAATTCTTTTCTCCCCACTTCAAGTAAAAGCTAACACGCGTGAGTTCTCATTCCCTAGATTTGCACAAAAAGCTTCCGCTTCCTGATGTCATCACCCCAACTTCTCACGATCATCTAGTAACTGTTCATTTGTTCAATTTTGTTTTATTCCTCCATCTACCACCCCAAAAATAATTATTTACCATCTACCATATGTAACTGCTATGCCTCCAGCCTCTCTCGCTCTCAAACTCTCTTTCCTATAATTAACAGGGTTATTTTTCTTAAAATACATATTTTATATTGCCTAGCTGGAAAGCTTTCCACTGCTCCCTAATGCCTCCATGGAAAGATAAAGTGTAAAACTCTTCACCGACCAGTAGTATTCAAGACTATCAAATTCAAATGTCTGGATTCTGGCCAAGGTAAAGTAAATGGGACCAGACATAACCACCTGTCTAAAATAACTAAACAACACACACAACTAGACAAAATATATGAAACAATAGTTTGCAGACACTGGACATGGAGCAATTCAAAAGAATGAACCCTGATAGAGGGGAAATAAATGAGGTGTGCCCTGCAATTGCCCCGGTTGACTGTCTGGAGGAGTTGCCAGGAAACAGCGGGAGAAGGGGAGCTAAGGCAGAACATCAAGGACACCTTGAGTTGATAAGATAGTTCACTAAATATCATGGAAAAGAGCTGCTCAGAGAGCTCCAGAGATTTACACAGGGCCCTGCAGTCTTTACCTGAGTACTGGTCAGAACATACATGTGAGGAAACTACCTAAGGACAAGGAAGCAGCACCCGAAAAGATTACAGAAACAGACACTGGAGCTCACACATGGCTAGAAAAAGTTCTTGTTCCCACCAGCTAGCATAAACATTTCTCATAATTGGTAGATAAACAAGTAAAGTATTTGGACAAATTTTGCCTTGGTGGTGAGATAAATTTAGCACTAGACTTAAGCCTCCTATGGTCCTGCTTGTTAGATAAACCTGAAAAGAATTAGATTGTTTCCAAGTAATTTAACTGCATCCTAGAATATTTTAAACATATTTATAGGAATGCAAACCATTTAGCACCCAGCCAGATAATAAGAATAGATTAGATAGAAATGGATAGAAAACAAATAGCAAGTTACTAGATTTAAACCTAAGCATATCAATAATCACATGAAATGACTAAACGCCATTTAAATGGCAGAGTTTATTAAACTAGATAAAAAAGAAGACCCGCATATATACTGCTTCCAATAAACCAAGTTTATATTTAGAAACACAAATAGGTTACAACTTAAAGAACAGAAAAGAAAATGCTGCGCTAATAATCAAAAGGATGCTGTACTGAAAATGTAGTATATATTAATATCAGAAAAAGGAGATTAGCAGAGAGATGATGATATTTTGTAATGATAATAGTCATTTTATCAAAGGAACATAAGATTTCTGAATATTTATACACTTAAGAACTAGAGCTTCACAATATTTGAAGAAAAAAATACTAATAGAACTGCAAGATGAAATAAACAAATCTACAATTAAAGTTACTATTTCAACACTCTGCTCTCCCTCATTTATAGAAAAGGTAGAAAGATCAGTAAAGATCTAGTAGATCTGCCAACTATTAGTCAATTTGACCCAATCAACAGTTGTAGACACACTACCTAACAACAGTAAGATATGTATTTTTTCAAGTATACCTGAAATATTTTCTAGCATTGGCTATACTCTAAACCATATTATAAGTCTCAATAAATTTAAGAGGATTCAAGTAATAGCACATATATTCTATGACCATAATAGAATTAAATTTGAAATCAATAAGAATGAGTTCTGGAAAATTCCCAAATTTTGGATGGAACTGGAGAGCATTATGCTAAGCAAAATAAGCCAGGAAGAGAAAGATAAATATCACATGATCTCACTCATTTGTTAAATATAATAAACAACATAAACTGATGGAAAAAAATGGAACCAGAGTCATAGAAGCATGGAACAGACTGTCCAATCTATGAGGGAAGGCAGGGGGTGAGAGAGTAAGAGATCAACCAAAGGACTTGTATGCATGCATATAAGCATAACCAATGGACCCAGATTGGAAGGGGGGGTAAGGACATGTGCTGGGGGGTGGGGTGACCAAGGAGAAGTCAATGGGGGAAAAAGGAGACTTATGCAATACTTTAAATAGTAAAGAATTTAAATAAAAAACACCACACTAAATAATGTAAATATCACATGGGTCACAAAGAATAAACCAAACAGGACACTGAAAAGATTTTGAACTAAATAAAAACTGAATACAATATTAAAAATTCAAGCAGTACTTACAGGAAAATTTATAACAGTGAACATCAATATTAGAGTAGAAGGTCTTAAAACAATGATTTTTCTTTGCATCATCTATAATAATAAAAGGGTAATATGCTTATTAGAGCGGACATCCTTCCAGACATCCTTCCGGACAAAGCCGCAGAGGGTGGGGGCCGAGACAGAGGCCACAGAGGCCCCTGGCCAGGGTGGCAAGGGGCAGGGGCTGGGGCCAAGGCCCTTGCAGGAATTTTGTGCATAGGGCCTTTAGTAGGATATAAAAACATTTGTAATCTGACTCTATGTACTTTTATAGTGATATCTCTCTCTACTACCAATGAATACTAATATTAATATCAGTAGCCATTGTAACAGCAATTTTACTAACAGCTGCTGCTTATTTATTCAGCATTTATTATTTATCAGACATTTTTCATACAAGTTCTCATTTAACCATTTAAATAGGTGTTACATGTATCATCTCATTTATTTCTCACTACAATTTTATAAGGTAGTATTATTACCTCCCGTTTAGGAATATATCCCAAGAAACCAGAAACACCAATCAGAAAGGATATATGCACCCCTATGTTCATAGCAGCACAATTCACCATAGCTAAGATCTGGAAACAGCCTAAGTGTCCATCAGTAGATGAATGGATTAGAAAACTGTGGTACATCTACACGATGGAATACTATGCTGCTGTAAAAAAGAAGGAACTCTTACCATTTGCAACAGCATGGATGGAACTGGAGAGCATTATGCTAAGTGAAATAAGCCAGTCAATGAAGGAAAGAGGCCACATGATCTCACTCATTCATGGATAATATACAAAGCTCTTTTCCAAATACACAGGTAGTGAGTTTCAAATTTAGGACTCACCATTGATTTGCATGGCTTCAAAGTATATTTCCTTAGCCATATTGATTTTTATTTTTCCATTTGAATACTCCTTGATTCCCCTTGAACTTCCACTCCAATTCTAGGGACTCAGTATGGTATTTGGATCATAGTTGGGATATAGGAATGGAGAAAGAAACATTTATAAATCATTGAATGATCAATCTGTACCAGATCCTATGATTGCCTTTCATACTGGTATATCTATTTTTTTTTTAAAATATCAGGACTGTGTGAACTTATTATTATTATTTACATTTAAGCTTCCAAATATATATTATTATTTCCCCTCTTCTACATCTCTACTTGCCCCACAGTCTAGGACAATATAATTTCTTGTCCAGACTACTGCTATAGTTTCCTAAATGGTTTCCCAATTTTTATTCTTGCCTCCTCAAAATCTGTTTTTTCACAGAGTAGCAATAATAATCTTTGAGATAATATTCAAAGTAATATACATCAGGCCATTTATATTCTCTGCTTAAAAAAATATCACATGCCTTTAGATTGGAAAACTAACTCCTTAGTGAAGCAAACAAGATTTGGTCCCTATCCATCTTGTCAACCTCAACTCTTTCTACTTTGCTCCTGGTTATAGCCAGGCCATACATACTGGGCTTTTAGTATTGGTATATTCCAATCCCTTTTTCATCTGTAGTTTTCATTCATGCTGTTTCTTTTTCCTGGAATACATTTTTCCGATTCCACCTGGAAAATCTTATCTATGCTTCATATACCACCTGATATTATAATTTTCTATAATCCTTTTGGACCCTCTTCCAATATCAATTTGCCTTATTAACCCCTCTAAGAACTCCCTGTTCTTTTATTTTGTTGCTCTTATCACAATTTAGAATCATATAGTATTTATTCATGGCACTGAGAGTTAGCAGAGTTTTAGATTTTACTCAAGTCAGTAGTCAATTTTCTACCTTATAGTATTGTGCAGCAGCATTTTACCCCATGGTTGTCCACTTCTATTTTTGAAACAATGTCTGTTGGCTCCCATGACACCACACTCTCTTGTTTTTTTTGGGTGTGTGTGTGTTGTTTTTTCCCTCCTCTACAGATGCTGCTTATTTTCCTTTACTCGAGCCTGCTTCTCCTCTAGCATTCTAAGTGTTGGCAGGCCTGGGTATTTTTTCAGTATATTTATTGTCTTTATCCACCAAAATGGAAGTTTTTTAAGTCAGTAAATGCAATGAAAATACCACAGACATTTGAATCATATGTATCTGTGTAGATTCCCAGCTGTAACATTTAGTAGTTCGATGAACTTGGCCAAGTTATTTAACTTCTCTAAACCTTAGTTTCCTTCTGTGAAATTAAGATAATGATTGTATCTCTTTCATAGAGTTTTCATAGAGCATGAAAAATAAGGTAGCCCTTATTCATGTTACAGTGTAGTTATAGGATAGTAGATCAGTCTTAATTACCTTCATATTTCCAGTGCATGGAAGGCACCAACAGGTCTGCTGAGTGAATTTATTTTCCGTATAACCTGAGTACATGCAAGACTTTCTGTTTTAGGGAAGACCACTACAAACAACGTTTGCTCAACTACAAACTATGTTCCTGGCATGAGAAAGGACCTGATGCAATGCAGTATCCACACCATTCACATCAAATACACAAACACTGGGCCTTGTTCAAGGCTTGCCACGCACACCAAATTGCAATGCTTCTTGTTTACAAAGACTGTAACTCAAGCATGGCTTGCACACTCATGGGCACACACTGGAACAAATTATTCTTATCTTTGGAAGTTTATGGCCATGGAAACAACTGTCACACTCCTATACTTCATTCCAGGGAAACAGGACAGGGAGGACTTCCATGAACAAACACAGACAGAAGTTGGGTTAAACCAGATAGCACACAATTTGGTGTGGTGTTTTAATGATGAAGTCAAGGCTAATTGCCAGGAAACTCTGGCAGTTTTTACAGTGAAAAGAGCAAGCATTTTGGTCAAGGGGTCAGGGGAGGAAGATGTGGGCAATGGTGATACTTATTGATTTCTGGGGTCTGGATTCTATTTACCTTTGGGGCCTGTCAAAGCAGCAGAAAGAAAAGAAATAAAATGCAACAATTCTATCTCCAGGCATTTCAATTCCTGTTGGAGTTTTACTTTCAAATGGCTGACACTCTGAATTTCTGCACGAATGACTCCGATATATTAAGGATCAGGAGCTGGAAGAAGGTAAAGTAACATAGTCTTAATTGAGGTCCTTGGTGATTAATTTTGCCTCCATCCTCCACAAAGTCACTGACAAAATACTTCTAAAATTCTAATCAGATGAGTTCACTCTTGACTGAAGGCCTTCAATAGCAATCTGCTGCATACAGGATAAAAATCCAAATTCTCTAACCTAGAATATAAGTCCCTTCATGTCTGGCCCCAAAAGTTTCTGTGGCCTTATTCTCTACATTGTAGCCTTATGAAAATATCCGTTCTTCTCAGAATAAAGAATGTTGTGTCCTGAAACTCAATGCCTTTACAAAAGTTCTCTTCTGTTTTAAGAATGTCCTTCCTCATCTGATCTACTTGGCCAACTCCTATTTTTTTTTTAAAAAAACCCAGTGTTATGCTTTATTGAATCACTTCCAGGTTCCCCATGCTCTCCTCCTGCCCGAGTTGACTGCCTGTTCTTACTCCAATATCCACAACATACATCTACATCCTCAAACTGTAATGCAATTAGTTATTGACATCTTGTATCCCTCATTGACCTGGACATTCCTTGAGGGTGTTGAAGAGAGTACTTTTCACAACTCTGCCTACTCCTACTTCCACAGGACACTCATCCTAAAATGGCACTGTGGATCCCAGTCCTGTATGTGCACTGACAGGGAAAGAGAGAAGGCCACTAACATTTGAGTTGGTTAATGCAGATGGAATTACAGAAAGTAATAATTTCTGTGTGCCAGACATAAGGGTGGGACCATGGAGCTCAATTAAAGAAAGTACTTCATCTTTAATTTTTATTTCTAACACATCTACCATATTTTATGAATTGTGGGAATGTTTTTAGTATGTTATCTTAATTTATCAAATAAAAACAACTGTGGAAGACATTTCTAATTTTAGAAATAAAGCTTTTCTAAGATGTTATTTCTTATAAGGGATCCAAATTTGAACTGGATTACAAGGTGAAGAATATTTTTTTAAATATATTTTATTGATTTTTTTACAGAGAGGAAGGGAGAGGGATAGAGAGTTAGAAACATCGATGAGAGAGAAACATCGGTTAGCTGCCACCTGCACACTCCCCACTGGGTATGTGCCCGCAACCAAGGTACATGCCCTTGACCAGAATCAAACCTGGGACCCTTGAGTCCGCAGGCTGATGCTCTATCCACTGAGCCAAACCGGTTAGGGCTGTGAAGAATATTTTTAAATAATTAAATCTATTTATTAAGCATCTTCTATTTTCTAGGAATTGTGGTAAGTTCTATGTACTGGTATATGATCACTAATTTATGATAAGTTATTATGATAATTGGGATTACCTCCACTTGTAGATAATGAACAAACCTGTGGTTCAGAGAGACAAAGCAATTTTTCTAAGAACACACAACAGGCAAGAAGCAGATTCAGTATGAAATCTGGATCCATTAAACACCAAAACAGCAATCTTTCTATACCCATGTTTGTTGAAATTTTTATTTCATATTCACTGAATTCCTTGTAATATGCAAGAGCCCACAGCAACCCACACAGAAAGCCCCCCTCTGAAAAAGAAAAACGGTTTAAGCAGTTTTCAGGATGGTAGGGTAGAGGTAAAAGGTCATCCCACTGAAGAGGTAAATAAAGGGGTTTCTGAAAAATATCTGTGCATGGAAAGAGGATATGTTATTAAAGGCTATCATAAGGAGCAAGAATAGAAGAATCTGTTCATTTCTTCTCCTGTTTTCTGGTTCTTCTTGCACATCCATGAAGGAATCCATCCAACAGGAACTTTGACAGCAGCTGGGATAATGCAGAAAACTTGGACTCCTTCAGGATAGTGAAGGATCAATATGATGAAGACTCAAAACAACACTCTTTGAGGAGAACTTGAAAGAGTATAGACATTTCAGGCAAGAGAATGAATAATTCAGCTCATCTAAGAGAAAACTCTTCCAGTAACTGAAGGATGCTCATACGAAAGGAGAAACAGAACCAGGACAGGAGCCCCAAGGCAAATCAGATTTCCTCCTAGGGCCCATATGTGGAAACAACCAAGAAACAACTTTCTTTTCAACTTTTCAAGGGATTAAATTCCTAAATTACATGGGTTAAGCTGGTCGGCTGCCCATCCTGGGAGAAGCTCCAGTAAAGGTGGGATAGCCACTTGGTGGGGATGTTGTAGAGAAAATACAAGAATTGTTAAGGCCCTTAAAATTGCTGCCATTTCCTGCCCCTTTGATTCCAACAGCTGCACTGAATTCAGATGTATAACACTGAAACCATATTTACCACAGGAATTATCATGTCTCTAGACATCCGAGGAGATGGATATTGTCTTGGCTGTTTAGATGGGAACATCTAGTCGCGAACAGAATCCCAATCACACTAAGTGCCAAATGGACGAGCCACTGGGGTATAGCAAATCAGAGCCCCTTATGGGAGGAGATGAGTCATAGATTACAATCATAGCTGGTATCATTACAGTCTCCCGGGTCCTGTGCTACACAGCACTGAAGTAGGCTGAAAATATTATCTCCTTGGGATGATAAAACATTCCTTGGTAAGCACACAGGTTCATTTTCCTAAAACAAATAAATCACTTGAGCTTTTCTTTTCCTACATTTTCTATCAACAAGCTAAGAAACAAGCCTGCCAAAATATCTGTCTAAAAATAAGTGTATTTTTAGAAGGACTGTACAAAGAATAAATACAAAGCAACTCCCATGCCAGAGGTCAAACTAGGTTAAAAACATATGCCCATTTTGTTGGGAGTTGTAGAATCCATGCTACCAAAATGTACTATTTTTTTGTGATGAGCTTAAGGGCCTGAATTCCTAGCAACTTCTAATTTTAACTGATGTTATAAAGTCAGGAATACAAATGGCTTTAGGTATTGAAGGGGAAACTGTTGCCTAAAGTATAAATTTTATCTAATAACTCAAACCTCTATTGTTTTCCCCTTGAGTTTGACTATGCTCAGACTGAGATTTGATTGATAAATCTGGTCCAGACAGATCTTTGCTCAACTAATTCCCAGTCCTGGGGACTTGGAGTTTGCTTTTAAAGCACTTATAATGGGAGCATTTTGAAGAGGTAACATGTACTGAATTTATTCTTTGAAAAATTATTTTTGAGTAATATCTCTGCATCAGGTAATCTGCCGGGCATAGGAGTGGAGAATATGAATAAGACACAGATCCTTTGCTGAACGGACTTATAATTTAATGGTGGGAGAGGCAGACTTACAAACATATAATGCATATAAGAGAGGTAGTTATAAGGAACAATAGTGATGTGAAGGAGGATACAACTGACTATGCATATTGTGTGTGTTGGGAGTGGGGAAGGTGGGAGGGGTAAAGTTTGCAGGAGAAAGTTTCTTAAAAGAATTAATATCCAACTTTGAGCTGAGCCTTGGAGTTTATCTCTTCCTATATAGGTAAAAGATGAAAGGGCATTCCAGAGAGAAGGAGAATATGCAAAGGTGCCGAGTTGTGGAAAGTGTGGCATATGTAGGAACACTTGAATATGGCTAGTTAGCATACAGGTAAGAGTTGTACAGAAGATGGGGCTAGAACAGTGATGGCGAACTTTTGAGCTCGGCGTGTCAGC
>NW_005871134.1:2876956-2880671 GCF_000147115.1 Myotis lucifugus
CCAAAAAATGAGTTTGCGTGTCACTCTGACACGTGTGTCATAGGTTCGCCATCACTGGGCTAGAAGGTAGCAGAGAACAGAAAAATGTTAGTGTCTACAAATGTAATTGTCCTTTGACTATGGGAAGGCAAAATTTTTTTTAAGTTTTTGAAATTTTATTATTTTTTATTTTTTCCTTTATTAAGGTATTACATATGTGTCCTTATTGCTCCATTGCCCCCCAATCCCCCCACACTCATGCCCTCACCCCCCTGGTGTCTGTGTCCATTGGTTATGCTTATATGCATGCATACAAGTCCTTTGGTTGATCTCTCCCCCTTACCCCACCCTCCCCTACCTTCCCTCTGATGTTTGACCGTCTGATCGATGCATCTCTGTCTCTGGATCTGTTTTTGTTCATCAGTTTATGTTGTTCATTCAGCAAATGAGTGGATTAAAGGCAAAATGTTTTAAAAGAAGGAAGTGACATCATCAGACTTTACCATTTGTAAATGTATGTGTCCATAATGTGGAGATGGGACTGGAGAGAAAAGAGAGTGGAATCTAGAAGTATAATTAAGAGTTGATTCCAAAATTTTTAAGTTTGATAAAATCTAGTGGTGGTAAGCCTGTAGAAAAACAAGCATTCTCTTATATCCTGTTGGTGGAAATGTAAATTGGTTCACATTCTTAATAAACAATATGATAATATGTAACAATTAAATTTCTAGAATTTATGTTATAGATATATTTGCATGCATGCATATATTTGCTTTGAATAATTGTGAACAATCTACATGTTCATCAATAGAGAAATGGCTAAATAAAGCAGCATTATTTATCTATATATATAAAACCCTAATATGCAAATAGATTGAAAGGCAGAACCGAACAACCGAACAACCAGTTGCAAAGACTTGTGCTGACCACCAGGGGGCACACACAGAACATGGTGGGCATGATCAGCAGGCAGCAGAGTGTGGAATATGGTGGGAATTGACCACGGCGGGATGGTGGATCAGGTGAGTGGGGTTGCCAGACCAAGGTGGGGTGCTGATTGCTGTCATTGGGGCGAACCTCTGGTGGTTACTGAAAATTCTTTACTCCCGCACTCCGTAGTCCCGTTGGGCGCTTGCACCTGCTGCCAGTACTGGCCCCGAAAGCACCCGTGGCTAGCACCAGAGCTGCTGCTCACACCCGCTGCTGGCGCCCAGCACCAGCCCCAATAGCTTGGTGCTGGCAGTGGGTGCGAGAGGCGGTTGCCAGTTCCGATCACCCTTCAGGAGCAGGGAGAGGTGGAGAAGCCCTGAGGGGTGATGGGGGCGGGAGGCTGCCGCTGGTACTCACTGCCAGTGCTGGTCCTGCTCATATCTGCAGCTGGCGCTGGAGATGTGGCTTGCACCCACTGCTGGTGCCTGGCACCGCTCCAATTGCTCCGCACCATCATCGGTTCCATCAGCGGGTGCAAGAAGGATTGGCGCCGTGGTAGTAGCAGAAGAAGGGCTGCTGACAGACAGGGGACTGGGGGCCGTGGTGGGAGGGGCTGGGCGGGGGCCAAAATCCGCCCCTGTGCCCAACGCAGCCTCAGCCTCGCATCCCACAGTTCCTTTCAAGGTGCACAAATTCATGCACTGGGCCCCTAGTACAATATAATTGGCTGAAATAATAAAAAATAATAAGGCAGATGCATCTATATTGATGTGGAAAATTGTCAATGTGTATTGTTAAAGGGAAAAAGTGAGTTATAGTACAGGTTATAGCTAACTACCTAGCTCAGCAGTTCTCAACCTGTGGGTTGCGACCCCTTTGGCGGTTGAACGACCCTTTCACAGGGATCGCCTAAGACCATCCTGCATATCAGATGTTTACATTACGATTCATAACAGTAGCAACATTACAGTTATGAAGTAGCAATGAAAATAATTTTATGGTTGGGTCACAACATGAGGAACTGTATTTAAAGGGCCAGAAGGTTGAGAACCACTGACCTAGCTATATAAGACAGGTTAAGTAATTGGTAACCATCCTGTTAGCCATAACTAAAAGCTAAACCAAAGTGAACAATGTATTTTGAACAATGTATTTGTGTATGTGTAGGTGAGTGCCTGGTTACACAGTCATTGAAGAATTATAGATCTAAGATTCAGGAAAATAAGAAAATATGGAGAAATAAACTCAGTATTTAGGGTAGCTTTTCCACTATAATTGCCTGCTGGCTCTTACAGGCATCTAAGAAGCTGATAAATTGTACATAGGGCTTCACGAAATTCTTAGAACTAAGAGAGCAAAATACAAAGTCTGGGCTCCCCAAGCTATGAGGTGCTATTTTAATAAACACCTTTCCTTCCAGTTGAGAAGTTAAAAGTCTATATCTAGGAGTAATGGTGAGCCAGGAATGCATTTTTCCTGTAAGAAAATTAATTCTAGCTTTAAGATATCTTAATCTCAAACTGGATTGATCCAGAATAGCTACTAACACCAATAGATATGCCCAAAGCTTATATAAATATTTCTGGAGACAAATACGTTATTCTAAGTTTAAATTTTATCCACAATATTTTATATAAAATGACCAACATTCAGTAAAAAAGAACAAGACATAAGAAGAGATGAGAGATAGGACTGAAAATCAATAGATACAATACACATGCACACACACGAACACACAGAGACTTATGGCACATTCAGATCATAGAGTTGCAAGACTGAAACATTTAAAATAGCTATGTTTAATGCATTCAAGGAAATAAAATGTAATACTAAAATTCAACGGAAAAGTGAAAACTATATAATAACCAAGTGGAAATTTTAGAACTTTAAAATACAGAAATTAAAATTAAGAACAACCTGGGTGGGTTTAATTACAGGTTAGAGCAATTACATAGAATAAGTGAACTGGAAAATTAGAAAAATGTAATACAAAATGACATGAAAATATAGTGATGAAAAAATACCCAAAAGAGGTGAAGAGACCTTAAAAGTAGTTTAGATCACATTCACTATAGTGGAAATTAGTGAGAAGTTCATCAAAACTCTTTTCATTTGCTTTCTGGCACAAAAAGCTAGGTTAGGATTTTAAGCATCTCTTAAAGTTGAATATGGCCAAGTGGTTGAGTTCTGGCCATTGGAATGATGGAGGAAGCAATAGGTTCCACTTCCAGATATGGCCCATAAGAGACATGTTATGTAATCCTCTTCTCTTCTCTTGTCTGGGATGTTGACACAGGTGACCTTGGAAGCCACAGTTTGAAGATGGTTGAACTTCCATTATCTTGATTCTGAAATGACAGCACTGGGACGAGTAATTCAATTCCTGCCTCTAAATGGGCTGTACATGACTGAGGAATAAACTGCTGTTGTGTAAAGATCCTGTGATTTCAGATTGTATCTATTACAGTAGCTAGGATTATCCTATATAATAAAAGGGTAATATGCAAATTGTTCCCTCTACCAGGAGTTCCCCTGGAGTTGGGCCAGGGGGTGGGGCCAGCCTGCCAACCACTGGGGGCTCCACCCCCATGCTGGCCCTGGCCCCGATCAGGCCCCCCCACCCCAATTGGGGGTCCAGGACAGCTGGCCAACCTCCTGCATCCCCTCCCCATGGCCAGCCTGGCCCAATCAGCCCTGGATTAAGGAGGGCTGGCTGGACTCCACCCATGCACGAATTTGTGCACTGGGCCTCTAGTTCCTAAATGATATGCTCAGCCATTCCAGAGTCTCTTTTGCAAGGTCTCTC
>NW_005871134.1:2881281-2944415 GCF_000147115.1 Myotis lucifugus
ACCCTTTTCCAACTTAAATTCCTTCTACCATAGCTCCATCAAGTGGATGCTCAGATACTGTTTGAATTCCTCTAGTGACAGGGAAGTCATTACATCCTAGGGAAGCAACACCCTTTATTGCCGATCAGCAGAGTTGTGATATTTAAATATTAAGAATTGATTTTAATAATATCTGAAAATAATTTGACTATAGGGTAATATATTCTTATGCATATATACACATAAAATAGCAAATGAGACAGAATATATATGTATACACACACACACACACAAAGATATAGAAAAACACAAACAGTGTATACTCGCAAGTAGAGTAAACATACACACATAAAATTATTCATGGAGTTGTTGACATGTTTATACATCTCACATAGCATCACTCACTAATTGTTTTGGCTATTTCAGGACATGATAATCTTTCGCTCTTTTTAATGAGGATAAGGCCATTTTCTATGCCTATGGAAGATGCAGAGTAAGCCCTTCTTATTTAATGAGTCTTATAAGAGGAGATACATATAATTTTCTATGGAAATTCTGCTTAGAGTGTTGGCTGGCCCACTCTGACCCTCTGAACACAAGGTTTCCCCTTTTGTAGGCCACAGGAAGACACCTGCTAGGTTCAAGTGGAATTTGGCATCCTGGGACAACCTCCTTTTATCACACTGTGCAATGAGTTAAATTCGACCCCATCCCTCTGAAACACCATCATTTCGTATCTGTATTATTCAGCATATTTGAGGATCAAGGGCTATACTCTTTCTACGTGAAGTGGCTAAATGGTGAAATATCTACAGATCCTTCACAAGCTGACAAAGTGTGTTGTGATGCATTAGTTATTTAATTTTCACAACCACTCTTGAGTTAGAGTAGGGATCTTATCCCAACTTACAGTTAGGAAGTCTGAAAGCCAGTGGAGTTCACAATGATCTCACCCTCACTGGAGAGCCCCCCCTTTTTTATATCCACTCACTGGCTTCTAAACAGCCCCATTGGTTTGTTTAGGATGAAAATGTGGTATCCTACAGGATTTTTAGGGGAGGAGGGCGCATGTGGCTTAGTTCTGGCCAGTGAGGTGCAAGTGGGAGTTTTATATAATGGTGCTCACTTCCTGAATAAAAAAGACAAAGGTTGGCAATAAGGGAATTTTTACCTTTTTTTTCTGTCTGGAAAATAGGTATGATGCCTGATGGTACTACAGCTATCTCACAACGGCAGAAACAATAAAAGCAGATATAAATTAGCCCTACTTTAAGCTAGATTATTCTAATCACTTTCTGTAAATATACTGATTTAAGTCTCATAAAATTATTACTTAAAGATGTGAACACTGGGGCATAGAAAAATGAACTTCTCCAAGGTTTCATAGGTAAAAGTGGTAAAGGGAGGACTTGAACCATGGACTTCAGAGGCCATGTTGAGGATGGCAAAGGAAAGGGTGAGAATAATCTGGATCCTGGACAGCATTGCTCAGTACCAGCCTCAGGCATCTAACCTTGATCTGGTTACATCCAAAACCCAAGTCTCTTACTTGTTTAAGCCACTGTAGTGGGCTTCATTGCAGCTGATTGCAATCCTGACTTCTGTTTGGTTGGTTGTGATACACAGGAGAGAGCCCTGTGCTGGGTGCCCAATGAGCTTGGTTCAAGTTCAAGTTCTGCCAGGTCACTAACTATGTAACATTGAGAAAGTCACCTCAGTTCCCTGAGATCAGTTTCCCCGTGTTTGAAAGGAGAAACCCAAATGAGATTTCATTCTAGGCCTTTAAAAGTCTGATCTCTTCTGAGATACTTCCTGTTTCTCAGGCTGTCATTTCATATATTCTGATGTGTTAATTGCTACATTAAAGGACGAACATGAAGCAGTGCTTGCTATGTGTAAGACCTTGGTATCCAAATAGTCAATGGCATAGCTGCCTCTGCATGTGGCCTTTGTCCTTCACCACCCTACTGGTTACTAGTTCACACCAGTCACTTGTGAAACCAGAACTTCATACTATTAGAGACAAGCTTGTCTTACAGCCTTAATATTGCACCACTTCCCTCTATAACTATCCTTCAGGCACATGAATTTTTATTTAATTCTGTTAAAAAAAACTTGCAAAGACCTAGAGTCAGAAATAGCAGCACTAAGTGAGAGGAGGTGAGCTAGGAGAAGACAATTTTGTTAGGTCAACTACACATGGTAACTTAATTTTGCTCTTTCTCAGTCATTCCTCAAAGACGTGGGAGTCACTGTAAGTCACCATTTTAGTTTCAGCCTGAGAAATTATCTGCTTTTACAAAATGTCAACAAAGTATGACACCATAACAAAGGCTTGTGAACATGTGCACAAATAAGTCCTGGTGATAACACGGCAGAAGATATAAATAAGGAATAAACCATATGCTCCCTTACCCATCAGCTCTCAGGTTTTCTGTTGCCACAGATCACAAAGAGAAAATTATAGGAATGCGGTTTTCTGATGTGCTTTAAGGACATATAGAATCAGGGACTAATTGCATGTACTAAGCAGGTTGAAACTTAGAGGTCACCTTGTCCAGATGTTCTCATTTTTTTTTGCCACCCATTAGACTCGCCAGAGGGCTTTTAAAAAATCCCAACATCAGATATTTTTATTGATTTCATAGAGGGAGAGAGAGATAGAAACAGAGAGAGATAGAAACATCAATGATGAGAGTGAATCATTGATTGGCTGCTTCTGCTCAACCACTGAAACATGCCTGCCATGCAGACATTCGGATATTTTAAAGCTTCCAGCTGATTCTATGCACACCTAAGGTTAAGAACCACTAATTCACCCCTTTATTCAGGTCAGAAGCTGAGGTTCAGAGAGGGGAAGTGACTTGCCTAAAGTCTCATCATTTCAAACTGAGGTTTTTCATTCCTGTGGTCTTTGCTCCCTGCCACGCAAAGCAACCTCATGCCCTGGGAATTCTGGTCCCATCTCAACCATACTGCCAGTTCAAAACCAGGATGGCACTGCATTTGCAAAGGTGTGATATAGAGTTCTGACTCAGGTGTTTTGAGAATCCACCTGAAACTTTTCATGCCTTCACAAATTCACTGTAAAGATGATAGGCTCTGTAGCCCAAGTCTGAGGAATGATCCTGTTGTTTGCAGAGATAGAAGGACATGATGGACTGGAACATGGCCAGGTAGAGGGCGAGGGAGGAGGCAAGCTGGACCTGCGGGGTGGCTACTTCTCTGAGAGGGGCCAAATACGGAACACACAGATGAGTTTATTTAATCTTCAGACCCAGCTATTTAGTTGGTATGTCCAGGGATAGCACTATTGGCTGTTAAATATTCAAATGAGATTAAGTAGCCTCTGCTGCAAGATGGCTGTCTATCTATATGCTCTCCCTACTATCCCTGTCTCCTGGCCACCTGCTTCTTCTTGAGGACCCCCTCTGCCTCTCCTTGGTTCAGCAAAGGGTTAACCTTAACAGTGGAGGCCTTTGGACCCTGCTCTAGTGCAAAGACTTTAATTACCCTTCTGATTACTCAGATCCCCGTGCTTCATGCATCAGTGTCTTTTGAGTATCACTTCTGTTCATATTCTCCCCCCGCCTTCCCACATGCCCTCAGCAAATCAGATCCATAACTTCACAGATGAAAAAGCAGATGCTCAGAGAGGGTGCAAGACTTGCCCAAGGTCACACAGTGAGTGCATAGCAGTCACTCCAGCCCCTCCCTGTACTTGGGTCATGAAGCAGTGGCTGTATTTGAAGAATGAAACCCAGGAGGGACTCTGGGATCAAGCCTGAATTTTAATCCTCCATGTCTTTCTCTTTAAAGCCTTAACATGAAAAGAGGAAAACTACAATGGCTCTGCTTCATGTCTCTCACACACAAAAGGTACTAGATGACTGTAGTGAAGATACCAACATTACCTGTGGATTTTTTGAAAACAAATAACCCTGGCCAGTGTGGCTCAGTTGGTTGAGCATTGTCCTATGCACCAAAAGGTCACTGGCTCGATTTCTGGTCAGGACACACGCCCAGGTTATGCATTTAGTCCCCGTGTGGGAGGCAACTGATCAATGTTTCTCTCTCACACCCATGTCTCCTCTCTCTCTCCCCCCCTTCCATCTTCTCTCTATAAAATCAATAAAACACATTAAAAGAAAGAAAAGAAACAAACAAACAATTTGAATGGAAAAGGATGATCATTTTAGGCCCATCCTGGGAACTCCCTTAAGGAATTGAGTCTGGAGTAGACCTGTAACCATATTGCCTATATCCACTAACCACCCCCTCCTCCTCTTTCTCATCCAAGAATCCTCACCCCAGACTTCCAAACAGTGATTAATACTCTCAGATACTGGGCCTGTGTGGGCATTGCTCAGTAATGTGTGAGAGGCACTTAAACACAAAGAGGGTTAAATAAGTAACACTGACGCCCCTTTATCACCCCTTTTCCACAGCACAGATACATCTCGAAATAATTTCTTTTTTAATATTGCAGAGCTGGGCTATTTATTCTGCACCGAACTCCACTTTCTTATCCTCTTAAGACTTATAAAGAATGTTAATATATTCTGTAAATTGTACAGTTGCATCAGCAAAAGAGAGAAAATGATCAAGAGTTAGTTTTCATTATCTGAGCAAATGCTTGGGTGCAAGAACAAGAGTTGAGGTCTCACCCCATGCTAGGCACAGTACTTGGCACAAAGAAGCCCTCAGAGAAAGGTTGTTAAATTCAACATTGAAAAATAGAACTAGGTGCTTTCAAAGAAGAGTAAAGAGAGAATCATGTTGAATATCTAATTTCTAGGCACAGATACAGTGGCAGTTTCAGTCTTTATTAAGATCTAATTTCCCAGTAAACTTCCTGTCTTCCAGGGAATTCACTCCTCTTTGTTATTTTAGAACAAATTAACTTTAAAGCAGGACATGATAAGGTAAAATCTAGTATTTATGGAAGAAAAATATAATTTTTTTATTTATACAATCTCTAACCCTCAATGATTTACTGGTACAAAATAAGCCATTGGTAAAGGAAGATGAGAGTTTCACAAAGAACCTTGAAATTATGACACAGTAGGACATTACATCCAGGTTTTCACAGGCAGACTGACCTGGATCCCAATTCCTGCCTGGCCATTTACTAGGCATGTGACCTTGGACAGACTTCTTAATTTTTAGAAGCACTGGTTTCATCATATTTCACAAGGATTGTAACTCTCCCTGATTTCCTTCCCAAGCTGCTATAAGAATTAAAGGGCATGGTGGGTAAAGCATTTATGGACTGAGACCCAGGGTATGTTAGGTTTTAGGGAAACATTGGTCTTCTTTTTCCCCATAGTTCAAGGTCGTGGGATACACCATGATATGCTGACAAAATAACTGTTTATTTTATAGTGTATGTGTGTTATACCATGCAAAAAAAAAGAGTTTGAAAAGTTCAAGTTTTTCCATTAGAAAATTAAAGACCCTACAACCAAATTGAAGTATGAGTGATAGTTAAATTTTATAATTACAATTACCCTCTGCTCCTTTTTCCCAACTAATTTTATAATTATAAAATTATGCATAATTATACTTTTCCTGGAATATAGGGTTTAATACTATTTTAATTTTTCAAAAGAGTATAAAATTTGAGGGAAAATGTAATTTAAATGTAATTTAAGAAATATGGATGATGGATATCCACTTTTATGGATAAAATGGATGATGAATGAATAACTGAATAACATAATGAAGGAAAAGGATAACATTATCAATCCCACTGTCTCACTATGAATTGAGAATGATTATTTTGGTTTCATAGATAAGGAAGGTGACCTTGTTCCACAAGGTCAAGTCCCTTATCTAAAACTGCACTGTCATAGTTGAGTTGGCATGACCAGAACTGATAGATCATAGTTGGACATATGAACAGATAAATTGTGTCAATCTGATTCTCTCTTTTAAAACTTGGAGTCGGAAAGTGTTGGGCACTGACACAGAGCTTTTGAGTAAAGATAGTCCACTAATTGAGATTTCATCAACTCAAAGTCTCATGAAAATTATTATTCTATGAGCAAAACCAATGGACACAGACAGTAGGGGGGTGAAGGCTTGTGCTTGGGGTAGTGGGTAGTGGGGGAGAGGTCAATGGGAGAAAAAGGAGACTCATGTAATACTTTAAACAATAAAGAATTAAAAAATATTATTCTAGGGACCAGGAATTAAAAATCTTATCTGAAAAGAGGAAAAATGCAGAAGAGAAGAGATTTTCTATACTTGAGTTTCATTACACTTTTCTCTATCCATTGGAAATAAATAAAGGACTTTTAAACAATATTTCAATGTTTTTTTCTGTTCTTTACAACCAAAGTTCTCTAATATGAAAACATTTACAACAGAAAAAATATGGTTTTAAGACTGAATTAGGAAGATTATATATATATATATATATATCTCCATTCCTGGTTAAAAATAAGCTTTACACACATACACACCATATATCTACCTATCTATCTATCTATCTATCTATCTATCTGTATCTATATATATAGATACAGATAGATATAGATAGAAATATAGATGTATATATAGATATAGATATATACATATATAGACATAGACATAGATATAGACGATATATAATCTTTCTTTTTCTTTGTTCATTTTTTTAAATTTAAATTCTTTATTGTTTAAAGTATTACATATGTCTCCTTTTTCCCCCATTGACCTCTCCCCAGCCATTTCCACCCCCCAGAACATGCCCTCACCTCCTACTACCTGTGTCCGTGGGTAATGCTTATATGCATGCATACAAGTTCTGATCTCTTACTACCCCCCCCTCCCCAACCCTTATCACCTGCCTTCCCTCTGAGGTTGGACAGTGTTTGATGCTTCTATGTCTCTGGATCTATTTTTGTTCATCAGTTTATGTTGTTCATTATAGTCCACAAATGAGTGAGATCATGTGATATTTATCTTTCTCCAACTTGCTTATTTTGCTTAGCATAATGCCCTATGAAAACATGCTTGAAGTCACTAATCATTGAGAGACTCAAATCAAAATGACAATGAGGTATCATCTCACACCTGCCAGAATGGCTATCAGCAGCAAATCAACAAAGGACAAGTGTTGGAGAAAAATGAACCCTTGTGCACTGCTGGTGGGAATGCATACTGGTGCAGTCACTGTGGAAAACAGTATAGAGTTTCTTCAAAAAATTAAAAATGGAACTGCCATTTGACCCAGTGATCCCACTTCTAGGAATATATCCCAAGAAACCATAAACACCAATCAGAAAGGATATATACACCCCTATATTCATATCAGCACAATTTACAATAGCTAATATGTGGAAATAGCTTAAGTGCCCATCAGCAGATGAGTGGATTAAAAAACTGTGGTACAAACTTATGGGCCTAGGTCAGTGATGGCAAACCTATGACACGTATGTCAGAGGTGACACGCGAACTCATTTTTTTTGGTTGATTTTTCTTTGTTAAATGGCATTTAAATATATAAAATAAATATCAAAAATATAAGTCTTTGTTTTACTGTGGTTGAAAATATCAAAAAATTTCTATTTGTGACATGGCACCAGAGCTAAGTTAGGGTTTTTCAAAATTCTGACACACCGAGCTCAAAAGGTTCGCCATCACTGGCCTACGTGATAGAGAACATTTTATCAACTTGACTCCAAAGGCAAGTGAGGTAAAGGCAAAAGTAAATGAATGGTACTATATCAAACTGAAGAGCTTCTGCATAGCAAAAGAAATGGACAACAAAACAAACAGGCAGCCAACCAGATGGGAGATGATATTTTCAAACAGTAGCTCTGACAATGGTTTAATTTCCAAAATATATAAAGAACTCATAAAACTCAACACCAAATAAACAATCCAATCAAAAAGTGTGCAGAGGACCTGAAAATACACCTCTCCCAAGAATACATACAAATAGCCAATAGATATATGAATGTGATATTTATCTTTCTCCAATGAGCTTATTTGCATTGGAATAAGCTGGCAATCAGGGAAATGCAAATTAAAACTATAATGAGATACCACCTTATACCAGTTAGAGTGGCCATTAATAACAAGACAAGCAACAACAAGTGTTGGAGAGGTTGTGGAAAAATAGTGAACCCTCATTCACTGATGGTGGGAATGTATACTGTTACAACCACTATGGAAAGCAGTCTGGTGATGCCTCAAAAAATTGAAAATAGAGCTACCATATGACCCAACAATCCTACTCCTGGGTATATACCCGAAAAACTCAAAATCATTTATACGCAAAGATATATGCACACCTATGTTCATTGCAGCTTTATTTAAGGTATCTAAGAGTTGGAAACAGCCAGTGCCCTACGATAGAGGACTGGATAAAGAAGATGTGGTACATATACACAATGGAGTACTACACGGCCATAAGAAAGGCTGAAATAGCATTATTTACAACAACATGGATGGGCCTTGAGAACATTATGCGAGATGAAATAAGTCAAACAGAGAAAGCTAAGAACTATATGATTTAACTCATATGTGGAATATAAAACTGAAACTTATGTACACAAACAGCAGTGTGGTGATTGCCAGAGGGAGAGGGTGGGGGAAGAAAGGGGTCCTAATATGAGGTGACAGGAGAAGATTTGACTTTGGGTGGTGGGCACACAGTCTTATATACAGATATTGTAAATTAGTAATCCACACATGTAACCTATATGTTCATGTTGACGAATGTCACCCCAATAAAATTTAAAATAATAAATAAACAAAAAACTGTGGTACATCTACACAATGGAATACTACGCTGCCATAAGAAAGAAGGAACTCTTACCATTTGCAACAGCATGGATGGACCTAGATAATCTAGTTTCATGGTGTAGTATAAGGAAACAGAAAAAGCTGAGGAGACGGGATTGAACAGAGAATTTGACTTCTCTTACTCAGCATGGCACCCATGCTATGGGAAATAGTATTAGCTGGAGTTATATTAGTGCAACCGGTAAAGGTTCTTTATTTAAAATGAAATCTTGAGCAATTGAAAACAGAAAAGAGAATGAGCTATAACTGCTAGAATGTGATCAGTCCATAGAGGTAGGCAGGGGACGTTCATGGCAGGGACCATAATAAAGGATCAGGATAATACAAGGGTAATGGAAAAGAGAAAGGGACTAATACCTTGGTTATCCCTGGGTAAGGGATTTTCTGGGTCCTTAATAAGAAGGCATTGAAGTAATGCCAGAGACACATGATATATTATTAATGCTTTGTTGTATATGTTACAGTTTATGTAGCTTTAAGCAAGTTTTATGTAGTTCATTCCCTGTATGATGGCAGTAATAATAGCTATTATTTATTGATGTCTTGCTATATACCAAATTCTGCTAGGCATTACCTATACCCACATTTACCTCCTCACATGAACCCAACCTTGGATAGACTTCTTTCACACATCCATCCTTCCAAAGCGGAAGGTATGCACCTGCTGCTGTATGCTCCTAGGCTTGAGGAGTAACCAAAGAGTCTATTCCTGTGGGATGTAGACTAGTGTGGACATATGAGTGAAGGTGTCCATATGTATGTGAAATGAACCCCCTTGCAGCATAAATGAGAAGATAAAAAATGGCTGGGGTTTGGTTCAGGCATGGAACTTTGAAGAATCCAAGAATTTTAAAGTAGAACTTAAACACAAATCTAGGTTTTTATAAAGTTAGATTTGTCAAGGGTGTAGGACAAGACATATTTTAACAGTTAGCTTGATTTTTATAACCCGTACTATCTAGTCACAGGAATGTACTCCTTCATAGGAGCCAGACATCCTCCTGGGCCTGAAAATTCAGGGCCAGGCTTGGTGTCCAATACAGTGCCTGCCACATAATAAACATGTTCATATTATTGGTAGATGACTATGGTTAAGGCTTATGTATGCTTAGGAGGGCTTCAAGTTATATACAACATAGTGGTTTAAAGTGTGTTGGATGGGGTTTTGAAAAACCCAACAATTAGAATTTAGAATTAATCATCCAAACAGAACAAGTCTGAATCCTTGAACAAGAAGGGCCTGGAAAAATAACAGCTGGATAGAGGCTGTTGAAGGGGCCAAGGCCTGCCATATTCATAGCGTTTCTACTAGTTGGTAGCAATTAGCTGAGGGAGAGGAAGAGGGAGAGAGGGGAACACTGAGAGGGGAGCAGCTGTTTCTGCAGCTGTTGACAAGATCACCAAGGCTGAGTGGGAATTAACATTCATCTCCGTGAGCTGCACTGTTTCAGCAGGAGAGAGGGTCAGCCATTTGGAAGTTCCACGGAAAGGATTATGAACTAGACTTGCTCCTGACTGTTGAGCCCTTACTGCACATCCTACTCTTACAACTTAGTTCCTGGAAAAACCTTGTCTCTGTAATGATGGAGAACTGGAGTTCAACCAGTGCAAGGAAGAACAGAGATCTGTGGTAGAAATCAATGAGCTTGGACTGGAAGACATGTCCTCTGTTTACTGAATGTCTACAGGTAAGTCCCTTCACCTCTCTGAGCTTTATTATCTCATTGAAAACCCTAAGCATTTAGCACCATATTCAACATAGAACCCTAAGTAAGCAATTAATGACAAAGCTGCTAGTACTACTCCTGTTAATTATTTCTCTCCCATGTAAAGGGAAGATTATAATATCCTCCCTGCCTATTTTAGGGCTAGTTCAATATGAAAGTGGTTTCGAAGCTGCAGAGAATGCTCAAATGTGAGGGGTTAATATTACATATCACAAAGGAATGAATTGAATCGTCTCCAAAGGCCTACCTGACCCCTAATATCTGTTGAGAACATGAGGGTGGGTTGAGATGAGATGCCAGAGAAACTGGGGAGGCAGGTGAGCAAGATGGAAGGCTCCTTGTTGGGGCACCTTAGGAGTTGGGGGGCAATGGATCAGGCAAATTTGAAAAATCCCCTCTGATATATGAGATAAGTTAAAAGAATTGTTGTTTGGTCCTTTTTTGGGGTGGAAAAATGTTGAAATCCAATTTAAATCAGCATTCTTCTCAGTGTCTTCTCTTAAGTGCTGCCAGAACATGATTTTCCTTTCACAATTATAATAAACAATATTTGTTTAATGTCATTTCTTAATGGAAACCTTCCCTCACTTTCTCTGGACTAGGTTACTATACCTGGTCTGAGTTCTCAAAGCATCATGTGCTTTCTCTTTGTGGCACTGTCAGAATTTAATGGATTAACTGTGCAAGTATTAGTTTATGCCTGTCTCCCCAGTGGACTGTCAGCTCATATTTACAGTATCTACTGTCTTATCCCCTGGAAGGTGGGAATATATGTAAGTCAACCTGGCATCTCATAGACATCATGTACATGTCAGTGGCTTTGCCTCTTCAACTCTCTAGACTACTTATATATAAGTTGTCAAGTACAAAATATAAATAATGAATTATTATAAAACAAAATATATGTACAATCAATAGAACATACATTTGCATCTATACCTGCTAGGCATTTTAGGGAAGTTCCTGCCTCATGTCTGAAAAGATGGCACTCTGGACCACATTTTTCAGTGAGAATCACACGAGGAGTTTAAACATGCAGATTCCTAAGCCCCACCTCTAGGAATCCTAATTCTATGATCATCACACCTTTATGCAGCTCAGACTCTTTCCCTCTTGTAATATTCCCTAAAAGGAAACATAAATGGAGGAATCTCTGGCAGAAGTGGAAACCAGCTTCTTCATTCACACACATCCCAGATATTAGGTAATAAATTCAACATTTTCCCTAGGTCAGGGATCACAGATCAGGCTGATCAATGGCATCATATGAGGAGAATGTTTTAAAAACAAGACGCCAGTTCCCCACATCAGGAGCTGGGTGTGATGGTTGTGATCAGCTAGATCTACGAATTGTTGAATGGCTGGACACGAGGGTTTCAAGTTTATACCAATAATTGCTTTCTCCAGGTCCTCTCTTACAGCCCTCTATTCTGATTCCCATGCATGCAAGTCCAGCCCTGTATATGGTTCATGAGAAGGGACCTCAGCCCCACCAGATCCTGGGCTCAAATAAAACTTGGACTATGGCTCAGCTAGCAACAGGACTTTCCCTCTCACCTCTACCACCTCCTGGTCCTCTTAAAACTTCCTCTGCCCTGAGACCCAATTTGTTTCCTTGCAACTCCCATTTTCAGGGCCAGAAATTGTGAGGGTGATATGCTGGTTAGAAACAGGGATCTTAGTTAACATCTGGAGACCTCTGTTATCCACCTGGCTTAACCATTACCTTCTGCTCAGACTGCTGCTCAATTTGTGGCTCCTCCCTCCTCTTTCTGCCACTGTCCCTGTCTTCTGATTAATCATCCTTGTTTATAGGCAATTTTCTCAATCACACCCTTCAGTGGGCACTGAGTCTTCATCTGCCCAGCTGTTTTTGTGAGGCCTGGTTCTGTGCTCATGAACATGCGTTGCACGGTTACCAATACTGATTTGGTTAAATATAGTAATATTCATCCCATGGTCATGTAAATGATTTTGCATCTTTAAGAAATTATTTTGTTTTAGTGTGTGTGTGTGTGTGTGTGTGTGTGTGTGTGTGTGTGTGGCAGGGAGGGGTCAAATTCATTATGAATCTTCCATCCCAATAATTATTCATAAAGCTAGCATCATTTGCATCTTAAATAGTCTCCAGGAATTCAAAGAAAGAGTTTACCATAGTCACAATGATAAACTCAATAATAATTAGAATTGTTCCCAGGTTGTTAAGTAATACAGACATATTAAAACATTTTTAGCTGAGCTTATTATGTTCTAATAAAGTGAAAGCAGAGAAAAGGGAAATATTAGGTAGCAGCTGGTCCATTATTGACTCCACAGTCCCTTTGTATATGTAGATAATGTCTAGGTGTTTATATAAACTCAAAAAGATGATTTTTAAAAACCCACCACCTGCCCTGGCTGGCGTGACTCAGTCAGTTGGGTGTTGTGCCATGCACCGAAAGGTTGCCAGTTCGATTCCTGGTCAGGATTGTGGGTTCGATTCCCAGTAGGGGGCATGCAGGAGGAAGCCTAGCAATGTTCCCCTCTCACATCAATGTTTATCAAGCCTATGGACTCAAAATTCAAAAAAACACAACAGAACAAACAAGCAACACTTTTTTTCAATATAGTTATTTTTCAAGTATAGTTTTCACTACTCCTGATCTAATAAGTAATCCACATAAAAGTGTTGAAAAGCTTTTCAATACAAATGTTATTTTTTTCAATATCAATATACTCTACTTTATAGATTTCAGTCAGCTCTGCACTTTATTCTATCCTATCCTACCTCACCCTATACTACCTTATCCGATCCTATCCGATCCTATCCTATCCTATCCTATCCTACCCTACCCTACCCTACTCTGTCCTATTTCATTTTTCCTGCACTATCCTATGCTATCATAGCCCATTTTGTTCTCTGCAGTTTAAACAGAACAACCACTGGTTGGTCATTTATGATGAAGAGATGAACAGGTTGGATACTTTACTCTCAAACTTTTGGCCTCAAGGGAGGAGGAACTATGGGAAGTGTAAATGTAACTATAAAGTAGGGCAGATATGTGACATGACAGTTCAGGGTGTCATGGGAAAGACACACGTGGCAATAGAAAGAGATTGGTGGGAGGCCAGGGGAGGAGCATGCCCTCAGATACTATATCCTTACAATTCCATGACACCCAATGTCACATCTCAATGCTCAGGCAGGAAAAGGGCCAGTGCTGGAAAGGTCACCAGGTCATTAACAAAAACCCAAAAACAAAAGCCAAGGCCTACTGGCTCTGTAACAAATGGTAAAAATCCCCTCTCAAACAGAAAATGAACACAATGAAACAAAATCACGGATCAGCATCAGATGAAAAGCTCCACCTTTTGCTATTCCTATCTGCCTGGGGTGTCTGCTTCTGCCTCCCTGTCCTCTCAATTCCTTTACCTTTCTACCAAGTCCTTTCCCCTTGCTCATTTGGTTGAGTAATTCACTTACTTTATTATATCTCACCCATTCTTAGGTGGGATCATTTCTAAAATCTCCAAAAAAAATAAGACCTATATGCTCCTCTTTGGGAACAGAAAAAATAATGATGACAATAATAATAGCTGCCATCGTGGGGCCCTTCCCAGGTGCCAGTCTTTACACGTAACCCTTCCCATGAATTATTTCTAGTCCTTATAAGGACAAGGTGAGAGTGGGACTACCATTACCTCTAGATGAAAAAGAGGCTCTAAGGAAGGGCTGGCACAGAGCAAGACTGCATAAGTGATTGTTAAGTGAATGAACATATGACTAAACAAATGAATGGAGTGAACAAGTCAGTCTGCAGTACATAGTGGAGTGTCATCTTGAACTATGAGATGTGATTCAAGCCCTTGCTCTTAACTACCATGCAGTATCAGGGTGGTTTGAGCTTTGGAGGGGACAGGGGAGAGGGAGAATGGGAGGCATCCATGGAACAGGATGATGGCCACCAGCAGCCCTCCTGCAAACAAGAACAGGGAGGCTGCAGAGCTGGCCTGGATCTGGGAGGGAACCAGGAGCAGCCAGATGCAAAGGCCTGAGGGCTTCACTAAAACATTTCTGCAATGAACCCTTCTCTTCTCTTCATTACACACCCTGGTTCCTTCTTTTCACCTCTCTAGCAGGGCTTACCATTTCCCCTCTATCTTTGTCACCCATCCTTGGCTGGACTCTTTCTTTTGAGTTTCTTTAAAAATGCTTATGTATTTTGATTCCAACTGCTGTGGATACTTCTGTGCCAGAGAGATTTGAAGACAACATTTTCATTTTTAATTTATTTCTCTTTTAACTTTAAGGGGAAAATTTTTTTCTGCAGACTGACTTTAGGACATTATTTAAAGTGCCAAAAATGCAACACCCTGCTAAAGATCACCAGTGAGGAAGGTGTCTGGAGGCCTGCGCTGGACAGAGAGCTATAGGAAGGAGATAAGGAAGGCTCTAAACACAGTTAGGGATTTCCATCAAAGAAATGTGCATGGTCCTTCCAAGAGTAAAAATTGATAAGTCTGATCTTTTAAATTCACCCCCCTGACTTTCTGCATAACCTCCCATACAAGTCATCTTTATTACCCACAATAGTCGTCAGAGCACCTTGCCTTATATCTATATATTTTTTCCCTCCATCACAAACTCATTTGCATGTGCCAGCACTAATTTTCAAATGTGCCTCGAAGCAGTGAAAAATGAAACTTCAGATTGGTAGCAGCTTTCAAATAGCGTTCACCCACAGCTGGCTCTCCACTTTCACTTGTTATTAAAAAGGGGGAAACAGCAAAATTGGTATTTTTTTATTGCTCTAATTAAGCCTTTAAAAGTTGCAACTGCACAGAAAAGAGAGAGGGAGAAGAGGGGAAAACAGCAACAAAACAAAACTCCTACTTTAGAAATCAAAAGTGCCAACTTATTAAAATTTCACATTGACTAAGTCCACTGAAATGACTTCCTCCTCACACGCTTGGTGCCTGATCTGTGCTCCTGAGAGAAATGAGCACTCCTGCAGGAGAGAACTGGTTACTTTTTAAAAAAATGTTTTTATTGATTTTAGAGAGATGAAGGGAGAGGGAAAGATAGAAATATCAATGATGAGAGAGAATTGTTGATCTGCTGCCTCCTGCAGCCCCACCTCCCACACCCCAGGGGATCAAGCCTGAACACCAGGCAAGTGCCCCTGACCTGCAATCCAATTGTGACCTCCTGGTTTACAAGTTGATGCTCAACCATGCAGCAACACTGGCTGGAAGAACTTTTTAATTTTTGATGAATATAGGGCCCAGAGTTGGAGATCAATGTACACTGGCAAGGAATAAAGAAGGAAAACACCCTTTACAGAGGGCCAACCCCATTCCAGAACTCTTCCAGGAATTTTGTCTACACTGCCTCATTTAATCCTCACACCTTCTTCCTGAGACCATTTAAGGTGAAAACCAAAGGAATAAATATAATAGAAACTAAAATAAATTGTGTTCTGACCATATACGAGGGCCTGTTTTAAGGGCTTTATGTGGCAAATCTCATTTAATTCTTACAACTTAATGAGTTATGCACTATTTTTAGCATTTTTGATCAGTGGGGTTACTGATAAGTAAAAAAAGGGCTCAATATCACATGGCTTAGTGGAGCCAAGCTGTGGACCTACGCAGTTTAACTCCTGGGCCTGTACCCCCAACCAGCCTACTAAGTTGTTATTGGATGGGTCTCCTATTGAGAGAAGTATTTTTCAAGGCACACAGTATGGGGAAAGGCACTAGATGGCCATTAGAATTGGTAATAATATAAACTGGAACTAACACTAAAATAGTTTGGCAGTACTTCCCTCCCCACAAATTAAATATACACCTACCATATGAGCCAGCCATTCCATGTCAGGATACTTACCCAAGAGAAATAAGAGCATAAATCCATACAAGGAGTTGTACTGAATGTTGATAGATTTATTTGTAACAGCTCCAAACTAAAAGCAGCCCATCAATGATTAATTGGATAAATATATTGTGGTATATCCATGCAATGGAATACTGCTCACCATTAAAAGAAAATTAACCTTTGCTGCATGGACGAAGGTGGATGAATTTCAACATAATTTTGCTTAGTGAAAGAAAACAGGCAAAAAGAATATGAACTGAATGCCTTCCTTTACTAATCTATAATGACTGAAAGCAAATCAAATATTTCCTGGGATGGCAAAAGGAGAGGGAGGGGCAGGAAGGAAGAATTAGAAAGGGTCACCAGGAACTTTTGGAGTAACACTAGTACATATCTAACTATCTAACTAAAGTGTAGTGACAGTTTATTGTAGTGATAGTTTCATGAGTGTTTACGTATGTCAGGATTTAACAAATCCTGCACTTTAAATATGGGTAGTTTATTATATTTTGATTATTACTCAATAAAACCTTTTATTTATTTTTTATATATATATTTTATTGATTTTTTACAGAGAGGAAGGGAGAGGGATAGAGAGTTAGAAACATCGATGAGAAAAAAACATCGATCAGCTGCCTCCTGCACACCCCCTACTGGGGATGTGCCCACAACCAAGGTACATGCCCTTGACTGGAATCGAACCTGGGACCCTTCAGTCCCCAGGCCGATGCTCTATCCACTGAGCCAAACCAGCTACGGCAATAAAACCTTTTAAAAAGCGTATCTGTGGCAGTTAGATTTTATTTCATATTCTGAGAGATGAAGTTTCTAAGAATGTACTTTCAGTCTGCATATGTAACCCCCCAAAATTTCCGCCTTCTCAGATGCCCACTGGATCTTCCCTGAGAGGGATAAGTTCTGTTGTGTGAAAAATGGAAAGTTTATTTCTTCTAGGTCTACTTCTGGCCAAAGGGCCTAGGAAGATGTGTAGCCATGGCTGAGGGAGAGCCAGTTAGTGCCAGAGCAATGTTTTCCCAGCTGTATTTCTTGTCTATTGAGGTGTCTCCCAGTGCAAGTGGTAATTCAATTAAGATCTGTCATCATTTCTGTCTTTGGGACTTCCCAGAATCACATGCTTCTGCCTCAGCTGCACAGTGGAGGAGCTGCTTGCCCTAGTCCTACTACTGTTCAGAGACATGAAATATTTATGTCTGAACCTCTTGGGATATACCACTTGGCATATATCTATATTACAATTTTATAATGCAATTTGTTGTTTAAAGTTCATAGGTATCAGTTTATAATTAGGATATTAATTATTTATCTAGTTCCTATTGAGTTCTCCTAAATTCTTTACATATATTAGCTTATTTAATCCTCAAAATAATCCTGTGTTGGTGTTGTTACTCCATGTTGTAGACTAAAAAAACAAACCCCAAGAGTATTAAAAGGCTATTTGCCCAGGTAATACCATGCTATTTTTGGAATAGAGATTTCAACCCAGATCCAGCTGACTGCAAAGCCAGTGATTCAAACCACTCTTCTACTGTGTCTCATCCATTAATTCATTAATTTTGTGTTTTTCTACAAAAACATTGAGACATCTTATTGTAAACATAATATAAACTTTCAGTCAATCTTTCACTTGAAATTATACCCCAGAGGAAGTATCTTTTTGTCTCTTTCCAGGGACTGTGTGAGAGCTGGAAATACAGACTTTTAGCTTCTTTTTTTTTAAATCATGCATTTTTTTGTTTTTGCCTTTTTGTCAAATTACCAATCTATTGCATCCATAATTTGAGTCATTTTTTTAAAAATTGTTGCTACTACCAGGTTAAAGTTATGGACCATTCATATTTTCTTCTAGTACTGGTATTATATGGATTTATAGTTTTACATTTAGATATTTAACCCATTTGGAATTTTTTCTTGTATGTGGTTTGAGAATTGAATTTATTTTCATCTTTAATTAAATGGCTCTCTAATTGTCTCAATACTATTTATCCCAAAGTCCATTCAGTGACTAACCCTAATGGATGATAAAATGTTATAAAGGCTTTATACTTAAAATATGTGCTACTGACATATGAATAAATAGATATAACTAGATAGAATAAAAAGTCCAGAAACAGACAAAACTACATGCAAAACTAATAATATGATAAAGGTGGTATCTCAAACCTTTAAAATTTTTATCACTCATACCTGGTACATACACTATATTTTAAAGTTTGGTGAAATGTGTATTTTAAGACAATGCAAGCATGGAAAACACTGTCTACTGTTAAATAGAAATAAAGGATTTTCTCATTTACAAATTTCCCAAGAAGAATGGAGACTTTAAAGTTTAGAAGCAAGAATGGTCATCATTTTCGCTTCAGACACGTGTTAGACCATTCCTGTTTTGTTTTTCAGGAATCCTCTAGGCAGTAAACTTGCCTACTGCATCAGGAACTAAAATTTCAAGGCAGGTCTGCAGGGATAAAAAAGTTTAGAATCTAATTGTCAGACAAGAATCAAGTCTCTCAAACTAAACAGGGGAGGCAATTGTGATCCCGGGACTGTCTCCAGGAAAGGCAAGAAGTGCATCCTTAGCTAGGTTAGTCTTCCAGCATTAGAGGTAATGGCTGAGCGTATGATACCAGGTAAAAATAGCTACACTTACTGAAATCTTACTATGTTCCAAGCAGTGGTGTGAAGAGCTTTATATGTATCTATCCCTCTCAGCAGCTTGGCAGTGAACCTGTAGGTCCTATTATATCTGTATTTCACAGATAATAAAACTGAGATTAAAAAAAATTGTAAGTAACTTGCCCAGGGTTTAAGAAGACAGAGCTGATTCCAGGCAGCATCTTGAACTGTTGTGCATAACAAGGCACTGGAGGAACTCCGTGGTCATCCCTGGGGCATTTGGTGGATGTTTCCAGGAAGACCTGTCAAGCTCAATGGCCAAGCAGTCAAGGAACAATTCAGGATGTCATCCTGATGTGGACTAGCTAAGGTTAGGTGTTGGGGGGAGTTGGGTTGTACTGGTACCACCACCACTTCTGAGACCCTTTGGACCCTGTGGGTTGAGAGGAGACTAGCAGCAAGTGATTCCTCCTCCTAATGATTTACATGCCATGTACTGAGGGTAGGTCAGAATCAGACCAAACACAGGGACAAGGGAAATAAGTGTGTGTGAGAGTGAATGTGTGTTTGTGTGTGTGCATGTGTGTGTGTGTGTGTGTGTGTGTGTGTGTGTGTGTTATGTTCAGAGGTAGAGCTTTTGAAGGAAAAATAAGAGAAGACTGTTGCAAACCACACCTTAATCTGGCCTCCCATAGGACTCCATGTTTTCATTTATTCTTCACTTGCAATTTGCATGTATTTGTTGAGTACCTGCTATTTACCAGGCACAGTGACATTAGTGCTTATTGCATAGTAATGACCTGCTTTCTTCTCTGGTTCCCCAGCTGCCTGGGAGTTCTTACTGAGCAGGGACTGTCATTTTTATCATTTTATACTCAGTGGAGAACAAAGTGCCAGACACATATTAGGTGAATGAAGGATGACCTGGATTTAAATCCGGAATCTGTCACTTAATAGCTGTGAAATCCTGGATAAGTACTTAACTTCTTTGGACCTTGGTTTCCCTGACTATAAAATTTTCCATCTTGTAAGCACATGAAGATCAAGAGAAATAATGCCTATAAAAGCACTTTATGAAATGCAAAGCGCCATATAAATGTGACTCCTTGCTCTCTCTAGTTTTCAATTCCTTCTTCCCTTCTCTCTCTGCAGTTCTTACCTATGCACCCCCCTTCTTCCTCATTGCTTTGTATGGCCCTGTTTTTGTGATTCAGTTAAATAGCCCTTGTTTAAATTGCTGCCTTCTGAAGAAGTAGACCAAAAGCAAAACAAAAAAGAGGAGATAAACACACATTTCAAGGACACAATTTACTCTGAAAGTATAAGCAAGTGAATCATTCCTTGTAGTTGTTTTCATCGCTCTTTTACCGTCCACTGCTTCTCTGTGAGAGCTCTGAGGACAGTCTGTACTTTGTGCTCTAAGGCTAAGACAATGTGGCAGATTCTGAAGGTTCCTCCACAGAAGCTCTAAGAGCCTCTTCACCTTTCACCTGCAGCACTGGCCTTCAGAGGCTGGCCAATCCCTGTGCTGGGGCACGAGTAACCAGGGCACATCTTCCCTCCAGGGCCACACAAGGCTCTTTCAGCCCAGTGCATGTGGAGAGCCCCAGGAAAGGGTTGTGACTTCATTGTTTCTAAGGGAGATGGCCTTGCAGAGACATCCATGAGGAAATGGGCTCTCTGAATCTTGCTATCTGGAGCAACATCCCTTTTAGAACCCCTGGGCATCCCACACAGCAATCCCAGAACTAGGGCTGAGGTGTGTGTGTGTGTGGGGGGGGCTACCTACCTAAAGATAACTTTAGTCTGAGAGACAAGACCAAACATGTGACTCTACTGTTTGTGAAAGTCATCCATGGGTTTCTTCTAAAAACACACAGGGGAGTGATTTCTCTAAACCATCTGTGAGCGAGTCATACCCCTTCAATGGCTGCCCAGTGTGTATGGGCTCCAATGGACCCCAAATCCTTTTTCTACCTTCATCTTTTTCTATCTTCAGTCCCCATATAATCTCTACTAGAAATCCACCATTATTTGTTTCATTCTTTTGTGCCTACCAGGTGCCATCTGCTGGGTATCTATACCTTGGAGAATTCCAACAGACCCTTCAAGATCCAACTCAAACATGAAATCTACTCTAGGCCATCTAGGAAGAATGCATTGTTGGGTTTTCCTACCACACCTACCCTTGTCTCCATTATAAAAGACCTGTGTGCTAACCTTGTTGAGAACAGAGAACATTATTTATCATTGTTCTCCTGTGTTTGACAGATAAGAAATACTGGCCTCTGTTATACACTTTAGAGCTTCTCTGGTCTCTCCACTTCCCACACACCTGTTTGTCTGCCCTGTGGTTGGAGAATATTCAACTATGTTTACCAAATTCCATTGGCACCCAGAATATTAGACTTGGTCATAGTTGATGTGGGTAGATCTTTCAAAACGTTAGTGGTAATGGTTGTAGCACACCTGCTATTGAATTCCTTTCTCTCAGTCTCTTTCTCTCCTGCCTTACTCCCCTCCAGGGACATGGCTAAAGGCTAAGTATTCTATATAATGAGTGATAAAAGGACCCCTGAGCTGCACCAAGCATTTCTCATTCTCCGTTGCTTGCTCTTTTTTCTCAAATACTAATACATGTGGACTCTCAGTCTCTCATTCTGGTTAATGCAGATAATTGAGTCTACACATTCCATGAAAATATAATAGGTTTAGAGTTTGATTAGTTTTAAGACCATTCAACCTTAACAGGTAGTACAGGAACAAAAAGTCCTCTGTGTGGTCTGCCTTGGCTTAAAAAGTTCTGCCATGTGAAATTCGAAGCCAAAGCTTCAGATGATACCAAAGATTTGCTTCATCTATTTGCCTTCATGCATCTATTTATTCAGCAACCTCAAGACAGGCAGGATTTAGGTTTTCTAGCCAAACCATATTTTTGCTATCATACACATGCTATTCCTGATTAGCATCCCAAACACACTGACCCAGAAGAGAAGGAAGTAAGGAATAAAATTATCCTTTCTTATGGCTCAAAGCCCTGATGTCATCTTCAATTCAACTTTTTCTTTTGCCTTCTATTCAGTCAACCTCTTAATTAATTCCACCTTATTAATTCCTTTTATATTCCACCTGCCTTGTCTCATCCCCATCTCTAGTGTTATTGGCATGTTTTGGGTTCACACCATCCTGCATATGGATTACTGAAACAATCTCCTAACTGGGAATTCTCACCCTATTCTCATGGTGCCCCCAAAACGTTTCCTAAAACACTATGCAAATCCTGTCTTCTCCCTATTTAAAAACTTTAGTGGCCTTGAATTATTCATATCAGAATCCTTACTTGTGACCAACGGACCAAATCCAGCCTTCAAAAATGCTTTTGTTTTAGTTTAATAATTAGACAAATGAACAAACAAACCTGGAATCAATATTCAAGTATTGGCAGGTTGCTTATAAAGATCCATATTTCCAATTTATTTGGCAAATTTGAAGATTTGACCATGCCATGCTAGAATTCCCAAATTCTAAGCTAAAGGTAAATTTGGGCTTTTGAAGTGATTGATATGCTCCTGAAGTCATTGCATCCACCTCTCTACACAATGGATGCATATGAACATTCACTGGCAAACTGTTCATCTTCATGGCTGATTTTTATCAGTGGGACTAAAATCTCTTAAGAGTGAAATTCAGACTTCTTAATCTAGTGTTTGAGGATTTGACAACTCTGGCAACTGTGGTAGGTTAACAATGTCCTAATTCCTAGAACCTGTGAATATATTGCCTCACATAGTAAGAGGGGCTTTGTATCAGTGATTAAGTTAAGGATTTTGAGGGAGGGGGAATATCCTATATTACAGGTGAGCTCAATGTAATCACAAGAGTTTTTATAAGAAGATGGCAGGAAAACAGAGATCAGGCAAGAGACATAACAATGGAAGTAGAGATTGGACTGATGAAGCCACAACCCAAGGAATACTGGCAGCCTCTAGAAGCACAAAGAGGCCAGGAAGGAATTTCTTCCTGGAGCATCAGGTGGAAACTCTGTTTGTATTTTGATTTTAACCCTGTAAGACTCACTTCAGACGTCTGGCCTATAGAACAGTAAGATATTAAATTTGTGTTGTTTTAAGTCTCTAAGTTTGTAATAATTTGTTACCACAGCAATAGAAGAATAATACTAACCCCAAAAGAGATTTTTTATTTTTCTTCCAATAACAAATCATTTTCCAGTTCTTGAACTTTGCATGAATATCTTCTTGCTCATTTTCCTATCTCCATGAGTCTAAATTCTTCATGGCTCTCAAATGTCACCTGTTCTTGAAACTTGTCCATTTCACTCTGTTGAATTTGACTTGATATGAGTTGAGTATTCCATTTTTACTTTTCTACCATTTAATCAAATGCTTACAAAGTCTCCAGCTCTAGATTAGACTTTAAATTCATTATTTTGTATAACCTTTTGAAGAAAGGTCCCTGTATGCATATGCTCATGTTTGAACATCTCAGCCTCTGTGGCCAAGCCCTACTATATATTTTTTAAAATATATATATTTTATTAATTTTTTTACAGAGAGGAAGGGAGAGGGATAGAGAGTTAGAAACATTGATGAGAGAGAAACATAGATCAGCTGCCTCCTGCACACCCCCTTCTGGGGATGTGCCCACAACCAAGGTACATGCCCTTGACCGGAATCAAATCTGGGACCCTTCAGTCCTCAGGCTGATGCTCAATCCACTGAGCCAAACTGGCTAGGGCTCTACTATAACTTTTGACAATCCCTATCTCTTGACCAACTTTCAGATTGAGGAGGTCTGTGCACCTGATGTGTAGTCTTGATTCGGAAATATATTCCAGAAGAGCCTGCATAGATCCTGGAAAAAAGGCTTGGGGCTGTGTGTGGGTTCTGTACACACAGAGCAGAACCTAAAAGTTGGTATGGACTCTGGCTGTGCACATCTCTTTGGATTTACAGAATCCTCACCCTTTGAGGAAGGGTACAGCCAGCATAAGACCCTCCAAAGTGTACAGCCTGGAGCAGAGTCCTCTCTTCTCTGGGTCTATGGGAAGTCATGATTTTAAAAGTGTAATTTACTGCTATATATGTTTCATGAAGGTAAAGATTATAGTGTGTTATTTTTCTTGCGTCTCTCCATTAGCCTGTCAGAGATTAGCATGTATGGTGATTTAGATCTGATTGAACCAAAATTAGCTTTGTGTAGAAGCCAGCCTGAACTTACTGTTTGGCTCCTGTATGCTTGTCACTAAGCTGAGTGTTCTATACATGTTTCTTTACTTTATCCTCAAGACTTTTGAGAAAGATATTGAACCCAGATATAAAAAAGTACATTTCCAGTAGATTAAGCAATTTAGCTAAAGTCACTTGACTAGTAAGCAGTAGAGTTGGGATCGGAACTCACATCTATCCAACTCCACCTACCAAGCCCATTCATGAATCCACTAATTTATTTAACAGTGTTTTATTAATGGTCATGATATGGCATGTATTTCCCTGATTGCTGGAGATATGACTGAAAGAAAAAAAAAGATATTTTCTATGACCTCATGAAGCTTACACTCTACTGAGACAGCCATGGAAACAAGTAATCACATTTCTGTGTACTGTTTGCTAATGGAAGAAGTAGACGGAACACAGTCCTTCCATGATATTCCATTGAATTCCCAAAGGCAGACCTTGAGATGGTGTGACCGGCTTTGGGGAAAAGTGCTCTACAGAGTAGGTAGGTCCCATGACCTCTCAAAACATGTTACATTGGCCCATTTAGCCTCATTTACAGGACTGCCCAAGTTGGAGAAATGTACTATTAGCAAACATTCTCAATAACCATAAATCCACATTATACAATTTATTTTCTGTATTTCTTAGAGTAGAATAGTCCCTGTGAGAATGCTTGCAATGGTTTTGGTAATGTGACAGAATTAAATTTACTACCTTACTGTGTGGCATTGAACAAGCCTAATTAGTACAAACATGAAAATTATATTCAGCATGATATTTTGGAAGTATTTGGGAATAGTATTAACTTCTCTAAACCCAATCTCAGTCAGGCAGGTTGAAAGCAGCTTTTGTACTATTATTTTATCATTTTAATTACACATAGAAGTGCAACGATGTCAGGGTAGGTTGTTCAAGGTCACGCAGCAAATAAGGGCCAAGGTGGAAGGGGAGGTAGAAATGACGGGTTATAAAATTGCTAGCTACTGAATGTGGTGTATGTATGTCTCATACATCCTTCTTCATAACATTTTACAAAAAAAAAAGGCTTTCAGGATCTGCATATGGTGTGAGGAGTAAGTTCAGGGCTGCTTTTAATTAAATGCTCAGAGGGTAAAGCGTACAGAGCAGGATAACAGCTGTAGCACATGCAACCACACCATTACGCTTGTGTCTCCATAATAGACAGGCTTATTATTTTTTAATTAGGAGCGCCAGTGTTTTGTTAAACTATAAATGTGTCAGGACCTGGGGATTTGGTTTGCACTAGACCATCTTGCATTTAATATTTATGGAAGCTTTTGGGAGACAGAGGGTCAGTTTGTAAAAGGCATTTTGTTACTGTGGAATAACAATAGTTAATATTTACTAAGCATTTACCATTTTTCAGGCATTATACTGAATACGATTTAGATTCACTTATTCAGCCAACCAACCAATTGATACATATTCCTTGAACTTCTACTATGGTCCAGGGACTGCATTAAGCATTTTGGTGGGTGAGTAAGTGATGCATAAAACCCATCCAGAAGCAGTCCTTTAAGACATTATAAACACTATATATATATATATATATATATATATATATATATATATATATATATATATATATAGAGAGAGAGAGAGAGAGAGAGAGAGAGATAAAGAGAGGTGTGTGTCCCCACCAAACTTCTTTCTCTTAATTTATTCTCCAGCCCCACCCACCAAACTTCTTTGGTTACTTCCATGCACCTCATGGCCTTCAAAGTATGATTATGCTTTTGCCACCAGTTGCTATGTGGATGGCTGCTGCACATCCTACATATATCAACAAGAATGCACTTGCTCCAGGGAGAGCTTTCTGGCTCCAAGTTAGAAGTGGATCTCTATGGGGTAGCAATACTTATATCAGACAAAATAAACTTTAAAACAAAGGCTATAAGAAGAGACAAAGAAGGACATTTCATAATGATAAAGGGATCAATCCACAAGAGGAGACAATCTGTAAATATTTATGCACCCAAAGTAGGAGCACCTAAATATATAAAGCAAATATTGACAGACATAAAGGAAAAGATTGACAGTGATACAGTAATTGTAGGGAACTTAAATACCTGATTAACATCAATGGATAGGTCATTAAGACAGATAACCAATAAGGAAACAGTGGCCTTAAATGACTCATTGGACCAGAGAGATTTATATTTTTAGAGCATTTCACCACAAAGCAGCAGAGTATACATTCTTTCCAAGTACACATAAAACATTTATCCAGGGTGGAGTTGTGTTAGGACACAAAAGAAGTCTCAATAAATGTAGAAGGTTGAAATCACACCAAGCATCATTCCAAACGCAATGGTATGAAACTAAAAATCAATTACAAGAAAAATACTGAAAAACACAAACATATGGAGATAAAATAACATGTTACAAAATAATGAATGGGTTAACAGAAAAACTAAGGAAGAAATCATGCTATCTTAAGACACATGAAAATGAAAACACAATGATCACAAACTTATGGGACACAGCAAAAGCAGTCCTACAAGGGAAATTCATAGCCTTACAGGCCTGCCTCAAAAAACAAGAAAAGTCCCAAGTAAACAATCTAACCTTACACCCAAACAAAACAGAAAACGAACAACAAAGTTCAAATTGAGTAGAAGAAAATAAATTTCAGAGTATAAATAAACAAAATAGTCTCTAAAAAATACAAAAAATATTATTGAAACCAAGAACTGGTTCCTTAAAAATATAAACAAAACTGGAACAAATAATCCTAAAATTTGTATGAAATTTAGTCATAGTGATCTTGAAAAAGAAGAATTAAGTCAGAGGTATCACTCTACCTGATATCAAACTATACTACAAAATGATAGCAATCAAAACAGCATGATACTGGCATAAAAACAGATACATAGATCAATGAAAAGGACCAATTGATGTGTTTCTCTCACATCGAGATTTCTCTATCTCTGTCTCTCCCCTCCCTTTCACTCTTTCTAAGAAATCAATGGAAAACATGCGTGAATGAGGATTTCAAAAGAAAAAAAATGTTACATAGATGAAAAAGAATAAAAAGTAGAGAAATAAACTCATACATTTATAGCAAATTAATTTATGATTCAAATAAGCAAGCATATATAATGGTGTAAAGATAGTTTATTCAATAAATGATGTTGGGCCCTAGATGGTTTGGCTCAGTGGATAGAGCGTTGGCCTGTGGACTGAAGAATCTCAGGTTCAATTCTGGTCAATGGCACACGCCTGGGGTGCGGGCTCAATCCCCAGTGGGGGTCATGCAGGAGGCAGCCAATCAATGATTCTCTCTCATCATTAATGTTTCTATCTCTCTCTACTTCTCCTTTCCTCTCTAAAATCAATAAAAATAAAAAATAAAAAATAAATAAATGATGTTGGTAAAACTGGACAGATACATGCAAAAAAATGAAACTGGTCACTTTCTTATACAAAAACAAACTCAACATGTATTAAACACTGAAATGTAAAACTCCAAACATAGGATAAGAAGAAAACATAGGCAGTAAACTCTTTGACATTGCTCATACTAATATTTTTGGAATATATCTCCTCAGGCCAGGGAACTAAAAGAAGGGACTACATCAAACGAAAGTGTTCTTACACAGCAAAGGAAATCATAAAACAAAATGACAACCTACCAAGTTGGAGAAGATATTCACTAATGATACAACCAATAAGGGGTTTATATATATATATACAATTTAACACCAAAAAAACCCACCCAAACAATCCAATTAAAAAATGGGCAAAGAACCTGAATAGATATTTCTTTAAAGAGGACATATGAAAAGATGCTCAAGGTCACTAATCATCAGATAAATGTAAATTAAAATCACAATAAGATATCACATCACACATGTAAGAATGGTTATCATCAATAAATCAATGAACCAGAAGTGTTGGCAAGGATGTGGAGATAAGGAAACCCTCCTACACTGTTGGTAGGATAGAAGATTAATAAAGCCACTATGAAAAAACAGTATGGAGGTTCTTAAAAAAACTACAAATAGCACTACCTATAACCCAGTAATTCCACTTCTGGGTATTTATCCAGAGAAATGCAAAACACTAATTTGTGTTTTATATCCTTATGTTTATGGCAGTATTATTTACAATAGCTGAGATATGAAAGCAACTTAATTGTCCATCAATAGATGACTGGATAAGAAATATGTGGTACATATATTGAATAGAATATTACTTGAAGGAAATTATACCATTTTCAACAACATAGATACACCTAAAGGGCATTATGCTAAGTGAAATAAGTCAGACAGAGAAAGACAAACATCACATTATTTCACTTATATGTGGAATCTAAAAAACAAAATAAGCCAAAAAAAAAAAGAAAGAAAGAAAAAGAAAAAAGAAAGAAAAAGACTCACAGATACAGAGAACAAACTGATCCTTGTCAGGTAGGAGGGGACTTGGGGGACTCTGTGAGAAAAGTGATGGGATTAAGAAGACAAATTGGTAGTTACAGAATATTCATGGTGTTGTAAAGTACAGCATAGGGAATATAGTCAATAATATTGTAATAACTATGTATGGTGCCAGGTGATTACTAGACCAACTGGAGGATCACTTTGTAAGTTACATAAATGTCTAACCACTCTGCTGTACACCTGAAACTAATATTGAATGTCAACTATAATTGAAAAAAAAATTAAAAAGTGGATTTCTATTATTCCCCTTCCTAGCTTCTCTTTCATAGCTTCTCTTTCATAGTATGTACTATGAACTGTAATCATGTCTGTTGCCATGCATTTTATTGTATGTTGCATATTTAATGCCTATGTATTATAACAGAATGTCAATATCAATTCCACACAGCCTCAGTGCCTAGGACAGAGCTTGAGTAGTACTTGGCATTCCACAGATATTATCTGTAGGAATGAAATTATATATATATATATATATATATATATATATATATATAGAGAGAGAGAGAGAGAGAGAGAGAGAGAGAGAGAGAGAGAGAGGAAATTCTAACATCTGTACATCCAGAGGAAAGACTCTGTGTTAAAGAGACTAGATGAGGAATTGAGAAGAAAATGGAATTTTTAAGTTTCATCCAAAAAAATGTAGTCAGACTTGATGGGGTTGGTCAGGAGATTATTGGGGAGGGTAATCCAAACAAAACATGTAGATGTATCTGTTTTAGCCTTGGCCTTATCATCTGCTGTTTGCTCCTGGCTGAATCATATGACCTCTGTCTAATTTTTTTTCCATATAAAGTGCTAATACAGATTTTTCCCCCCTTTCTGGACCCTCATGAGAGTCCAATGAGATGCAGATTATAAAAATGTTTTGAAGATCACCAAATCATAATGGGACTTGATAAGTATTTTTAATATTTGCATTTTAAAATTTAGATTATGTACATTTAATAGGCAACTTTGTCCAATGATAGATGCTCCTCAAATCCCATAGGTTCCTTGGTTTCCTTGTTTTTCTGTCCTCCTCTGGGAAGGTGAATGCCATGGTAATATGTGGTTTGCCTCAGATGAGTTCTATATTTTCTTCTGTGTTGTGGTGTTTCTGGGAAAGCTCTTTGCACCTGGTTCTAGTCATATTTTCCCTGTTTAAAGATTATGTTTGCAAAACCAAAATAACCAGGCACACATAGAAATGATTGAGTCTTGACCCAGCCATGAAAGCTGGTAGCCTTGTGGGTCCCAGGAAGCAGCAATAAAGAGACACCAGGGAGGAAACTCTAGCTTTTCATTGGTCTCTGGACGTCTGTGTTGGGGCAATAGATGTGTGCGGTGTGTTTGGAGGCTTTAGGAAGCAAGTTAACATTTACTTACATGCATGAGGTACTGATAACCCCTACAGCCCTATGGGCTGTTCTTATTTATTTTATTATTTTATATTTTTTATTGATTTCAGAGAGGAAGGGGGAGGGAAAAAGAGAGATAGAAACATCAATGATGAGAGAGAATCATTGATCGGCTACCTTCTACAGATCCCCCTACCCCCACAACTGGGGATCAAGTAAGCAACCTGGGAATGTGCCCTGATGGGAACTGAATCATGACTTCCTGGTTCATAGGTCAATGCTCAACCACTGAGCCATGCCAGCTGTGCCACTGTGCTTTTAATATCTCCATTATTTCTTGTCTATTCCAACCACTACTGAAAGCTACCATATGTTTAGTATCTCTTATGGATCCCTAAACTTGCCTGAACTTTATTTGCATTATCTTTTTTAATCCTCAAAGAACTGTGGTGAAAGTGTCATTTGATCACTATGGAGTTTTTTTTAGGGTAGTAATTCTCACACTTTAGTATTTATCAGAAAATCAGAAACACCTGGAGAAACTACAGATTACTGGGTTCTACACCCAGAAGATTCAGGGTGGGGCCCAGTATTTTCATTTTTAACAAGTTCAGTAGATCTGGAGTGGGGCCTATGTATTTGCACTTCTAACAAGTTTTCAGGTGAAGCTAGTGCTGCTGGGTCAGGGACCACACTTGAGAACCCCTGTTTTAGAAGATCAGCAACTAGTGTCCATCACTAGTGCTCAGCCAACTTGAAGTCAGATCTGGACTTATCTGAATCCAAAACTCATGTTCTTTCCTGCAATATTGAACTTGTTCATTTCATCAAAGTTGGGAATGTGACTTCCATCAGAGCAATGCAAGGAGGGAGGAAGAAAAAAAAGAAGCAGGAGAGGAAATGAGGCAAGCAGGCAGGGAAAAGTCCCAGCAGGAGGAGGTTTGGGACTTACTGGATGCACCTGACTTCTTCCACCTTGTGACCTAGAAGCTACTGAGTTGGTGATTAGAAGGCCATTATACTTTTGAAGTAATATATCATCAAGATAAATAATGTTAGAAGGTGACCAAAGAGCCTTTCTCATGAAGATCATTTCTGAGTGAGTCCTGTATTTTTCTTTGAACCTAAAGATCAGTGGCTTCCCTAAGCAACATGGCCTTGCAAGTAACTTCACTTCCCTGCCAAATCTTTCTGGTAAAACATTGGCAATAATAATGTCCACCTACCAAAGAGGCAGCAAGAATCACAAATGTAAACTATGGTGAACTGGGAAGTGCTTAACTGATGTAAATTAAAGTGATCCTCTGTTAAATTCCAGTAGGTTGATCATAGTGACATTATTAACAGTATTCATGATTTAGATTGATATGGAGCTTTTAGAACATTCAAAGTAGGATAAAGAGGCATGAGTTGGTTGGGGAGAAAGGAACTGGGGTGAAAAGAAGGTTACAGACCCTGAGATATCCTGGGGAAAAGGAAGACATGAAGAATTCTCACATCATTAGTATCATAATGATGTATTAGACCAGTGACATGTACCTTTTGTGAATAACTCTGGGCATCAAGGCAAGCTAGAGAGTAGAGCATTTAAGACTGGTGGCTTCAATGGCCATCTGTGTTCTTTCAAATTTCTTTCTTATCGCTTAATAGCTGTGTGACTTTGGGCAGCACATTTAATTTCACTAAATTTCAATTTCCTCTTTGTCAAACTGGATTAATAAGAGTATATACAACATAAGATTTCTGTCAAAATTAAATACATTGATGCCCTTAAAAGACTTGGCATAGTACCAGAATGATCTCATCCTGACATGCAGTAGATGTTCAATAAAATAATTGAGGAATAAATGAAAGAACCACACACACACGCACACACACACACACACACACACACACTTTTTCTGGAAAATGACATAGGCCAATAGATCCTGCAATATAGAAAGGCTTTTTTGTCACCTTCTAATCATTAATCATCTTGATGATATATGACTTCAAAAGTATAATGGCCTAATCACCAACTCAGTAGCTTCTGGGTCACAAGGCAGGGCAAGTCAAGTGCATCCAGGTAAGTCCCAAATCTCCTCAGGCTGGAATTTCTTTCTTTCATTGGGCTTGGAAGGGGGTTGTTCCCTCTCTCCTTTTTCTGCATGAAGCTCCCACCCTACTCCCATGATGCAGACCACCTGAGAATATGGATGCATCATCCAATGTATTTCCCCTTGTGGTTTCAGATTAATGGCTGGCCCTAGTATACTGGATGGGAATAGCAGGCAAAGGTGACATTAAAAAAAAACCACCCCTGTTCTCAGTTAAGGAAGTCAAAGAGGAAACCACTGTCTGCATTGAAATTGTGCAAGAAGTCATGGTGACCCCTGCTCCACCTTGGGAAAAGAAAATAAGCAATTTACTTGCACAGGGTTCATGGGAAAATAGCCTTGGGGGGAAATTACTTATGTAGTAAATTTATGTAGGGTTGTAAGACAAATTATACTATCCGCAAATGAGGTCAGAGGAGCAGGGGGAGGACTGCTGGTAAGAAAAGTGGCTTTCATGGGACAGGTTGCCTTAACTATATGTGAACCTTGAAAAGCCGATGGCATTTTTTAAAGTGCTGGGTTACAAATGTGTCATTTCTCTTGAAGCCCCTAGAGCTAAAACTGGCATTTTATTTTGCATGTGTTTTATATTCATATATAGCATTTTTTGAAGTGTAATAGCAAAAATAGAATAACAAGACATTTTATTAAGAAGTAGGAGCACCTAGAGACTTTTCAGTATTGCTGTGTATTATTGGTCTGCCTGTTCTATGGGTCTCAAATGCAAATACCTAAGAAGGCCAGGCAGGGAGTGTCAACAACCCCATGAGAATTAAATCAGGGAGACAAAGGGATGGTGGCAGCTGTCGGGTGAGAGGCAGCATACACACCCCTTGAGAAGGTGCAGCTGATTCTCAGCTGTGGTCAATGGAAGACTTAGAGTTGACAGATCTTTTGGCTTTTTCAAAAGACACTAGAAATCTAGTATATGTGACATTGCCTGATTGTTTAATATTGAGATGAAATACATTTAAAAACCTCTAGAATACAACTAAAACTTACCCTGAATCAAATCTGGACTTCAGTAAGTGACCTTGGATTTATTCAGATGTTGCCCCATCTATGGTAGAACTCCCAAACCTAATGTTTTTGCCCCTGACTTATGTGAGTGTCGTGATAGCCAGAGGGAAAGGGGAGTGAAAGATAGGTGAAGGTGGGCAAAGGGGGAGATGGGGACTGAAAGAGACTTTACTTGGGGCAATGAGCACACGATGCAATGTGCAGATGATGTTTTATTGAGTTGTACACTTGAAACCTGTACCTCAATAAATTCAATAAAAGAATTCAGACACTTAAAAAAAAGTTTGAGATAATTCAAGGAAGGCATTTATAGCCAACCAAAGAGACCACTGGGTTGGCCTCTAGCATGCAGGAATGGGTAGATTAATTTTTTAGCATGATTAGGGTAGTTTACATCTGGGCTTAGAATAAAAAATAATATTTAGGAGTAAATCCTGGTGCTCCAGATTTACCAAGGGTAACCTGGATCCCTGGATCCCAGTTTTCTCAGATAAAAAATAGGAATAATAATGCATTGAGTCACTGTAAGGTTGCATTAGTGATGATGGTTGGCATGTACTGAGCGCTCAATGCCAGGAGGGGGGGCTATTGTTATCAGTTTTCTGGCTGGGGCTTCACCTCTCAAAAGCCAGGAAAAGCACCCTGAAGCTGCTGCTGGTATTGCTGATACTTGTAATATTTAAACACTGTCTCTAATTCTGTGTTGAAATGTAAACACTGAAAGCTATTTGAGTTTTGTTGTTGTTGTCTTGCTAAAATTATACACATCTTTGAGAAGCCTTTAATGCCTCAAGCCTCTCTTTTAGCCAAAGCCTGCTCCACTGGAAGTGATTAGTTCCTTTTATTCATTTACCTTGGCTTAATTGACAATAATGGCCATACTTTATTTTATATTTGCCCCCCCCCCTTGCGCATCTTCCCTTTCACAGTTTTCTTGGTTCAATTTCTGCATTCTGGAGGGGCAAGAGTGTTGGAGCCTTTGAGGGATGTGTTGGACCTTTGCAATATTATCTTATCTTTTGAGGCCTTAGTTTTCTCATCTACAAATGAGGAGGAGGACTGAATAGTTTCAAAGGTCTCATTTCTGACATTTTAGAACTAAATTTATTTTGCATTTGCTCACTCACCTATTCAATGAATGAGTATTGATTTCATCCCATGTAGGTCTCCATGGCAATAACTAACTTGCTGCTGTGTAATTGTTTGTTTGCACCCCAGCACTGGGGACACAGATATAAAATGACATGATCTCTGTCTTGAGGCGCTCACAATTTTTGGAGGGGAGGTTCAAAAAGACAATTACACTCTAGTAAACTAATTATTGCAATGGAGACTTGGCCAAGTTTCAAAAGAGAGTATCAGAGTGGCTGTGGCCAGGGGTGGTTCAGGAGGGGGAGGGGCATGGCCATTGACAATCACTCTAAGTACATGTGAGGTCTATTTAATTATTAATTCGTGGCACCCTTGCCCTCCAGAAGCTAACATTCTAAGGCAGGAAACAGACACACAGACAAATGATCACAAGTCAGCATGTCCTGATCTGTAATAAAATAATGAACAATGTCATCTACATAGAGAAGAGAAGCAACCAGTGTGCTTGGCTCAGACTGCTATCCCTATGAGCTGTGAAACTGATTAAAAATAAACCTGGGGGAAATTAGTTACAGGAATGCAGTTCAAAAAAGATGACAAGAAATGTATTAATTTATGATATGAGTATTTATTGAGTGTTTGTTATATGCTAAGCACTATGCCAGGAATAACTCAAAGGTACACAAGGTACTTCTTCCAACTTAGGTGCTAGGAGGAAAACCAACATAAAATTAAACCTACAGTTGTCAAGAATTTAGAGCCAGAGAACCAGACCTGTTGCCCTAGCTCCTCCACTTATGAGCTGTGTGACACAGAGAAAACCCCATGACCTCTCGACTTCATTTCCCTAGTGAGCAAAATGGGATAATGCGTACAAGTGAGAGTGGTGTAAGGGACAGAATCCAAATAAAATAAGGATTGTGGAAGTGCTTTGTAGGCTGTTAAGGACTCTACACATGTTAGTGATTATCATAAATGAAAAAGAGGGACTTTGTTGTGCTTAACCTGAGCTGAGAGAAAGCAACGATTTCCTCACACAGTGACTCATCTATCCTCGGGCTTCAAGGCCATGCATATACTGGTAGTTCCCAGTCTCTGTTTTCATGATCAGTCTTCTTTTTTCTCAGCTGCTTTTCAATAACAATCGCCTTTTGTACTCTCCACTAGGCCTTCCCCCTAGCATCTCATACTTGGAATGGCCAAAATTATATTTAACTTCTTCCTCTTCCTCCCCTCACTTCACTCAAACTTTCTCCTGCTCACATATTTCCCATTACAGTAAAGAGTCTCCAAACACAAACTCTCTCTTCTAGTCCTAAACAGTTCTCAAATTATCTCTACTCTCTATCCACTGCTAGCATCAGATCTTATCATCTCTCCTTGGGCTACTACTGTAATAGTTCCTTCAATAGTATCACTTCTTTGAGATTCTACACTCTTGCCCTAGCCGGTTTGCTCAGTGGATAGAGCGTCAGCCTGCAAACTGAAAGGCCCAGGGTTCCATTCTGGTCAAGGGCACATGCCCAGATTGTGGGCTTAAACCCCAGTGGGGGACTTGCAGGAGGCAGCTGATCCACGATTCTCTCTCATCATGGATGTTTCTATCTCTTTCTCCCTCTTCCTTCTTCTCTAAAATCAATAAAAATATATATTAAAAAAAGAGAGAGAGAGATTCTATACTCTTCTCCTCCCTCTAGCCATCTTACTGCTGTCGGAATGATCTTTTTACAATGATAACATGACCATGTCACTCTTAGTCTCAAAAGGTTTCAGTGATTTCTCATGGCCTACTGGATAATTTAAGCCATTAAGTAGAACCACAATAATCTTTGTGACCTCAAACCTGCCTTTCTCCCCAGCCTCAGTTTACCAGTTTTTTATTTACCAATCTACTTATATTGAACTACTTATTCTTTTGCTCTGTGATTTTGCTTATACTCTTCCTTGGCCTAAGACTCTCTTTTCTCTTTGTTCGCCAACTACTATTATTTGATCTTTTTAGTCCTCAGCTGAGGATATGTTTTTATTGATTTTTTAGAGAGGAAGGAAGGAGAGAGAGAGAGAGAGAGAGAGAGAGAGAGAGAGACATCAATCAGCTGCTTCCCATACACTGGGGATTGAACCCGAAACCTTTTTTTGTGTACAGGACAATGCTCCAACCTCTTAGCCACCCTGCCAGGGCAGCCAACCACTATTATTTAAATCAAGGTTTACCTCAAATATCACTTCCAAGAAGGAATTCTTGTATTTTTTCTCTTGGGTCCTTCCATGTATATCAGTGTATACATAATCCTTGTCCCACTGACCTTACATATATCTGACTAGCTTTTATTCATCTCCATGTCTCAGCATATAGCTCAGGGCCAGGTACACAACACCTGCTCAGCAATGTTTGAACTAGCTGGTGGCTCTTATGCATGCTAAGGAATAATTTGCATATTCCTCTACTATACACACACACACACACACACACACACACACACACACATGTGGTCCGGTGCATGAAATTTGTGCCCATTAAAAGAGAATTAATTAGAGGAAATATTTTAATATTGCTATTTGCCCTTTCTCTATAATAGAAGTCAGAGATGAAAGAAAATTAGTAAAATGTATATGAAAATCTCCCTCTTGTCAGAGTCTGGGGTGCGCCATGGGACCTAGAGTCAAGTCCACACCCACCACCTACACGTGCTTCAAAAGCAGGAGACCCAGACCCAGCTGGCCCCACCCCCATTGGGGGAGACCCAGACCCTGCCAGCCCCACCCCTGACAAGCCCCTCCAGGTTGGGGTTCAGCCTCAGTTTCCCTGGCCTGGTGCCAGGCAGGGGATGTGGCCTGAGGTCCCCTGGCCAAGTGCCGAGGCGGGGAACATGGCCTGAGGTCCCCCGCCCTGGCCAGGCTCCATGCAGCCTCAGGTCCCTGCTGTTTGGTCATGACATTACTGTGTCCAGGCTAATGCTGTTTGGTCATGACATTACTGTGTCCAGGCTAATTTGCATATTCCTCTACTATATATATGAATTTTGATAAATATTTTCTACCAAAATAGCTGGTTTTCCCATGCTTTCAAAATAACAAGGCTTTGGGATTTTAAAAGACAATGGAAAAAGGGAAGGAATAAGACAAAGAGGAAGTAAAAGAGAAAAAGAAATGACAAGAAAGAAAGAAGGATGGAGGAGGACAGGAAGAAAGAGATAGATAGAACATACTGGAAACTGGTGAAAACAGAAATGCCTTTCACAACTAAAAAAGTGTCTGAGGAATTCCTTGTAAAGAGAAAACGGTGCACTCTTCATTTGATCACAAAGCCAACCCTTTGAAAAAAGACGCACTGTCACCTAAATCTAGTGCTTCTGATTTCCCTCTTACTCCATACACCAAATTGTACTTATTCTAACACTTCCTAAGTGATTCCCTGAAAAGCACTCCTGATGCTCTCATCTTGCCTCATTATGGAGCTGGGGTGTCCTGTTCATCTGGCTACTGGCCGTAGCATCACTGAATGGAGATCTGAAAAAGGAGGAGCTGAGAGAGGATGTGCTCTTATGTTTTGTTGCATCTAGGAAAGCCAGAAGTTTTGTAAGCATAACTCAGATCTCACCCATTTAGGGCTAAAATAAAAATATGCTTCTTGCCAAAACTGGTTTGGCTCAGTGGATAGAGCGTCGGCCTGTGGACTGAAGGGTCCCAGGTTCGATTTCGGTCAAGGGCATGTACCTGGGTTGCGGGCACATCCCCAGTGGGAGATGTGCAGGAGGCAGCTGGTCGATGTTTCTCTCTCATCGATGTTTCTAACTCTCTATCTCTCTCCCTTCCTCTCTGTAAAAAAATCAATAAAATATATTTTAAAAAAATATATGCTTCTTTATGCTGATTGTGTTGTTGTTGTTGTTTTGTTTTATCTCAAATTGAAGTTTTATAAAATCTCATTAGTTTTATGGCATCCTCCCCAATTGTCCCCCATGACTTTTGGAAGTTCCCAAATAGTACTTCCCACGTGTCCACAACTAGTTACAGTCACAGCACTGGAACCCTCACCATTGATCTGTCCTCCTTTGGATTGCACTTATGAAGGCCCACTTTTTGTCATTACGTCCTAGCTAAAGAAGGAATAGTCCACAGAAACAGACTGTACTTTCTACAGTAAACAGTGAACAGAATTAGTTGTTATGCTTTTGCATGTATACTTATTGAAAAAGGTCATCCTTTGTTAGCTTTGTATCTTGGCTACTGGTACCAGTGTAAGAACATGGCTGAGATGACAAAAACCAAGCCTACGTGTGCCACCTCTAGCACAGTGTTAGCTACTGGTGGCTCTGATGACTTCAAAGGAGGCAGAAGACATTTATGGAAACAAAGGCTGACTGGCCCTGACAACAGCTCTATAAAACTAACCTAGATTACTCACACTAAGCTAATTGTCCTGCTTTGGTGCATGCATTAGTTTTAATTTTGTCACCTGTGTAGACAGATACAATTATGCTGGTCAACTATTTGCAAGTATTTCAAGGATAATGGATACATTTCTTGATTTAGAATGAATGTGGTAAGTTGTTTTCTGAGAACTGCTGGCATTATTCTTAATTTGGTCCTTTGGCTTAACAATAGCATTAGGGGAGATTGAGGTGAGGCATTAAGAAACATGCACACTGGCAGTACTGGGGAAATCTCTCTGTGTCAGTGTCAAATGTTTCAGAAATTTTCACCTCTCTGAGATAGATTAGGAAATTTCCTGCCACAGGCTAAAATATGCTATATCCAAACATCTCTAACCCTGGGACTCTATCATATTCTGGAAGATATCTTTTTATGCATCTATCCATCCATCATTTATTGAACTCTCACCAAGCTTAAGGACTTGTGCTTTTCAACAGAAATGACTATATAAACAAAGGAATCCCTATCCTCAAGGAACTCACAGTCTAATGGCAGGAAATAAACATATAAACAGAATTAGACATAAAGGATGAGGAGTTAGCAAGGTAACTAGGTGGATGGTGGGGGTACTCCAGGCAGAGAGTAGTGGTGTGTGTGTGTGTGTGTGTGTGTGTGTGTGTGTGTGTGTGTGTGTCAAATTAATAGAATATGACTCATTTGGGCAAGATGATGGAGACCCTTATTTGACTCTGGGGCAGCCCTATGAGTGTGCAACCCAGTTATTCCTTTAAGAGAAAACCTGCTGCAAGGAGTATGGCTAGCTGACAGCCTCCAGCTGCCCCACTTCTGGGCTCAGTGGGACCTCACTCTCCCAGGGATGCTTCCAGCTAATGTCTGAGCATGATGGGAGTACTAAGCTTGGCCATTCCTGTCTAACACAAGACTCCTCTAAAGGGCAATCTTTGCACCCTAACTGGCACCACAACCTTCTCAGAGCTGTGTTATAGTCTTCAGCATTTCCTATTCAATTCTTCTTCCCCACTCCCCTTGGGACAGGTGTCAAATCTGTGCCACAGACTAAAGCTCTCCCACCTACACTTTCTCTTCCCCTTTTCCCTCAGGAGCACTTCCCTCCCCAAATCTCACAAGTCTAATTCTGTCTTGGTGTCTGCTTCCTGGAGAAGCCAAACTGAAATCAGATGCCGTAAGGTGTTTGGAGTTTGAACTGAAATCAGTGAGAAGGCCACCAGAGGGTTTTGTACAGGTACATTGAATAATAAAGCCTCTGTTATAGAAAGATTACTGTAGCTGTAGTGCAGAGGAAAAATTTAGGAAGCGTGAAACTTGAAGAAGTGAGACCCATTTGAAGTGAGAAAAAAAAATGAGGATTTTAAATGGAACAATAGATGGGGGCAGAGAAGGAAAAGAGTTGGAACAGAGGTTTTGGAAGTAGAAACCATAGGGCTTAATGATTCGTTGGTTGTCAGCCTCAATAGAGAGGGAGAGCAAAGGATGAGGGATCTAAGTTGTCATTTAAGTTGTTAAGTAGGGCCGCATTCCTAGCCTTAAGGAAAGCTTGGGAGGTGGCTGTTCATGGATGATCCTCCCATGAAATGTAGACAGAGTAAGTTGGCAGTTGCTTATGTTCCCTCTGCTAAACTTCCTCTCCACTGGGATGGACTCTGTGGGCAAGGAGAGTACTGATAAGGCCCAATAAGGGTCTGGGTGAAGGCTTGAGGAAATGGAGCCCTCTATTGGTGAGCAGCACTCAAAGGTTGGCAGAAAGAGATGTGCTAAATGCAATGTCAGTTGTGCAAGCCTGTGCAAGGTAAGGTGCTATAAGGTTGTAAGATGTTGTGCTGTTTCCTAGAGCTGCTATAACAAAGTACCCTACATGAGGCAGCTTAAAACAATAGAAATGCAATGTCTCAGAGTTCTGGAGGTTAGAAGTCTGAGGTCAAGGTGCTGGCAGGGCCATGCCGTCCTTACTGAGGATTCTAGGAGAGACTATATCCCTAATTTCTTCCTAGTTCCTGGCAGTTGCTGCCAGTTCCTGGCATTTCTCTGCTTGCAGCTGCATGACCCCAGTCTCTGCCTTTATCATCACTCAATGTTCTCTCAGTGTGTCTTCACATCATCTTCCCTGTGTGTGTCACTCTCTGTGTCCCTCATCCTCTTCTGATAAGATTACCAATTATGCTGCATGAAGTGACCACCAGTCTGACCTTACCTTAATTACATCAGAAAGGACCCTTCTTCCAAATAAGGTCACATCCTAAGTTTCCAGGAGAACATGGATATTTTTGGGGGACACTGTTCATCCCAAGTCAGCAGCCCCACATAGAAGCTTACTAAGACCACAACCTTTTACTATGCCATACTGAAACTCCAGCATTACCGTATGAGATTGTGAAAACTACATTCAACAAACCTAACTACAGTTAACATCTGGTTCTGGCCACAATTTCTTTCTATACCATCAGTGCCAACACATGTGTCTTTGTGATCAGTCCGAGGCCCACACAAATATTTCTCTACACGGTGCTAGAGGAAGGGACCACAGCAGTCTGAGCAGGAATGACTATTGGTATCAGCTCAGATGTTGCAGGATTCTCCTTCAGTTGATCTATGATTTCTCTCTAGATTTCTATTACTTCTCTCCATCAACTCTGACCAAAGATTAGGGCTTGGGGAGTGTTAGGTTAACCCTACAATATCCTTACTGCTTTTTTCCTCCTCGGTTGTTGGAAAGCATCCACCTTACTTAAGGTTTGGTATTGCTATATAACGGACAACTTTGATATTTTTCCCCTTTGTCCCAACAAACCTGAATATCAAGATTATTATCTTGTTATGAACTTAAAACAATCTGTATTTTAAACTCAAAACTGAGCTCTGATACCTTTGTTCTTGGCAGTATCAGTCCTTGAGGAAGACTCTTTTTTGGTGACTTTAGTATCCAGTCCCCCACATGGTACTGGAGTCTCAGTTTTGCCACCTTATCATTTGTCTGCCTCCACTATAGGTGATGCAGCCCAAGTAGCCAAAGACCTGAGTTTTAGTCATAAATATATAGGTAAAAGTTGCTAGGACATTTTAGAAAACCTTTTGGGTTTATTAATAAAAAAAGGAGAGATATGGTTGGTACCCCCTTTCTTCAACCCTCCATGGATTAAATATGATGGGATGCTGATGCTTGGAGCACCGTCTTGGGACACTGAAGGAGAGACCAATGTGACACTGTTGAGTCAATGTCAACAGCATTTACCTCCAACTTTATAGATCAGAAAAATCAACCTCTAAGCCTTATGCCACAGAAAATCAGAAGTGCAGTAAATGCATTCCTAACAGTCCTCTTGCCCACGCAAGGAATAAAACTGATTCCATTTGTGAGAACTTTCAAGCAAAAAGGCAGGATAAAAACTACCTCAGCTTCACATCTCCAGAGTATTTTCCTCATTCTTCTAACTCAGAAATGGGTATCTTAGCCAAGAACCTAAGATTTTTTAAATTTGATATGAATGTAACTGGAATACAGAAAAATGTAAATAGGCTAAAGATAGAACAGATACTTTTTATGTAAAATGTCACATTTTGAGTCTTTAGAAGTGGAGAATTGCATTTACTTCTAGGACAATTTTCTTTTCTTTTAGGATATTTTTTTATCAGAATGGATCAGGCTTAATGCTGGGACTCCCCAAGTTATAACTCAATATATATATCCTATCTAATAATAGACAAACATGGTAATTAACCGTAACTTCGCTACCCTTCCCATTGGCTAATCAGGGCGATATGCAAATTAACTGCCAACTAAGATGGTGGTTAACCACCAACAAAGATGGCGGCTAATTTGCATACTGCAGGCAGATCCGGCTGCACCGCCCAAGGCGAGATCCTGGCCTGCCGTGTCTTGGGCGGGGTGGGCGGGGCAGGCGGCAGCAGATCTGAGATGGGCGGGATCCGGGCCTGCCGTGTCTTGGGCGGGGTGGGTGGGGCGAGTGGCAGCGTGATCAGAGCTGCTGTCTGCCCCAGCGTAGGATCCCGGCCTGCTGTGTCTTGGGCGGGGTGGGCGGCAGCAGATCTGAGCAGCCACTCGCCCCAGCACGAGATCCAGGCCTGCGGTTTCTTGGGCGGGGTGGGCGGGGCGGGCAGGGCGGGCAGGGAGAGCAGCAGCGTGATCCGTGAGAGGGCACAGGTTGGGCTGAGGGACCCCCCTTCCCTGCCAGTGCACAAATTTTTGTGCATGGGCCTTCTAGTATATATATATATAATAAAAAATAGGCTCCTTAGTAATACAAATGTGAAGCAGATGCCCACCTTTTGTCTTGTGAAAGCAGGGAGCTACCATTAACCTGAAGGCAGCTGCTGCATTTGGGGTGATACATTGCTTCTTTAAGCTGGAGCTGTGTTCAGAGGCTACATACTTGTACTTGTTTCCCCCCTTTCTCTTGTAGAATTCTTATAGCAGATGAAGAGTAGAGAGGGGAAGCAGAGGCCTTGGGGACCCAGAGAGGCTTATGGTTTTGGTGTCACAGTGCAGCACAGAATGGAGAGGGAGCCTTCATGTCACCTCTGGAGAAGACCCAGGCACTTGTCTGACATGACTGGGAGTGGCATCTTTAGAGCAACAGGAGAGAGCACTCATGGAAGAGGCCCAGGTGATGTGATGAGGAATATTTTTGATTGTAGCCATAGAAAGGCTTCTTTAGCTGGCTTCAAGGAAAGTAAGAATATGATGGATGCCACTGGTCTCACTGTGACAAGAAGACTGAGCACATGTCAGGCTTAGGAGCTCCCAGAAACAACAGAGGACACTTTGCAAGGTATAATGGAGTCTAGGTGTCACACTGCCAGAGTCTTTATAATTGGAGTATTACTATAGAGATTTTTGGTGACCTGCTTTTGCAGGGGTATATCTATTACAAAAGCATGTAGAAAACATTAGTGGTATTTTTTTAAAAAAATCTCTAGTGATAAATTACAATGATCGTCTTAATTTTTTAAATATATTTTATTGATTTTTTACAGAGAGGAAGGGAGAGGGATAGAGAGTTATAAACATCGATCAGCTGTCTCCTGCAAACCTCCTACTGGGGATGTGCCCGCAACCAAAGTACATGCCCTTGACCGGAATCAAACCTGGGACCCTTCAGTTCGCAGGCGGACGCTCTATCCACTGAGCCAAACCGGTTAGGGAGATGGTCTTAATTTTTAATGCCTCCTTAGCACACCCTTTGCCCATATCACTGCACTGCCCTCCCTCTAGATCAGCCACTACCCAGCCATCTCTTTCTTAGATATACAGTTGGCCCAGCTAAGATCAGCAGAGTCATCTAGTCAATGCCATGTGACCTCCAGTTCATAGCAGGCAAACACTGTTGCATGCCACTGAGATTTAGAGGTTGTTTGTTATGCAGCACTATTATGACAATAGATAGATAACTAATACATCCTTTAAAGTGAGTGTTACAATGAATATCACATGGTACTGGAGTCTCAGTTTTGTAATTTATTTATTTATTTTAAATATATTTTTATTTACTTCAGAGGAAGGGAGAGGGAGAGATAGAAACATCAATGACGAGAGAGAATCACTGATTGGCTGCCTCCTACACACCGCCTACTGGGGATCAAGCCTGCAACCCAGGCATGTGCCCTGACTGGGAATCGAACTGCACTGTGACTTCCTGGTTCATAGTCTGACACTCAACCACTGAGCCACACTGGCCGGGCTGTAATTTTTTATACTGTAAAATAAGCATAACAAGACATACCACACCAATGTATTTTTGAGTATTAAATGTGATAACTCAGCATGTAAGATAATTATTATTTCTTGGCAAGGCTAAAGACTGAATATGTGAATTTTAAGATCTCATTACAGGATAGACATCTGTGTTTCTGCCCCAGGGATCATGTTCCAATAAATATTTTTTCATTCCAGTTCATGGGTATGGTTGCACGTGGGCTGTCATGCAGAGCATTCTTAGCTTCAGAGGGTGATACTATTAGAGAGTCTCTCAAATGGAATTCTGGAGCAAACTGAGCACTTGCAGAATTGGCATTATCAACGTGTGAGGTGAAGAAGCCAGGAAGGGAAATAGCTTCATGATGCTCTATTGGAAAGGGTTTTTGGAAATGCAAAAGGTGGCACAGTAGAGGAGTAGTAGAAATGGCATGAGATTTAGAGCTGGGGAGCACTGAGTCAAAATCTGGGCCTCCTCATTTCCCAGCTATGAGACTTCAGCAGGCTCACCGAGATCAGTGAGCCTTGGTTTTCCATCAAATAAATGGGAATAAAAATAAGCGCCTTGTAGAATTACCGAGAACACTAAAGGGAATGCATGCATCTAAGGCTCCTGGGGTAGAGTAGATATCCTTGCCACGGGACGTCAGGACTATTTTTATGTGGCCGTGGAACACAAGGAGTTGGGGAGCAGGGAACCAACTAACATAATTAGCGATTTCAGGGGCTGAGTTGTAAGGGGAAATTTGGATAAAGAAAGAAGCAATGAAGTTAGTCTTTTTTGTGTGCCAGTTTTAATGCACAGGATTTTCTTTTGCATTGCACTATATTTAGGTACAAGGTGGCCCGGGACAAAAGCGGCAATTTATTTTTAAATGTTCAGAACAATGAGGTGACTGGTTTTCCATATATATATCAGCATCACATTGCCAAACACAGAAGAATCTTACACTCCATGATCAGCATTTCACAAATATCTGTTGTACTGTTGCAGTCTGACCCTGCTTCACTCAGCCTTGAGTTTTGACTCTAAGTGTTAAACCTGATATTTTACATTTGCATGCACTCGACAACTTACAAAACTCTTGCCCAGATACTATTTCATTTTCGACCTTCTCAACAACCCTGTGGAGTCAAAATCCTTATCCTCATATTGAAGACAAGGAAATCAGCTTTGAGTGGCTAAATGGCATGCCCAGAATCATGAAACTGATGGATGCTGGTCTAACTTGAAAAGTTGGTAACATGCAAGGTCATGGACTGAGGCATTTTGTATGGCAGGTGCTATGCGAGGCTCACAACCCTTAAGTCTGCTAGTCATTACAAGAATACTAAATACAAGACCCTTCTGTGGCAGACCAATTGGGTACCTCCTCATTAATCATTATCCTCCTTTCCTGCCTTGCCCTCTGGACCTATATTTTTTCATATGTAAGTTGACATGTGTTTAAGGATGGAAGACCCCTACCCTAGCCCTAGAGGATAATTCATGGATAGTCTTGATAAAGAGAAAATGAGAGGTGCACAAGGAGGATACCCAACCCCTTCTTTGCTACTTTGGGTGTTGTTATATGAGGACCTGACAAGTGGAGCCATGATAGCCATTTCAACCACGAGTTTTGCATGAAAGCAAAACTCAGTAGAGCAGCTGATCCAGATCCCTGATATCATTAGTCAACCTGGAAAAGCCTGCTTTTGGATTTACGTGAGATATAATTAGAAATTCTTATTGTTATGGAGCCCTTTAGTCCCAGAATTACTTGCTCTGAAAACCATTCTAGATGATACATCCTCACCAATAGATACTTTGGTCACTGTTTTACACTTAACAACACTGAGGAACAAAACTTTTAAGTAGTATGAGACCATAAGTGTGGGCAGTTGCAGATTTGGGATTTGAACTTTTGTGTGTGTGATGTTGAAATCTGATCTAAAATATGCTGCATTTTGGCCTCCCCCATTCCACAATACCTCCTTCTTCCCACCAGTCTGTGCACTGCAGGAACTGGTGGACAAAGAAGGGTCAGACCCTGGAACATTAGTAAATGCTTCCTGGGGAGGGAGAGCGATGCCTAAGAGACAGTGGGCCATGAAATAAATCACCTACTTTATATGTTGGCCTCCAATGGCCCTCTTTATTTTTGCATCTCTGTATGGGGAAAAGCAACCTGGGGGTGGAAAGAGCAGAGAACTAGAAGGTAAAAATTCTGATTTCAAGTTCTGGTTTTAGAAATGTGTAAGAATGTCACTTTGGGCAAATCCCTTGATCTCTTTGAGACTCAGTTTTCATCTATCAAATGAAAATAATAACCTCTGGCCTATTTCCTTCCGAGGTTGTGGTGAAGATGACGAGAAGGCATGCTGAAATCTCTCTCTACTGCAGAGGATAAAAGATTCTTGTTAGTAGAGAAGATGTCCTCAGGGAAGACACAGTCTCCTCATGATCTTCTGTAGAGACTAAGGATACTAACAGTCCTTCACATGAGCATTGCAAGACTGCCATTGCTTTTGATAAATTTATAATTTGTAGGTTGTAAATTCAAACATTCTCCCCTCTGAATGCCATCCTGAAGGTTAATGAATGAAATACATGATTTTCAAATCCCAGCAGTTGCTGTTAATTGGAAGCAAACACACACCTTCAGGTTTGATCTCTCATAACAAGACAGTCAGATAACTTAACCTCGAAGCAATTCATCACCGCACCACTCAGAGCTTTTGGAGGATGGCAGACATTTCAAAGGCTTTGGATGTGTGTGTCTGCTTCCCCCACTTCTCTGCAAAGATAGTAAACTTGAAAGGAGAAAGGGACCAAGGGAAATTTAGGAGAGCTTTATGGGGGATTTTTAAATAACCTGAAAATATTAAATCCATAGGATTTAATTAGAAGCAACTCAGAGTCTAATGGTTCCTGGCACATGCTACTTATCCATGATGGAATATTTTGCAAACTCTTAAAAGCATGCCCTGGCATATTTAAAGGACACTACACACAGGTCAGGTGAAGAGATAATGATGAGATGGAATGTATAAGGCACATGATTCCCAAGTAATAAAATGTGCCACACACACACACACACACACACACACACACACACACACAGACACACAAGAACATACACTCACAAACACCAAGCTGTAATGAATAATATGACTTAAGTTCCTGACAGAGAGTCCTTCAAATTAAAAGTCACACAGTGTTATTTTTAATTCCCTCCCTTTCCCCAAAGTTATAAACACATATCTTTCAAGATATATTTTGAAATATACTTTTGCAATAGTCTCTGTTTATTCTGTGCTTACTGTGTGCTAGCAGTATGCTAAACACTTTATATGTACTCACCCCTATTTAGTCCTCACAACCTTCCTATGAGGAAAGTACTACTGTCACTTCTGTGTCCAGATAGGAAAACTGAGGCTCACAGAGAATAAGGGAGTTGTCTCAGATCTCCCAGCTGGTAAATAGTGAAGTAGAAACCCCGCTAATCAGTTTCCTAACCCATTAAAGTGATGCATTCTTGGTTACGTTGCCAATTATATACATATAAGATGTCCCCAAAATGTATACACACAACTTTATATGGTTATAAAGGCAGTGTTTATTAAAATACATTTCATTGTCAAAATTGGGCTATCAGCTGTTAAAGTGTGCATACATTTATTGGGACACCCGGCATATGTATAAACTTAATTAAACTGCATCAGAGAATGAGATGAGCAAGAGGCTATTCTATGTTTTCTTTTCTTTTTCTTTCTTTCTTTTGTCTTCTTTGTTTTTTTGTTAATTCTCACCCGAGGATATTTTTTCCATTGATATTTTAAAGAGAGTGAAAGAGAGGGAGAAACACACACACAGAGAAACATTGATGTGAAAGAGGCACATCAATTGGTTGCCTTCCACATGCACCCTGTCCAGGGCTGGGAATCAAACCTGCAACTGAGGTATGTGCCCTTGACTGGAATTGAAAGTCTGTGGGCAGACACTCCAACAACTAAGCCAATCCAGCCAGGGTTGTGTTCTCTATTTTCTTATATTTTAAATAAAACTAAACCCTGGTAGGGTGGCTCAGTTGGTTGGAGCATTGTCCCATGCACCAAAAGGTTGTGGGCTCAATTCCCATCACGGCACATACCTAGGTTGCAGGTTCGATCCCGGTCAGGGCATGTACTAGAAGGCAGTCGATGGATGTTTCTCTCTCATATCAATGTTTCTCCCTTCTCTTCATTTCTCCCTTCCTCTCTCTGAAATCAATAAAAACATGTACTCAGTGAGGATTAAAACACAAACAAACAACAAAAACCACACAATTGAAACAAAGGGCTTTGAGTCAAGAGCACATGACATTCTGAATGTTTTCTATCTCTTGCCTCCTCATTTCCCGGGTGCCACCTCCTTAGTTTGAAATGTCCTATCTCTTGTATGATTCTAGCAGTGTCCTATGGTGGGCTCTCTGCTTTTAGCCTTGCCCCTCTTTCAATCTTGACCTTCAGAGTGAGCTTTGAAATGCACAAATTCCATCACTCTGTGCCTCTGTGTGAAATACTTTGAGAGCTTGTCCATCAGGGCAGTGCCCACAGACCTGGCGTTCAGTGAAGGACCTCCATGCCCCTGCCTGACCCCTTCTCCACTCCTCCTCCTGTTTCTTTCCTGACTTTTGCTGCAACATCTATTTCTTACATGGGTTGTTTCCAAAATGCTACTGAGGCTTCATCACATTACTTCCTATAGTTTTCCAAACACTCAAAATCCTGTCTCCCTTTCGGTCTTTGCCCTTTGCTCTCCACACCTCTGATTTACCCATTAAGCACAGTAAGTGTAGTGTCTAGGGACCATAATGCATTTAGATGCTAAGATGTTTTAATTAGAAGAAAAGAATTAAAATTAGAAGAAAAGAAATGAACATAATCTAGCTTGCATTATGGCCCATGAAAACTAAAGTGCCCAGGGACCATGAAAGTGATAACATTGCCCTGTCTCTCCCCACTTCCTGGAAGGCCTGGCCCACGTGGATAAGTTTTCCTTATTCTTAAAAGTCTTGCCCAAGCATCACCTTCCCTGACAGTCCTTGTCCAGCATTTTAATTAACATATATATATTTATTCATGCATGCATCTCCTCCTCTCTTTCAATGGCAATTTCAAACAGAGATTAAAGTAATACTAAGCAAGAGACAAGAATGTTACATGCTGAATACAGTGGTAAATGCTTTACATCACTCATTCGTTTTAGCCTCACACTAGGGGGCAGATGCTATTATTATCCTCATTTCACACTGGAGAATGTGGAGGCTAAGAGAGATTGAAGTGTCCCTGTTTATAAGGGGCAGAGTGAGTGCTTAAACTCAGGCCTCCTGGCTTTGTAGCCTGGAGAGGCTCTGATGGTGGTGGGGTAGAGGAGAGGAGCCCCCTTGAGTGAGCTTCAAGATTCCAAGGAGGGATGACAATTAGTGTAATACCTTTGGACTTTTTCATCATCCACCCATGCCCCTGAATAGTGAAATGACCATGTGACGCTGAACTTAGCCACTCTTCTCCTTTTCTTTCCTTTGGATCCGCCTAATGGCAGAGAGTATGTTCTCTGCTCTGTTCCCTACCAATAGACAGGCTTGGGGAGTCTGTAGGTCTTCAGCACCTACTTTGCATGTTTATTCTGAGATTCTTGAATCGAACACAGTAAACCTTGTCTTTAACTTTTTGCTCAATTGTAAAGCTACCCCTTCAGTTAGTCTCTTCATTTGGTGTCTCATTTGGACACAGCAGAGCAGTGATAGTCATTTGGATCCCTTAAAATAGCAACATGCTCCGAATCATAAGGCACAAAGAAAACTCAGAGGAGGTTGTGCTACACTGTCTTGAAATGGTTAGAGGAGGCTTTTGGAGAAGGAGGATTCTAAGTTGGGTTTTTAAAATATTAATCTCTATGTAGCAAAAAAAAATTAGCACTAATTTGAGAGTAAAAGACTTGAATTCAACAGCATGTTAAAGGCATATTGAGCTCTGGGTATGCACTGATTAATTAAACAGATATCATTTGTGATAGTTACCTACCAGCTCTTCTTCAGGGAGCTAACATTTTACATGGTTTATTCATTTAACCCTCACGGTATTTCTCTGAAGTAGTAAATATCCTTACCTCCTTTTTACAGATGAATAAGATTCATAGACGTTAAGCAGCCCGCCCAAATCATCAAAGCTACTTGATGGTAAATATCACTTTGATGGCAATTAAAGATTCAACCAAGTTTGTCTGCCTCTAGTGCCTATATCTACACACTATTCATACAGTCTTTTCCTACCCTATGGTGCTAGTAGTTTATCAGGGGAAACAAAAAACTCACACATTAAAAAAAAGCAATTACAAACTAAACCAAGTACTCTGAGATATGGACCAAATAATGGGATAGTTTGTGTAGAGTGAACATGGACAAGGAAGGTCTCACTTCATATTCTAAGCTAAGATTTGAAGAATGAGAAAGAACCAAGATTATGGAGCAAACATTTCAAGAGGAGGGAAAAGAATGACTTGATAACTGAAAGATCCTGACATATTCAGAATTAGGAGATGACTAGGGTGGTAGCAGATAAGAATTACATAGAGATTTGGGGAGGACTTTGGATTTAAGTTTAAGGGCAAGAGGCAAGCACTAAAAAGTGATGAAGCAATGACCATGGAGATGAAGAAATATTCCTATTTTGATGGTGTCAAAATTGTTTTGAAGGTGAAAATTGATAAAGCTTGCTGATGATTGGTTGAAAGGTGAGAAAGGAGTCGAGGCTGACTGAGGGAGGATTTCTATCCTGAGTGACTGGGATGGGGAAGATGAGAAAGACACAGGTTGAAGGAGGGTGTTGGGGGAGACAGTAGAATTAACTTACATTTGAGATGACTATTAGATATACAAGTGGAGATGAAATAATTGACAAATGACCACAACTTATTTCTAATTGGTTACATTCTTATTATCTCTTGGTGGGGATATTGTATACCTGGATGCAGAATTAAATAAATGGGAAATTCAAAGTAACAAACATACATACCTTGAATGGTATTAAAAATAACCAAATACACAGTGCAAAAATGTTCTATAGTGGGTACAATGTCTTTATTCACAGGCTTTTATCACCAGTGTGAATAACTGAATTTCCCAAATTCATACTTATATACTGTGGCAATGGATAAACAGATGAAGAAAGTAGTTTCACCTTCTGATTATATATATATATATATATATATATATATATATGCACACACATACACACAATATGTATAATAGTTGGCAAAAGTAGGTTTACAGTTGTTCATATGGAAAAAGACATGCGGGTTATGATTATTACAATAGCGGTATCAATATTAAAGAATGTCAAAATGCAACTATAAACCTACTTCTGTCAACCTCCTGTATATACATACATATAAACACACATACATACACACACATATATATGCACACACACACACACATATATGTATGTATATCTATAATATCTATATCTATGTCAATCTTGGGATCTATCTATATCTATATAATATACATATGTAATGTATCCATATTATAAAAATCCAGTGTCCTAATGCTGTAACAACCAAAGACTGGTCACCAGGAGGCTGCATGCCCGGCGAGATGCATGTGGGTGGGGCTGCGTGCACGGCCAGGCGTGCACAGGTGGGCATGGACTTGACTCTGGGTCTTGCGGTGCAGCGGGACTCAGGGGAGTCCCGTGGCACGACAGGGTCTGGGGTCCTGGGTCTTACGTGATTTCCCGCAGGTCTGGGTCTCGCACGATTTCACATGCTGGGTCACTAGTGTGTGTTTGTATATATATATATATATATATATATATATATATATATATATATATGTATATGTATGTATATATAGTAGATATATCCCGAGGCAATACACTTTTATTATCTGAATTAAGATGGAATGATAGCTCTGACTTCTAAAGCTAGCAGTTTTTCCATAACTGTCTACCATTATTATATAGTAGAGGCCAGGTGCACAAAATTAGTTCATGGGTAGGGTCCATAGGCCTGGCCAGTGATCAGGGACAATTGGGGCCTTCCAGCTTCCAGCCGGGGCATTCCTTCCTTCTGCATCACCCCCTGGTGGTCAGCACACATCATAATGAGTGATCAAACTTCTTGTCTCCCGGTTGAACTCTGGAAGGGACACTTTGCATAATATATATATATATATATATAAAATTGTAAAGATACATAAAGCAATGATCTGGTTTGCTTTTTTAAAACGTTAGTGAGGAAGGTTTCCAGAGCACTTTTGGAGATGTTACTTCTAAGTTTTCCCAAGAGCCAAGCTATATCCCTATCAAATGTTTGCTTGAGGACATTTTAGGAAGACTTTCCTAAATTGAGAAATGCAATCATTACTTAAAATAAGAGTAAATGTCTCATTCCCCATCCTGCCCTACATTTATTTCAATTATATTTCTAGAAATCTGGTTGCTAATAGAGTTGAGAGTGAAATATTTGGGCATTAGGTTTCCATCTTTAGGACACACTGCCCTTTATTTAGTTGCTAACATATACTCCTTTGGACAATAGTAACCAAGTAGCTTGCAAAAGGGCAAGGCCACCTTCCAGCTTCTAGCATTGAACAAGACATATGCAAGTGAACATTTATTCTCTTGCTAAGCAAACATGGCCAGTTATTACAATGGGCCAATGAGGGAATAGTAAAAAAATAACAATATGGAAAATAAGCAGAATTTAAATGAGAAAAATATTAATCATAAAGCTAAATCCTTGTGGGAATGTCATTTGAGATCATTGATGGTGACAATGCCATGATATATTTTGAAATAAATTTTGATGGTTACCATTAGATGTCTTTGAGGGGCACTAAAGATACTCCATTGAAAAAATTTTATAAGGAAAATACCCTGCAATTGCTATTGGTATGATATTAATAGTTTTAGCTCAATAGGTAGACTTATAAAGTATATAACATCACTTAGAAAAAAATATATCTTTAAACCTATATTTTTCCAATAAGTTTCTATATTGCTCTGATAAAATATTGATAGGAATGAGATAATTATTATAAGAAATAGATTAGAAATGTTCTTTAGAAAGAATTTTAAAGACATTGTTCTTCCTCTTATTTTTCTTTCTCACCTGTACTGAAGTCTTATTGATAAGGCTCTTTGTTTCCCACTGCTCTGATGGGACAGTGGATAAGGGCTTCCTATTCCCAATGCTCAGATTCTTGTTAGGACTCAAGACTCTCTTGTGGCCTTGTGTGAAGAAGTCACCATTAACTGTGTGTTTTATTTAAACACAATAATCTAACCCTAACACCCCCTACTTAAATTCCCTAATGCCCCCAGGATAGAGTCTTTCCCCACTAGCTCCACCTGCTTACAGCCTTATCTTCTTTCTCCTCTAGCACCTTACAGTCTAGCTTGAGCTGTTTTCCACATACATCCTGCTGCCTGTCTGTCATATCTAGATGTTCCTTTGACCTGTAACATGATTTTCCTTTCAACACCCTGCACCTGGAAAGGTGTTCTTCACCTGGCTCACTCCTGCTTGTTCTTCATTCTAGAATCAACCCAGACATCATCTCTTCCAGAAAGCCTTCACTATTCCCATCACTCTGGTATATGCCCACAATACCCTACACTCACCACTATCATTGCACTTTTATCGTGTTGTTAAAATCATTTGCTTTTTCATTACTAGTGTGAGAGCTCCTTGAATAAAGGAAAGGTGACTTGTTCAATTTTATTGCTATCACCTAGCATCACACCAGGCAGATATATTTTGTTGTTTTTTTCTTTTTGATTGAACAAAATAATTCAATACTAATTTCACTCTATTTTGCCCCAAATCTCCTTGGTCATCACTTGCAGAGACATCTTCAACACTTGAAAATAAGTTTGTGTCATTTCTGGGGCAAAATCAATAGGCTTCTCTTAAGAAATCGGAAGTAGGGAATAAGAAAGGAGGATTGCTTTGATTAAGTAGCAGGAACCCTGGAGAGTGAGGAATGCCAGCCAAGGTCTGCCACAATGTGACAAAACAAGTTAATTTCATAGAGGGGGCCTTTCAGAGTGTCTGGAGATGCAGTGGGCAAAGTCAGATTGGAAAACACAAACATCTTACAATCCTCTTAATGCTTCTGTTTTGATTTTGGCACAATTATAATTGACCACCCACACAGGAGAGAAAATGTAAAATCTTTTGAGTGCAAATTCCTGGAAAGTTTAATACAAAGGCAATGAATATGGGAGGTACAGCTTTTGTTTGTGCACTCTATTTTTTAAAATAGCATTCTAAAATCTGACTAATAATGAAAATAAAAAGCAGGTAAAGTAAATGCAGACAGCCCTTGCTTTTAGATCAAACACAGTCCTGAAGACTTACTTTAAAGCTGACCTGACAAAGTTAATCCATTGTTTTTGTCTTGTTTGTTAAAGGAGGGCAGGGAAGTAAAAGTTTCTGGTAAAGCTGAGAGTAGAGGAGTTTGTCAAGAAGTAGCATCCTTGCTTGCAGAGCCTTTCATTTCAGCCACTTCATGACACATTTATTGTGCACCTTCCCTGGATCAAGGGGAGGTCCTGGAGTTACAAAGGTGAGTAAGGAGCTGTGTTTTGTGTAATTTTCTACAAACTCACTCTCTCTCTCTCTCTCTCTCTCTCACACACACACACACACACACACACACGCACACACACACACAAACACACACACACACAAACACACACACACAGCCCTTTAATTCTCATTTTCTCAATGAAAGCTTACAAGTCTCTGTTCTGTGTGTTCCTCTAGACTAGGCCTGGAGATTCTTGGGGGACAAAAAAGGAGTGGCTATGTTAGAAGTGGTTAGGAACATAGGCTCTACCTCAGGGTCCAAGTCCAAAGTCCACATTTATTAGCTGAGTGATTGTAGGTACTTAGAATCACTATGCCTCCGTTTCATCATTTTAAAAATGGGATAATATTATTACCTGCCTCAAATGGTTGTGATGAGGAGAAATGAGTTAATATATACAAATGCTTAGAATAGTGCTTGGCAGGGAGCAAACACTCAATGATATTAGCTATCAAACTTTTTATGCATACACAAAACCAGAATACCCAGGCTCTCACTGCTTTTAACTGCCTGTGTAAACTGCCAGTACTTGCTTTTAGCATAAGGCCTTGATGTGTTTTCATCAGTAGATGGTGTTTCCATTCACTCAGCTGTCTAAGATTAGAAACTTGGGGCCTATCCTTGAAAACATCCTCTCTCTTACCTCCCACATCCATCTTCTCCAGATATAGCTGTAGTCAAGTCCCTACCACCCCTGCTCTAGTTTAGGTCATTCCAGAACACCGCAGTCATCCCCAGATTGTTTTCCCTTCTTCTACTTTCATACTCTTTAGTTTATTTTCAATTCAGCAGTTTAAGAGGTCCTTAAAAACAAAAACAAAAAAAAAAACGGTCAAATCACTCTCCAGGGTAAAACTTTATTGTGTTTTTTTTTAACAGTGAACACTCATGTCCTTCATGTTCTTAAAGAACCAGAGTGTGATCTCATCACTTCCTAGCAACTCAGACACATCTTGGGTCACCCCTGAGCCTATCTCCCATTGCTTGAAATTGCTAATCTCTCTCTCTCTTCACAGGGCCTTTCACCTGTTTTCCATTTGCCTGAAATGATCTTTCTCTCAAACTTCACATCTTGTAGGACTCAGTTTACAAGTCACTTCCTCAAAGGAGACTTCCCTGATCCTCTTCCCCCTACTCTAAGTGCTATCCCCTCCCTTGCCCAGTCCTTCCCGCACACCAACTAGCACAATTTGTACAGTTATATTTATTGGAGGGATTATTTGTTCACTCTTGTCTCTCCACCAGTTTATAAGCTCTATGAGAACAGATGCTCTTTCTTTTTTATTCATCAGTTGATCTTCAATGCATAGCAAAGTTCCTGGTGCTCTGTAAATAATTATCAAGCACACTAATGCCTAACAACTCTTTATTTAATAGGTATATGAATTGCCACAATTCATATACCTATTAAACTAGACAAATTTGAAGAACTTGATCTATAAAGAACACTAGGGCTCTGATATACTTCATCTATTTATTTTTCTGCTTTAAATGTTTTTATTGCTGAAGGCGCTATATAACAACCCATCTAAATACAGAAGGAAGACCATTTTTATTTTAAAGAAATTACATGTATATTTGATCTCACTTCCAAATCTTTTTTTTTTAAAGGAGTTCTTGGCAATGAGCACTGTAATCATGTCTAGTCTTGTTGTGATCTATGTGCACAAATGTATGTACAATCACACAATCACAAGGGGCCTGGTGCATAAAATTTGTGCACTGAGAGGGGGTGGTTCCCTCAGCCCAGCCTGCCCCCTCTCACAAACTGGGAACCCCTCAGGGGATATCCTTCTGAAGGCTTAGGCCCGCTCCCACAGTCTGGCCTCCCTCTGCAGGAGGCAACCGGGCTGATCAGGGGAAGGTGCCAGCCCCATCACCCCACTGCTGCAGCTACTGTGAGCCAACACAGCCACCAAGGTGTTTTCATCAACACGGACCCTAGTCCCTTCACCATGAAAAAATGACAACTTTCTTTAGGCATTTTCAAGATGTGTCTTTCATAGGATATGACATTTCTTTCTTTTTTTTATCCTCACCTGCGGATATGTTTCCATTGATTTTTAGAGAGTGTGGAAGAGAGAGGGAGAGACAGAGAGAAACATCAATATGAGAGGGACACCTTGATTGGTTGCCTCCTGCATGAGCCATGACCTAGGCCCTGGCCAGGGAAGAGCCTGCAACCTAGGTACATGCCCTTGATCATAATCGTACCTGGACCCTGCAGTCAGCAGGCTGAGGCTCTATCCACTGAGCCAAACTGGCTAGGGCAGGATATGACATTTCTTAGCCCCTCCAGCAGCAGACATTCTTTTTTTCCTCCAGGAGTGTGGTGGAAAAACCCTAGATCACCTTCTTGGATTCTTATAACCCAAGTTACCAAGAACACTGCAAGTGGCGGTGTACAGGGAGCTTAGCCAATGAGCGGTCAGAAAAGGTGTTGATGCTCGAACTGGTTTGGCTCAGTGGATAAAGCATCAGCTTGCAGACTGAAGGGTCCCAGGTTTGATTCCTATTAAGGGCATGTACCTTGGTTGAGGGCACATCCCCAGTGGGGAGTGTGCAGGAGACAGCTGATCGATGTTTCTCTCTCATCGATGTTTCTGACTGTCTATCCTCTCCCCTCTTCTCTGTAAAAAAATCAATAAAATATTTTAAAAAAAATAAAAGAAAAGATGTTTCCTCTGCAGCTCATGTGCAGAGGACCCACTGTGTTGTGTCCACTGGGCTAGGGACGTGTCCCTGCCACCAGGGGGGGCATGCCCCCGAGGTCGGCAGCCAGCCCCGCATTGTGGGTGCCGGGCTGGAGGGCAGGCAGACCCAGGCCGCACAGTGGCTGCTGCCGCTGGGAGCACAGCTCCCAGACCAGTAGCCCCGCATTGTAGGCGCCAGGCTGGGGGGCGTGGACTTGGGCCACCACTTGGCTCCAGGGCATGCAGAAGCAGCCACAGGGCGGGAACATCTGCTTGGTGCCTGCACCCTTAGGCCCAGAGTAGCCGGGGGTGTTCTGGGACCCTGGCCACTCAGGGCCTATGTGCGGGCCTACAGGCTAGGAGCAGCGCCTGCATATGCAAATTAACCTGCCATCTTTGCCAGGTTAATTTGCATATTCACTCCTGATTGGCTGGTGAGTGTAGCGGAGGGACAGTCAATTTACATGTTTCTCTTTTATTATATTGGATTCCCAGTCCTCCTGAAAACACATTTCAAGGAATCCGTATTAAAACACTCATACAATACTAATTCAGCCAATAATTAGACATGTCTGTGTCCTGGGGTGAGAAGGACAAGAATGAATTAGATTTGTATAGCTGAGAACATTGAGACCCTGAACAAGACTGGGTGAAAAATGAAAGCTACACATATGTATGGAATTGAAGACTAATTAGAGATTCAGAGAAGGTTAGAGATGACCAGAATTGTCATGCTCATCTTGTAGAAAATAAGGGGGAAAGTAACATAGGGCTTAAGAGAGATACTTTAGAATCATACAGACCTGTGTTCAAATCCTGCCTTGGCCACTTTGATATCCTGGCCAAATTATGTAACCTTCCTTATTTGCAATTTATTACTTAAAAAATAGACAACCATACTTTCCTTAAAGGATTTTTGAGTATATAACAAAGTAGGTAATATAATACATATAGTGCAGTTTCAGGCATATCTTGAGCCCTAAAACAAATGGACTAAAAATTATTATCTTTTATTATCTAAACACATTATTTTATGGATGGAGAATACAGACACAAAGAAGAAATAATATGCCAAAGGCCATATGGAAAATTAGGGGTAAAGACAGGACTGTATGTATGACTAAAGATTCCCTGTTTGGTATTTCTCCCTCCCCCTTACTCCTTCCCTTCCTATCCTTGCCAAAGTGTACACCATAGAAAATATAGCCACCGGTGGAGGACAATGGAAAAGTTACTCAAAGGTCTTTCTGGTTCTGGCAATATGTACAGTGGAATATGTAAAATCGTTTAACTGCTTAAGCTGACTTTGAAATAAAGAAAGATAATTCTCTAGTTTCAGTTTCAAGAAATGAAGTAGGAGCTGAACACATAGTCTGAGAGAATTGATGATGTGGCTGCCTGGCCTGAGAACATGTGTGAAAATGGAGATCAGTTTCTGTAATATTTTATTATAATTTGGAGATGTGAGCTGACATCTTGGTCCTGCATGAGACAGGCAGCTATAACCAAGGCTTTTATATAAATCCAGGGTCATGTAGCAGGAGAGATGGCAAAGATATTAGGTACAAGTTCATGTAGCTTGTGTCTAAGCTTTGGTTGAGAAAAAGAAGACAAGTATTTTAATCTTGGATCTATGCTTCATGTTGGATTCAAGGTTCAAATCTGAATCAGGAAACTCTAAACTGAGAAATTAACAGGAGATTGGTTCTAGTTTAGTAATAGTCCTTAAGTGCCTGATAAATTCTCAAGGGAGACTTTATAAGTAACAAAGAACTTTGATGACAGAATCTGAAAAGGACACAAACAAATCTAGGATAAAGGATAAAAATATATTTGGAAAAAAGAATGGATAATCAAATTTGGTATGATATAATAACATTGAATAAAGTAGAGCTCAGGGCAAAACACATTGTTAGAAATAAAAAGGGTTATCCCATAATGTATAAAAATAATTTCTAAAATATCCCTATCAACTTTAAATTTGTATAATTTACTAAACCTGCCTTAAAATATATAAAGCAAAAATTGAAAGACCTAAAAAAGAAATTGACAAGACAACAGTTATAGTGCATAGATTTTAACACAAGTTATCTTGGTAATTAATAAGTAAAATATTGAAATTTTATTAAAATTATAGGTCCAGTGAACATGCTAGAGAACAAAAATTTTTGAGCACACATGCAATATTTCAAAAAGTTGGTCATGTATTAGGAAACAAAGCAAATCTTAATTAGTCAATATCAGAGAGTACATTTTTTACTATAATGCAAAAAAGGGGGAAGTCAATTAAAAATTTCCTCTTAGGTTGATAATTTAAAAACACACTTCTAATTAACATGAGTCAAAAATAGAGTGGAAATTAGAATATATTTACAAGAGGATGATAACAGGACACAGCTAATGCAGTTCTGAAAGGGAATTTATGGCCTTCACATGGTTATATTAGAAAAGAAGAAGACTGCAAATTTGCTAAGCATCCAACCTCAGTGATTAGGGAAATAAACAAAAGCAAGGCAATAAACACATGTAATAGCTCTTACAGTGTTATCCCAATATGCCAAGGTTGCAGGTTCGATCTCTGGTTAGGGCACATACAAGAAGCAACCAATGAATGCATCAATAAGTGGAAAAATACAATGATGCTTCTATCTCTCTATATCTTTAAAATCAATTTAAAATGAAATATATCAATAAAATGTATCAAATGGAAAATAAAGATAAAGTAAGGGGCGTTAAAATGCTCAAAATTTGCTATTTGAAAAGAGCAACAAAACAAAGAACATTTTGTATAATTGATCAAGAAAGCAAGAGAAGATACAAAGATAGATTAAAAATAAAGGTCAGATAACATTATGGATATATCAGAAATTTTAAATCATAAGAGAATATTATTCAAAAATATTTTATGCTAATAAATTTGAAAAACATATACAAAACAATTTTCTAGGAAGTTATAACTTACTAAAACTGACTCAAGAAAGAATAGAAACCTGAATAGACAACTAATCATTCAAAAAACAGAATACATAGTTTAAAATACTATGCAGGTTTCTTTCTTCAGCCTCAGTTCAGTCACATGTTCTTAGGAATTTCAGGGATGCCACAATTCTGATTGCTTTGCTTTGGCATACTACTCATATATTGTACGAGGTGTGGGGCAATTATATAAATGGCACTCATTTCGTGTCAGACTCTCCTTTGGTACATACGATAAAAAGTATATCCGATGTGGTCCCTACTCTGAGGGGCTCCCAGTCTATTGGAGTTCAAATAAATTCACCAATAATGTAAGAAAGCTAAATACAGCAGTGTGGGACCATTCTTGATACAGGGTAAAACTGGATATAGCTCTTTGATTTGCCAATAGACATCATAGTGCTGGAAGTGAAGGGGGCACACTTTATTTTTTTATTAATTCATTTAAGATTTTAAAGATTTTATTGGAGCTTGGCTGGTGTTGCTCAGTGGTTGAGCATCAACCTATGAACCAAGAGGTGATGGTTTGCTTTCTAGGCAGGGCACATGCCCAGGTTGCGGGCTCAATTCCTAGTGGAGGGCATTCAGGAATTCACTAATCAATGGTGATGTTCCTGTTTGATACACACACACACACACACACACACACACACACACACACTGAGTGGCCAGATTTATTATGACCACCTGACGTTTATAGGCAAACTAGCTATAATTTTGCACTGACGTTGCTAGAGACCCAGACCATTATAAACGTCTAAATAGCAAAACATACCTAAGTATCATTGCTGATCAAGCTCATCCTGTCATGTTGATGGCATATCCCAATGGAGATGGCTTCTCCAACAAGACAATGCACCATGCCACGGTGCTTGTATTGTCCAGGAGTGGTTTCAAGAACATGAGGGAGACTTTACCTTGCTTAGGTGGCCCCCACAATCACCGGATCTCAATCTAATTGAGCATTTGTGGGACGAAGTTAAAAGAGCCATCAGGCAGGTGGTTCCACAACCATCAAACCTCACATAACTGGACAGTGCTATTCATCAGGCATGGTGTCAGATTCCTCGCATCACCTTTCAACATCTTGTGGAGTCAATGCCAAGAAGAATCGCCGCAGTATTGAAGGCAAAAGGTGGCCCAATAAAGTACTGATGGGGTGGTCATAATAATATGGCCGATCATAATAATCTGGCCACTCAGTGTGTGTGTGTGTGTGTGTGTGTGTGTGTGTGTGTGTGTGTGTGTATGTATATGTATGTGTGTGTGTGTGTATATATATATATATATGTATATATTTAAAGTTTTTATTTGGAATTAATTTTAAATAAAAAAAAAAACAGTCACAATAACTATACAAGAGCTCTCAGAAGAATTATATTAAATCCTAACCTACAATATGGACAATTGAATCCAATTTTACATAATGTGGGAGAGAGAAAACAGGTCATCAGAGTAAAGCCCTCTAAAAAAACATGTTCCCAGATATCTTCTCACCAGGATTGGGGAGGGGAAGGTGATTATTTCATAACATTAGGAAAGTTTATTACCCCGTGCTACTTCTTGAGTTTATACTTCTCCAGCTTTGGCTTTCTATTCTTTCTGATTCAAAACTTTCTCAGCCCAGAACTGAAGAGACACTTTTGCAAAGGGGATGTCCAACAAATATATGAGAAAATATTTAACATTACTTATCACCAGAGAGATGCAAATTAAGACCACAAAGAGATATTACCACACACCTGTCTAAATGGCTATTATCAATAAATCAACAAACAGCAAGTGTTGGCAAGAATGTGGAAAAAAGGGAAGCCTTGTGCACTGCTGGTGGAAAGGCAGATAGGTGCAACCATTATGGAAAATAATATGGAGGGTTCTCAAAAATTAAAAATTGAACTGCTTCATGACCTAGTGATTCCACTACTGGATGATGGCTGTTTGCAGCTGGTCACACCCCCTTCAGGGTGGGGATCCCCACTGGGGTGCCTGGCCAGTCTGGGTGAGGGGCTGAGGGCCGTTTTCAGGCTGGCAGGCGACTAAAGCTCCCAACATCTCCTTTTTTCTTTTTTTTTTTAATTCTGGGATTTATTTACCTTCTATGGCTGTCACTGGAGCTGAGAGCTGGCTCCAGCTTGAGGCCTCGGCTGCTGAAAGCAGGGATCTGGGTTTGTTTGGGTTCTATAATTGTAACATTGTTTCGGTCCTGCTCGCTCCAGCTCTGACAGCTGAAAGCAGGATTCTGGATTTTTTTTAGCTTCTATAATTGCAACAATGTTTCTTAAACTGCAAGCTCAGAGGCCGGCAAGGCAGGCGGGGAACGTTGGCTTCCTCTGTCACTGGAGCAAGCAAGCCTCCTGTTCGCTTCAAGCTCCCTGGCTGCCGGCTACCATCTTGGTTGGCAGTTAATTTGCATATTGCCCTGATTAGCCAATGGAAGGGTAGCGGAGGTACGGTTAATTACCATGTTTCTCTATTATTAGAT
>NW_005871134.1:2944515-2953051 GCF_000147115.1 Myotis lucifugus
TATATATATAATGGACTATTACTTGCCATAAAACAGAATGAAATCTTCCCATCTGCAACAGCATGGATAGACCTAGAAGGTGCTATGCTAAGTGAAATAAGTCAGTCAGAGAAAGACAAATGCTATATAATTTCACTTATATGTAAAATCTAAAGAACAAAATTAAAAAAAAGAAATAGACACAGACTCACATATAGAACAGGTTTCCAGGTTGGAAGGGGTTTGGGGACTAGGTGAAAAAGGACAATTACAGATGGGTAGTTATAAAATAGTCATCTACACTAATAAAAGAGAAACATGGTAATTAGCGTACAACCGCTACCCTTTCCATTGGCTAATCAGCATATCCTTATGCAAATTAACTGTCAGCCAAGATGGCGGCTGGCAGCCATGCACTGAAGCGAACAGGGAGGCTTGCTTGCTCCAGTGATGGCTAACTCCAATGTTCCCCACCTGACTTGCTGGCCTCTCAGCTGCAACATTAATCAACTATGTTGCAAATATAGAAGCTAAACAAAACCCTAGATACCGGCTTTCAGTCAGCCGGGCTTCAGCCAGCCGGACCGCAACATTGTATCAAATACAGAAGGTAAAGGCCAGAAACCTGCTTTCAGCAGCGAGGCCTCAGAGCTAAAGCTGGCCCAGAATAGAAAAAAAGAAAAAAAAAAAAAGAAAAAAAGGAGCAGTTGGGAGCTTCAGTCACCCGCCAGCCTAAAAACGGCCCTCAGCCCCTCAGCCAAACTGGCCAGGCACCCCAGTGGGGACCCCCACCCTGATCCAGGACACCCTTCAGGGAAAACCAGCCGGCCCCCACCCGTGCACCAGGCCTCTATTCTATATAGTAAAAGGGTAATATGCCTCCCGGCACCGGGATCAGCGTGACAGGGGGCAGCGCCCAAACCCCCTTATTGCCCAGCGGCTCTGTGAGTGACAGGGGGCAAGGCCACAACCTCCCTATCTGCCCTGCTCTGTTCGTGACAGGGAAAGGCGCCCCAACCCCCTGATCAGCCCTGCTCTGTGCCTGATGGGGAGGGCTCCCCAATCCCCTGATCACCCTGCGGCTCTGTGTGTGACAGGTTGTGGCGCCCCAACCCCCCCCCCCCACGGGCCCTGCTCTGTGGGTGACAGGGTAGAGCCATAACCTCTCCATCAGCCCTGCCCTGAGTGTGACAGTGGCGGCGCCCCAACCCCCTGATCGGCCCTGCTCTGTGGGTGATAGAGGGTGGCGCCCCAACCCCCCTCCACGGGCCTTGCTCTGTGTGTGACAGGGTAGAGCCATAACCTCCCCATTGGCCCTGCCCTGAGTGTGACAGGGTGCAGCACCCTAACCCCCTGATCCGCCCTGCTCTGTGTGTGACAGGGGGCGGTGACCCAACTCCCCTATCGGCCCTACTCTGTGAGTGACAGGGGGGAGCTCCTCAACCCCCTGATGGGCCCTGCTCTGTGCATGACATGGGGGAGCTCCTCAACCCCCTGATGGGCCCTGCTCTGTGCGTGACAGGGTACGGAGCCCCAACACCCCTGAGGGGCCCTGCTCTGTGCATGACAGGGGGTGGCGCCGCAACCTCCCCATCGACCCTGCCTTGAGTGTGACAGGGGGCGGTGCCCCCAACCCCCCAATCGTCCCTACCCTGAGCGTGACTGAGGGTGGCATCGCAACCTCCCGATCCGCCCTGCTCTGTGCATGACAGGGGGCGGCGCCCCAACTCCCCAATCGGCCCTGCTCTGAGCCTGACCAGGGGCTGCACCTAGGGATTGGGCGTGCCCTCTGCCACTCAGGAGCAGGCCTAAGCCAGCAGGTCGTTATCTCCCGAGGGGTCCCAGACTGTGAGAGGGCACAGGCCGGGCTGGGGGACCCCCCCTCCCCCCCGAGTGCACAAATTTTTGTGCACCGGGCCTCTAGTCTATATATAAAAGCCTTAGTGACCATCTGACCATCCAACCGGTAGCTATGATGTGCACTGAACACCACTGGGCAGACGCTCAATGCAGGAGCTGCTGAGCTGTGGTGACCTGGCAGCTGCAGTTCTCAGGTTATGCACAGGGAACCAGAGAGGAGGGAGCCTGTTTCCAGGTGCATCACCAAGAACCGCCCTCTTGCAATCCAGGCCCCTCAGGGGATGTCAGAGAGCTGGTTTTGGCCCAATCCCCGCAGGCCAGGCCAAGGGACCCCACTTATGCATGATTCCGTGCACTGGGCCTCTAGTAGGAATATAAAGTACAGCATAGGGAATGTAGTTAATAAAATTGTTATAACTATGTATGGGGCCAGGTGGGTACTGGAAATATCAGGGAGAACACTTTGTAAAATATATGCTGATTTAGCCACTATGCTATACACCTGAAACTAACACAAAATGATATTAAATGTCAACTGTAATTGAAAAGTTAAATAAATAAATAAAATAAAAAATGAAAACAACATTCTCAGCCCAAGATATCTCTGGGAGTTTCTAAGAAGTGTCCCATTGATTGTGAAGGGTCCTTAAATTTAGCACCATGCACAGTCAAATGAAGAGGAAATCACATTTCTCTTTTTGCACTGGTTTTTAAATGCACTTTTCCAACAGGTTGATTCTGAAATTAGTTTGATTCACAAATTGTACTCTTGGAAAAATGTCTTTCATGAGATTATTTATTGAAGGGACCATGTCACCCTTCAGCCTTGGTCCAGGGGAAATGAAGAGATCACAAAGGCACTCCATGACTTTGTTCTCCCCACTGGGACCCCTTGGGCTTCAAAATTAGGCAGGTCTCCTTTCTTCCATTTAACTCTCACTTTCTTAGTGTCTCCATTTTGGCTGTATATGTCTTAAACTTTGGGCTGGATTACAGAAAACTATTATTTCTCACATACTTTTTTTTTTCTCATTGAAGGCATCCCAGGACCTTTTATTTGAAGGGAAATATTTTGGCAATTGTTGATGGTAGAGATTTCCCTATGAGAAATATATTATGATACAGGATAATTTTATACAATGCCAGAATAGGTAAAATATTTGAATTAAAGGGCCATCTTGTTGGCTGCTGGTCACAAAAATGAGATAAGACAGAATGGAGGAAGCTTATGAGTAGGTTTTAACTCCCAAACTTTTTCCTATTTTTCATGGCCTCACTCACTTTATTCTTGATTTTCTTTGAGTGGAAATGCTGAAAAACCAGTCCCCTATTATATCATAAATCTTCCTAGGAGATTTTGAATTGTTCTCTCCTTTCAAATTTCATTTGTGGCATGAGCCTCTTTTTCCCATGGAAAGGAGGACCAGGTAATAGCTCTCAACTTTCCCCACTCATCTCTCTATAAATAACCTTATCAATGCTTGGATTGTTCAGAAATTTGAAATTTGAAATGCTCTTCAACATATACTATAAATTAGGGATACCCAGAGAGCTTTCAAAATTTCCAGTGCCTAGGCCATACTCTAGGGTGATTAAATGGGAATTTCTGAAGGTGGAAACCAGGTACCTGTAGTTCTTAAAACTCCCTGAAAATTCCATAATATTAATGTGAAGCCCACATTGACAATTGCTGTTTAAGTCAGTGCTTTTCAAACTTGAATGTTCATGTACATTGCCTGCGTGCCTTGTTAAAATGCAGATTCTGATTCAATTCATCTGAGGTAGCTCTTTTGAGATTAAAGGTGATGTTGACACTGCCAGTCCACTTGACACACATTAAGTAACAAAGTTCTCATAGAAGCTAAGTCAGCCCTTGTCCTCCCTGATTCTCCTGGACAAAAGACATTGTATGTCCATCTGAAGACCAGATGTGTTCAGTAGCTGATACTGGTGTAGGCAGTAGTAAAGCAAGAACTCAGCTCCACCATCCTGGAGCTTCCTGTGACCCCAGGGCCTCAGTAGGACACATAGATGAACAGGGTAGAGCTGATTTGAAAAGGGATTTCCATAGTCAGGACAGGTAAGTGCCCACCCTCCCTTATGATTCTCCCAAGATGCAGGGTTAGGTACGTGCAGGATGGGGGTTTCAGGAAAAGGGTATTCTAGACATTTTAACACTTGGATTGCGGGAAACGAGTTAAGTCGGCTCGCGTGAATTGCGCGTACTCCGCGGGAGCCGTCTTAAACTAGGTTCATATAGATTTGCGGTGGAGTGCGGGAAACGTGTAAACTCGGGCCGATTGTAACTGCGTATTACCAAATATTTCATTTCAATCGAACCCATACTTCAAAAGATATAGGCATTTTAACGCGCCATCTTATATTTTGGCGGGAAATTCACCCGACACCGAAGTGTTTTAAGACAAGAAGACTGTAATGTGTATACTGAAAAACAAGCCCCTTTGACAGTGGACCAGATTTGAGGACTCAGTAACTTTTTTAAATCAATGTTTCACAAAAGCAGACGCAGATTTTTCCTGGGGGAGCAACAAGAAAGAGTATGGGGGGTAGGTCATGTTTGAGCAGAATGAGAAAAATTTGGCCGAACAGCAGGACTTCAGGTGAACTGGCTCAGACATTTCCCTGGAGAAGCAACTGGGCATTCCAGCATCCCTTGCAGTGAGCAGTCTAATGAATAATAATAAAAATAAAGTGCCCTTTATGCTATTTACAGAAGTAAGCCAATGCTTTATTTAAAACAAAATGCATAACTATTCACCCGAGACAGCTTTTATATCATTGTTTAACCTACTGCCTGTAGCAGACCTCCGAAAAACAAATGAAGTTCATCTTTCTCTGCTTTCACAAGTGCTTCCTGAAGTAGTTGATCAGGGAAGATGGCTCAGTCTGATATACAAGAATGAGTCCTGATTTTGAAGCCAACGCAGATCTGGGTATGAACTGTGGCTCTGGTTCTTCTTCACTGTGTGACCTTGGGCAACTTCCTTTAACCTCTATAAGTCTTTTATTGGACATCTGGAGAATGGTTCTTATGAGGATTAAAGATGAGCTATTCACAGTACCAGGATCACAGCAAGACTTAGTTCTTGACACTTTTATGGGGGAGAAGGAGAGGTTGAAGTCCAAGTAGCAAAAATCTTGAAGCCTGGGACAATACCAAGCAGTGTGACTTGGGACTGAGGCCACTTTCTAGGCTGAGGGTGGTGGCAAAGAGAAGTTACCTCAGGAACAGTACAGCCTAGGGTTTCCAAGGAAACCAGAGCATGCTAACTCCTCCTCCGCATTTCCCCAGAGCAGGAAGATGCTAGTTCCCTCTTTTGCAGACCCAGCTCCTGTAGACTGTTTTGCAAGGTCCTCTGGGTTTTCTATAATCTGCTTCTCAACAGATGAGTCGTACAATGTAATTATGTCTGTGAATTTGCACTTCCTTATTTCCAGGTTGAATAGTTCATACTTGAGAACTTGTAGAAAAAGCAGTAACCTTGGGTTTATCCTTCTTCTAGGGAGGGCACTTCTTCAGCTGGAAAGTCTCACAATTAAGACTATGAGAGTTTTGATCATTCAATTCAAACTTTGAACTGCGGCTTATTTTAAACACGATGTATCATTAGTTTTCAGATTGCATCTAATTATTTTACAAGTTTAAGAAATGCTACTCTCTGAAAAGAAATTAAAAACATTGTCTATAAAATTTTAGCTTCAGAGCAAATGTCTATTTTTATAGAACCTGAATTTAGGAAAAAAAAATAAAAGGGCTGATTGTTATAGAATTTTCAACATATTCCTCAAGATTTACAGCTAATACGTGGTTGAGCCAGAAATCAAAACCAAATGTGTCTGTCTGTATACACTAACTAATGCTGTGGTTAAAGATGACCCCAAAATGTTAATGGCTCACACAACAAAGCCTTTCTCACTCACTTTAATACCCACTGCAGGTTGGCTATGGCTCAGCTTCATATCCATTCTGTACACCAGATAAGAGCCCTTGCTTTACTTGTGACAGAGGATACAGGATGGAGCCATGCGATTCTCTGGTTTCACAGACAATCTTCGACCAGAGCAAGTGTCATGGCCAAGACTGCTTTACTGTGGGGGCTGGGGAGGAAAAGATGGTGGAGTACAGTTCTCCCACAGGGAAGGCAGAAAATACCAGGGACAGATAATGCAACCAAGTATAGTTCCAGGTAGAGGGTTCTTCCCATTCTGCCATATTGTGTAGACATTTTATAAACTGTAGAGTGTTCTACAAAAGGTGTTATTCATATTTTTGTTCCCACATTTATGGAATCATGTGTTTCAATTTTGATTTTGCCTTCAAATATTATTGATGCCGATATTTATATAAGAAGACAATTTCATTATGGAGGTGAATAAGTCAGAAGGCCTATCTGGAACCCTAATTTCAGAAAGCCTATTTTTCTAAATATGCCCAAAGGTATTTGGTGATATTCATCTTTACTGTGAAAATTGTGATTAGTCACAGCTATGGAAGTCACTTGGGCCAAAGAACACTAATAGGTATGGCCATATTTCCCCAATAATTTCAACCAAACAAAGAAGTCCACTCTACCCTCCTTACTTGCCTCTATCATTCTTCAAACCTAATGCCAACACAACCTTCACTGGCATCATCTCTGCTGCCCTGTGACATATGTCTCAAGGGTTCATGAGACCACACATTTATTTTCTGATGATGCATTTGGTATTTCAGCTATATTAGTTTATGTGCGCAGAGTATAACTTAGTATTGGGACACAGAGGAATTTCCTCTCATCACAAAAGTAATATCAGTAAATGTAATAACATGCACCAATTGGAGGGCCTCAAAGCACTTCTAAAGACAGAAGCAACGTCCCAGCAAGGGCAAGAATACGGGCTTTCATTCTAGCTGCATCATAATAACAGTACCAACCTGCAAGGTCCCCTTCTCCATAACATGCATGCACACACAGACTAACACACATGCTCATGTGCAAAGACACCCTGAGTGACAGCTGAGCATCCTTTCACTTGTAGTGGAATGCACAGCTACTAATAGTTACCTTAAAATAAGATGTCTCAAAAACAACTTGGTAAGGGAGCTAATATTTATTGAGCTTTATAATGTAGCAGACACTTTTCTGAGGGCTTTGCATGCACATTGAGACAGACTATTTTATATATTTTCATAATTTAACTTCCCCACATGTATTAATAACAACAATTATATCAAATTATTGAACTTTCCTGTTTTTAATATTCTCATCTTTAAAATAAGAATAATATTTAATTCAAAGAACATTAAAAGGAGTAAATATATTAGATGCAAAATGCCTAACATATCCCTAGTACAGTGAAGGCACCTGTAATGGACAATTTTTTTAAATATATTTTATTGATTTTTTACAGAGAGGAAGGGAGAGGGTTAGAGAGTTAGAAACATCGATGAGAGAGAAACATCAATCAGCTGCCTCCTGCACACTCCCTACTGGGTATGTGCCCGCAACCAAGGTACATGCCCTTGACCGGAATTAAACCTGGGACCCTTGAGTCTGCAGACTGATGCTCTATCCACTGAGCCAAACCAGTTAGGGCTGTAATGGACAATTTTATGAGATAATTGGCTAGGCCCAAGTCCTCGATTATATATATATTCAATTGAAAATGAATCTTGGTATTGCTATGAAGGTATTTTGTAGATGAGATTAACATCTACAATCAGTTCATTGTAAACAAGGTCAATTATCCCAGGTAATCTGCATGAGACTGACTCAAGCAGTTGTACGGCCTTAAGAGCAGAGCTTGGGCTTCAGTGAAGAAGATGACATTCTGCCTGTGGAGTGAAACTGTGGATCCCACCTGAGAGGTCCCAGTCTGCCCATCTGATCACCCATCTTATGGAGTTTGGACTTGTTTCTTCAGCTCCCACAATCTGGCAACCAAATTCCTTGCAATACATCTTTTTAACTTTTGATAGATAGGTATATAGACAGTCAGCCAGACAGACAGGTAGAAGGAGGTATAGATGAATGAACAAATGAATAAATGGACTTCTTCATGAACAGTGGGTTCTCTGTCACTGATGTAAGAGGAAGCTAGATAGCCATTGGCACATGCTATAGAGGTGATTCAAAGAACATGTGTGATTCACTTTGAGGGCCTTGAGTTTCTTCCCAACTGGAGTTCTGGATGCCATTTTCAATTGTTCCCATTAACATTCCTAGGTCATCAAGGCTCAAATTAAGGAGGGGGTCAAGTAACTAAGAATAAATAGAGAAACATGGCCCCAAAATGTTAATATATTCCTAGAAAATCCAAATGCTGCTTTATCTAAGGTCTGTGATGAGTGCTAAGCTCAGACTTCTGTTCCTGGCAGTATGGTACCCTAGACAGTCTCAAAAGTCCTATTTCAGAACAACTATATGCTAAGTAAATAGTCCATTTGAAGGTTTTGCTAGGTTTTCATGAATTAAAGAGACAACTTCAAGACCCCAACAATCCTTCCCTGAATGGAGGGAATCAAAATAAAATATACTGTTATTTCATTTATTCTGAAATAGAATAATGTTTTGGGCCAGTAGCAGTTATTATGACTTCCAAGGACCTTAAAGGAAGATCAGAGTAGCCCCATGTAGTCCCCAGCTTGGATATTAAAATATTAACAATATACTTCATTAAATTTGTATGATAAAAA
>NW_005871134.1:2953151-2973008 GCF_000147115.1 Myotis lucifugus
AAAAATAGAATGGATAAATAAATAAATTATCACTGGAATAATATATCCCAATAAAGGCCTCCAACATTTCGACAGATTAAGATGAATCACATGTGGGATCTCAATCAAAGTTCAGCAGATACCTAGAAAAATGATCCCCTGCAGGTTTTCTCTCTGCTGGGGAAACTGCCCATGGTATAGCAGAGAGAGTCAGGAGAAAATATGAAGAGAAAATATCAAGATATAATGAGTACACCTCATATGCATAATTGAAAAAATGGAGTGAAAGAAGAAAGAAAATGGAGGAGAAACATTTGAAAAGAAAATGACTGTGACTTTTACAGAACTAATGAAAGATATAAATTCACAAGTATATCAAGCTGAATAAACAAAAAAGAAACTTACACCTTACCCATTATGACATGAAATACACAATACCAACTATTAAGTGAAGAGCTTAAAGCGCCCAAGGAGAAAAAATCCCTAGTTGTTCCTGTGAAGGAGCAACAGACTGATTGAACTGATGGAAGCCAGAACATGGTGAAATGGTAACTTGGAAATGCTTTAGAGAAACAACACCCGAGTTTACTAAAAGCTGAGCAACAATCCTTAACTAAAGGAACTTCTAAAGTAGAGAGTCACTAGGAAAGAAACTGATATTAGAGGAAAGGTGTGAGACAAAAGAAATGGGAAAAAAAGGTAAATATGTTGATAAATTAACACAAATATTATCTGTACAAAACTAGGAAAGTATTATTTAAGGTGTTATAAGGTGTTAAACTGAAATAGTATACTATAATCACAACAGACAACAAGTTGGGGGATCAAAATTAAACTATCATGCAGTTCTTGTTTAGCTTGGGTATTAAAATAGTCACATTATACTTCATTAAACTGTATAATAAAAAGAAAGTACTTAAGAATATATATGTTCTAAAACAGTAAGCGGTGAGGGAAATAGAATAGGTAGGCAAATAAATAAATCAACAAACTCTCCCAATTAAAAAACACACACAAAAATAGTAATAAAGAAAAAATAGATTTGAAAAGTATGACAAGTAGAAAGAAAAAAGCGTGGTAAAACAAGTTCAAACCCTCAGTGAACCTGAACAAGGTAAAAGATAGAAGATATCAGACTTCCGGTTATATTTTTATAGGAGATAAACATAAAATATGAGGACACAGAAAGGCTAACAGTGAAAGGATAAAAATACATATAAATCAAGGAAAATAGAGGATAGGAATATAACTTAAGGGGGAAAATATTGAGAGCATAGAAGGTTACATAATGACACAAATTCTTCATCAGGAATTTTCAACAATCTTAAACTTGTATGCATATAATTAAACATATAGTATTATACATATGTCTCAATACTTTTAAATATGTAAGGTAAAATTTGGTCAAAATACATTAAGATATTGGCAATTCCACTATCCCATGAGAGAATTCAACATACCTCTCTCAATAATTAATAGGTCAAACAGAAAACCCTACCAAAAATGGTAAAATTTATGAGAACTAATACTTGAAAGCTTTATTTTAAAATCATGGACTGTAAATTCTACCAAGTCAATTAGCAAATATACATTCTTCCTAAAAAGCATGAATTATATATAAACTTGACCATGTACTAATCTATATAAAATAAACCTCACTGCATTAAAAACAATTGATATCATTACGACCAAGTTGTGTGACCCAAATGCAATCTACACTAATAAAAGAGAAAGATGCAAATTGACTGTACCTTCATGATGCCCACAGCCAATCAGGAGTGAGTATGCAAATTAACCCAACAAAGATGGTGGGCTAATTTGCATATACAGGAGCAGAGCAGCCGGGGTCGGGGGTGTGGCGGAATGCCATGGTGACGATGCAGGCATTCCACACCGCCCCAGCCACTCCAGGCCTCTGGGCAGTGTGGGAAGGCAGAAAGGCGGCTTTAGCCGGAGCAAAGGTGATGCCAGCAGCCAGGGGAAGGAAGGCCCATTCTTGCACGAATCTTCATGCATCAGGCCTTTAGTTAAGTAATAAGTAAATAAGAAAATATATAAATAAAATCTCCACACATTTAAAATAAAAAATAGAACACTTCCAAATAACTCACGGAACAGAAAAATACAATGACATTAAATTTAAAAATATATATGTAATAATAAGAACTGACTAATAATTAAAATCCTACATATAAAAATATGCAGGTTACAGCTGAAGTGCAACTACAGAACAAATTTTAGCTTTCAATATTTACATTAGGAGAGAAGGCTTAAAATGAACAGCTAACTATTGAATTTAGAAGTAAGAAAAAGCATAGAATAAATCAGAAAGAACAAAGATAGAAATAAGGAAGATAATACCTAATATTATAAAAGGAAAAAATAAGAAATACAAAAGTTAGTTCTTGGAAAGATCAATAAAATAATTGTCAGATTGGATCAAGAAAATAAGATAGCACTGGTAAGCACCATTTAAAACACTGTGAATAAAAACTATGACATAGATATAGATGCAGCATCATATGGCTTGACAACTTTATGATAACTATGCCAATCTCAGCAAGTAGATTTGGTTACTATCCCTATTTTGCAAATAAGGAATTAAAGGCTAATCACACACCACTTACATTTTGGACTTTGTGACTTAATCCAGGGCAAGCAGAGAATAAATTCAAGTTCCAATCCCAATTTTAAATTCCCAATATTTTGCCAATAAATAATAAGCAACCCCCCAAGCTATCCAGCCAAAACATATATGATGGAGCTAAAAGATGTTGCAAGAAGGATCATAAAATTGCTGTTGGAAATATTTGAGCTGACATGGGAGCAAGAGAAAGAGTGAAAAGATTGGAGAAATGCAACAAAGATAGGCCTCACCCCACCTCATTTCAATAACCTCATGAATTTCAAAGTCAAAAAGCCCTTTATAGTTATCCCTTGTCAAGTCCTCAGACACAGCTACAAAACCACTCTCCTAACTCCTTTATCTCTAGACTAGAGGCCCAGTGCATGAAATTTGTCCATAGGTAGGGTCCCTAGCAGCTGCCTGCCGCCAGCTGGGGCCTCCCTTCCCGCAGTTGGCAGGCTGGCCCCACTCCCTGGTCAAACTCCCGATTGAACTCCTGGTTGAGGGGGCAATTTGCATATTAGGCTTTTATTATATAGAATTCTTTGCAGCTCATCTGGATTATGTTTGCTGTTTGAAATTCCTTAATTCAACAGCTATAAGAATGAGGTCTTATTTGGAGGTGGACACAACACGTAAATTAGTGGAATGCTCAATCCAAAACTCACATTCCTAGTAGCCAGAATGGCAGAAGGTTCACTTATCTTTAGCAGTTACACTGAAAAAAAAAAATAGAAATTATTTGATAACATAGTACTGGCTGAGCAATTAAGCATCAGGCGATCCTTAAGAGAAGCTTATCAGAGACTAAAGAGAAAGATGTGAACAATATTATAGTCTTTTCTGAAGGTCTAGTTGGGCATTAACAGGTGTTTACTAAGCATGCTTACCTAGAATGACAACAAGAGGACAAAAGAAATATTTGCTGAGTAACTCCTGTGTGTATGCACATTACACCCTTGCATCTAGTAATCTTACAGGAACCTTGTGGGGCAAACTCTATTAAGCCCATTTTATGGATAAAAAAATGGTAACTGGTGGTGGAGCACCTTGATCAAGTACTTTGGGAGAATCAAAGGATCCAAATCTATTTGCAATATCTGATACAATGTCAAGTGTCACCTCCTAAATAGCACCTCAGGCCTGGCCCAGCCCGGTGTTCACCTGTTCTGCACCCCAAACAAAGCCTGCTGCTCCTGCTGCAGGGGGAACTTTTTCTTTTATTTATTTTTTAATTTTTAAGTATTTTTTTATTGATTTCAAAAAGGAAAGGAAGAGGGAGAGTGAGATAGAAACATCAATGATGAGAGAGAATCATTGATCGGCTGCCTCCTGCATGCCCCCGACTGGGGGTCAAACTCACAACCTGGGCATGTGCCCTTGATCAGAATCAAACCTGGGACACTCCTGTCCACAGGCCGACGCTCTATCCACTGAGCCAAACCAGCTAAGGCAAAACTTCTTCTTTTTAGAGTTTCAGTGTTCAGAGAGCACTTTGTATGAATGAGGTGAGCATAGACTCCATGTGGGCATTTTAAGGCTCAGAGTAAAAGTATCTTTCTAATATGGCCAAGCAGAGTCCATGTGTCAAATGGCCCTTCTTCAGTTGATTCTAATTCCTCTGCACATTTATAGACCTATGACCACAGACCTTTGCTGTGTCATAATCACATCTAATGTCCCTCCTAACATACAATTCATATCCAATGCCCGGAAATAGTCCCTATATTTAACAATAATACCAACGCCACTTTTACAATCCATTTTTACACACTGCACAGCCCAGGCTTAGAACTAATGAACAAACATTGTTAATTTTTCTCTACTGTATTTCATTCTGGAGCTATCACACTACCAACATCTACTTTATTGGTTTAGAGTAAATTATTCAGCTCTTAATTACCATATTATGAATGTTTAATTTGTGCCCTGGTATTGTCATAGAGAAAATGTGTCTTCACATCAGTGGCTCTGGTCCTGAAATGTGGTTCCACTTTCATTTATGCAACAAGAACAACCAATTCCACAGAGGCTCTGAGCACGAGCACAGTCTTTGCTGAAGGAGTCCCTTAAGCCACACACTTTCCTCTGTACCCAAGAGCTAGTGATTAAGGCAGGCAATTTTTAAGTTCTGGCCTGAGTAGGACAGTAAAGTTCTTAAAATAATTTAATAACTTCCATATATATATAAAATAAAAGGGTAATATGCTAATTATACCTGATGTCCTTCCAGACAAAGCCGGGGCCTTAGGGAAGCCTGTGCCGGCAGCAGGGGGAAGAAAGGCCTACTCTTGCACAAATTTTCGTGCATTGGGGCTCTAAAATATATATATTTCTTTTAATTAGGGTTGTAGGAGATGATAAGTTTTACTGCTAATCATCCTGCATATTTGTATCATTTATCTAAGTCTAAAGTCCATCTTCTGGGTCTGCTGTCCACACAATGAGAACCCAGGGATCATCTTAGGATCCTTCCTATCCAATTCTTTTTTCACACTTGAACAGTGGTAAGGTTCTTTTTATTCTGTCTTCAAAATCTTCCAAATCTGTCTCCTCCTCCTCATCCCCACTGTCTTTTCCCTAGTTATGGCTCTCATTGCTCCCTATCCAGACCATTGCACTAGCTTCACAGCAAGTTCTTCCTTTGTGGTAAGCCCTCCAACTTATCTTCCACATGGCCACCAAAATGATCTAACACCACCAGGCCAGTGTTGCCCAGTAGTTGAAAGTTGACCATGAACCATTGGATAGGAAGGATCCTAAGGTGATCCCTGGGTTCTCATTGTGTGGATAGCAGACCCAGAGGTCAGGGTTTGATTCCTGGTCAGTGCGCATGCCTGAGTTGTGGTCTCAATCCCCAGGAGGGGGCATGCAGGAGGCAGCCGATCAATGATTCTCATCATTGATGTTTCTCCCTCTCCCTTTCTCTCCCTCTCCCTTCCTCTCTTTGAAATAATAATAACAATTATATATATATATAACACCTACTCCTGACCATGTTATTTCTCCTTAAATCCCTTCTTTGACCTCTTAAACTTTTCAATGAAAAGATCCACAGTAACAGAGAAAAAGAAAGCATACCCCAGGGGTAGGGGTTTTAGTCTGGGCTGGCCCATCACAAGTACAATGTTTCTTTGCAGTCTCTTAGTATACCTTAGAAACTGTCAACTGCATCCTGTTCACTACATGTCTTTTAATATAAAAACCATACATTTACCACCACCCATTACAATCTTTGAGTAAACTGGCACTCTAGGAAGATGTTCCAAATCTATCCCTGGGCTTTGCAACTCCTCTGAAACACCACCTCATATTCTCAGGTATCTGTTATATTAAAAAGCTCTATGAAGCCATTCAGATGTGACTGAATATGAGGACATGGCCATTTATCAAGTGCCAAACTGCCTGACACTATTAGATCCTTTTTCTTGAAGGATCTCATTTGCTATGTAACCACTCTTGGATGATGGGAATGTTACTTTACAGACAGGGAAATTGAGGTTTAAACAGGCCATGCACTTTGCTCAGAGAAAGGACAGGTGCGAGATATAGCAAAGAACTAACAGTGATTCTAGCTCATTCTAATTTTTGTTTTTTATAACTTTTTCTTCTTCCATCCTTTTTACAATGACCATGAATTGGTCTTCCTAATATAAACCATATGAAAAGATTAAATGAGATCATCCATTTGAGAATACTTAGCACAGTGCTTGGTCCATCAATTTCATTCTCATTCCTTATTCATTTTTGTATCCATCCCAGCGTGCAGCACCCACACATCCAATAAAGAGTCAATAAACCCTAGTTCCACTCAATTGAATTAGCAATTCAACTGAAGACTATTTTAATGTTATTTATCCCCAATAATAAATATACAACTATCAATTACATGCACACAGGATAGCCTGGTTAAAATATATCTCATGCCGAAACCGGTTTGGCTCAGTGGATGGAGCATCAGCCTGCAGACTGAAGGGTCCCGGGTTTGATTCCGGTCAAGGGCATGTACCTTAGTTGCAGGCACATCCCCAGTAGGAGATGTGCAGGAGGCAGCTGATCGATGTTTCTCTCTCATCGATGTTTCTAACTCTCTATCTCTCTCCCTTCCTCTCTGTAAAAAAATCAATAAAATATATTTTTAAAAAATCTCATAAAAATGAGTTTAAGATCTTGGCTATCCAGTCCAGGTATATCTCACATTTATTAAGGTCTTACTATGCAAAAGGTCCTATGCTTTGTATTTTAAAGGCACCTTTTAGTCACATAGAAAACTTTATTTTCTGGGCAATGCTAGTATTCCCTAGTCATAGAAAAGTAAATAACATGTCTAAGGTTATCTGAACACGTGGAAGAATCAGGTTTCACACCCGGTTCTGTTGGACTTACATTCCTCCTTTAAAATTCCTGTGCTGTGCTGCCAGTCTTAGCCCTGTTGCCATTTGCACGCAGGCATTTCTAATTTCAAACAAGCTCTAAGTTACTGGCTGCCTGCTATGCATCAGATATGTTGATTCATCTCGCTTTATCCATATAATACACTCTACTGCATTGGGGCCTTTTACACGGCAAAAAAAACCCAAAACAAAACAAAAACAAAAACAAACACACAAAAACAAAACAAAACACACACACAAAAAAAACAAACAAAACAAAAACAGGTTAACCGACTTGCCTAAAGTCCCATTCTATGGGGGTAGCACTGGAATTTAAAACCAGTTCTGACCCCAGAGCCATAGAGCCCCAGTATGTTCAACATGTGCACCAGATTCTTAAACACACTTGTGACAGACTGCCAAGTCAAGGATAAACACCGCATTTGCCTTTATCAAAATTCAGCTTCAACCCTGCCCGCAGAGTTTTCCAGAGCCCGTGAAAAGAGCTGGGCCTGCTCAGAAGCGGTTCATTTGTCTCCAGTCCTCGCAGTTCCTGTCCACTGCGGAGGTTTATGGCCACCCCGTCCACCTTGGGGGCCGCTGCCCGCTGAGCATGCCTGTCTCACTACAGTAGGCAAATGGACTCTGCGCGGAGGAGAACATGCTGATACTCTGCTCCACTGCTGATATGTAATACATCCCTGTCCAAGAAAATGGTCCTTCCTGAATCCCAACTACAATTTATAGACCCTGGTTCCGGGGCTGAAGCAGAAGACAAATAGGCCCGCACGAAGTTATTTGTTGGGGACTTGATGGCTGGCTGCGGATGCTCACGGTCCTGTCCAAGCTCATGAGTCCATGCAGGGGCCATTCTGCCGCCCAAGAAGCTGATGGGGACAGTCAGGGAGGATGCTGGTTGAGAAGGTTGGGTGGCAGCTAAATGGGAGAAAAGGAGGACTCAGAAGCAGGCATGTTTCTAAGTGGATGAATCAGACTTTTATCTGCCCACCTAGTACCTTTTCTATAGGGTTCTCCTGAGATAAGTAGTATTGGACATTTGGACCAAGGTCACTAGGGAGAGGAAGAGGGCAGATAGGGTTGGAAAGATGTGATCTGGGATTTCTCTGGGTCCCTAAACCTGCTTATGAGGGCAACCCTGAGCTCACAGACCTGCAGCAGTCTTGTGGCTGGGTTTCTGTCTCAGTTCCTAACATTCACGTTAGCTCTCTTTCTGGAAATAGAGCCCTGCTCTGGGTGCAGGCATGCCCTGCTTGACTCAGCTCCCATTTCTTCTGGCACAAGTCCCAGGAAAGCATTCTTCTCCAAGCCATACTGACTACTTAGTCAAGAGAGTGCCACTGTCTACAGGTGTGCTGCTTGTCCAAGCTTCCCACTGCCATGTCCTACCCCAAATTCCTAACTCTTCCCCAGATCTGGATGTTGCTCAATCAAGTCCTGATTTGATGTATCCCTTTGGGCAAGCTTTTACATTGCTAGTTGCCTGGTCAGTCTTTCTGTATATCTATCCCCTTCTTATCTCGTCGTCCTCCATTTCTCACTGCGCTTTTTCATGGAGGACTAAGTCCACTTTGAATTTAGGCCTACAGATTGATAAAAGTCTCCCAAGTAGAGTATTTGAGACATTACTAGTATGGGAAGAACACACTTCTATGGACAGGTGAATTTGGGTCTGTATATTCACATTTGCAAGCAACAATTATAGCATGAGCTCCTATTAGGTATTTTACTCTATATTAGACAAAGCAGAGATACAAAAGGAATATATAAAATTGATCATTTTTTTTCCAGGAAAGAAAACTACTACTCAAGGTGAATTAGTTCAGCAGCAATACGCATTGGTAACTGTAAGGTATCTACATTTCATGGAAAAAATACTGGATCAAGAGTAGTAAGATCTGAGTTCAAGTCCTTATTTTTCCATTATTATATGTATGATATTCTCCAAATTGCTTAACCTCTGTAAGCCTCAGTTTCATCATCTATAAATATGGGTGGAATACATACCTTTCTCTAATTGTATTGTTATGAGGATCAAATGAGGTAATAATTATTGTAAAGATAATTTTGTAAACTGAGAATCCTATACAAATATAATTTATGCGTATTATCCTGTGTGAAATGAGGAAAATAGAATTAGATAGGTTAATTCATTCATTCAATATTTACTGAATACCTACTAGATACCAAGTCTCTTCTGTCAAGGAGCATATAATGAAGAGAAAATACTATATGAGGTGGATGCTATAGGAGGGATGGGAACACCATTAGAGTGAAGTGGTAGTACTGTTTTATATGAAGTGGTCATGGAAAGTCTCTTAGTTGGTGATATCTGAATAGAAATTGGAATGCCATATGGGAGAAACACATACAGATGAGTAGTGAAGAACACTCTAAGCACATCAAGGAGCAAATAGAAAGCCTTGCGTGAGAGAGAGCTTGAATGTTCAGGGTATAGCATGGAGGCCAGAATGTCTGGAGAGTAGAAGGGGACAATCTCAGAAAGAGAATATGGAGCTGGAGGCCAGGGGACTAGTCATGTAAGGCTTTGTGGATTATGCTAAAAATTTTGGAGTTTTTTTTGTTGTTGTTGTTGTTGTTGTTGTTTGTTTGTTTGTTTTTTTTTTTGCTGAGTTGGGTCATTGTTGAAAGTTTCTTGTAGCAGAGTGGCCAGGTATAAATTCCATTTTTAAAGGATCATCTTGACTAGATATGTAGAGAAGTTATAGGGGATCAAGGAGAGAAACAGATGATTCTTATTTGTATAAATAAGAAATAGATTATTCTTATTTGTGTGAGCTGGTTGGATTCTGGATTACTTTGCAGATCGATCCAACAGAATTTGCTGATGGTTAGATGTGTGTTATGAAAGAAAGAGGGGAGACAAGTGTGACTTCAGTGATGTTGGCCTGAGACACTGAGAAGGGAGAAGACAAGATGGGGAACAGAGCAGATCTGGTGCTGATGCAGGTGGAACTTTATTGCATGATTTGGGATGTGGTAAATCTGAGAAGATTTTATGTTATTCAAATAGGAGTACTGCACATACAGTTGGATTTATGGGTCTGGAGTTCAGGGCAGAGGCCTAGGCTGGAGATTTACATTTGAGAGTCATCAACTGTAGATGACATTTAAAACCGTGGGATGCCACAAACCCATCTAAGGAGGGAGTATGGAGTAAGAAGAGGCTTTGTGCCTAAGCTCAAGTCATAAAGGCGTAGAAAGTGAGGGAGATCCAGCAAAGAAGAGGGCTTATACTAGTAAAAGGCCAGCCACATAGCAGTGGTAAGGTTTGAGCTCAACTTCTTTGAATATGATGTGCTGACATCTCCTGTGTGAATCCCTACACTGCCTCCATGGGCCAGGTGCTTTGCTTGCATTCCTTTAATCCTAACAGAGAACTGTCAAGGAAGGTATTGCTGCCCTCATTTCACAGTGAGCAAACTGAGTGTCAGAGAAGTGACATGACTTAGCCAAGGTTATACACCAGGAAAGGGAAGAAACAGGATTTAAAATCAGGTCTCTGGCTAGGTAGAATTAGAAGAGTGACAAGAGAAGCAAACAGTACCTGGTGCCTGTCACTTGTGACACTAATGTCTCAGGCATCATGCTGGGCATGTTTACACACTGGGATTCACTTAATCCTCACAATATCCCCAGAAGTCAAAATGATTATCTGTTATTCAAGGGGAGAAAATTAAGACGCAAAAGTATTAAATTACTTGTGGAAGGTCTCACAAGTGGAGTTAGGCCTCTGTGACTACCAACCCCATTTTTTTTCTTTATTATTCTCTCCTCATGCTGAGGGCAATAGAGAAAAAGGCATGAATATGCACTTCCATGGGGTCCTGTCAAGATACAGCAGATGCAAGATGGGTCAGCCAAACTTTGCAAAAGCAGTCTATGCTGCAGAGTTCTTCCTGCCCTTGCCTCTGTTCAATTAAGGCCCATTCCACCAGAAATTACTCTGCACTGAACTGGCACCCTGAGTACAGGCTGGCAAGGCAGAAGCACCTCATGTACCAGGACCCCTGGATAGTTGATTTGCTAACTGGAACATGCATTCACAGAATCAACCATGATTTGATGTCAACTAAATTATCTGGCACTCACAACCTAAATTAGAGATTCAAGGTACTTGGTTCACATTGGAGGGACGTCATCTTTCCCTTCATGCTAAAACACCTAGGTTGTCCAGTATAGACAGGAAGAAAAAGAGTGTCTCTGTGACTACTATTTGTGGACCTGCTGCTATGCTCTAGATACTATGGTAACTAAATATGTGCGTGTTTGTGTGTCTCTGTGTGTGTGCACGCACACACTACAATTTTAGGGAGAATAAGGATGACAATCCCCATTTTATAGATGAAGAAACTAAAATCAAGAAACTCAAGTGAAGTAAATGTTTCAAGAACATATTACAGGTCAGTAGCAGAGTAAGGGGCTAGATCCAGGTGTACTGGACCCAGAAGCCCATGTCCCAGCATGACAACAGAATTATATTCACTTCTTTCTTTCCTCCCTCCCTTCCTCCCTTCCTTCCTTCCTTCCTTCCTTCCTTCCTTCCTTCCTTCCTTCCTTCCTTCCTTCCTTCCTTCCTATTTTTATTTGAATATTGAACAAAACAAAAGGAGAATAAAGAACCTGGAAGAGAGGGTGCTCTCAGAATCCTTCATGGTGATAGGGTAATTTTAGGAAGAATTGGAAGGCCCTTAAAGGACCTTTAGACTAGGGCTTCTGGGGATCATGTTCAAAAGCAGATTCTGACTCTGGGGGTTGGGGGAGGACCCTGAGTTTCTGCATTTCTATCGGGCTCCCAGGTGTGGCAGGTTTATAAATAAACTTAGAGTAGCAATACCTCAGAGAACACCTGACATCATGTTTCCCAAACTTCATTCCTTCAAATACCAGCTGCAGAATTTAGCTATTACATTTTAGGAGCTCATTTTTTTTTTTTACTTAGAAGTTATATCACTATATATTGCATTGTGTGCTTACCAGCCAAAGTCAAATCTCCTTCTGGTACCATATTTGTGACCCACTTTATCCTTTAATACCTACCCTCTACTCCCTTTTGCTCTGTTATCTACCATACTATTTTGTGTCCAGGTGTGTTTGTTTTTCAGTTTGTTTGTTCATTTGTTGCTTCCAGTTTAATGATCTATATATGAGTGAAATCATATAGTCCTTGTTTTTTTTCCATCTTATTTCACTTAGCATGATATTCTCAAGATCCATCCATGTTGTTGCAAATAGCATTTTATCTTTTCTCCTGGATGAATAGTATTCCATTGTACATAGGTACCACATATTCCTTATCTAGTCATATATTGGATGATGTATTATAGAATTGTACACTTTAAACCTATATAATTTTATTGAGCAATTCACCCAAATAAATTTAGTTAAAAACTTAACAAAAAAGTCGTACAATTGCAATAAATGGAAAAGTGTTATCATTAGAGATAAACACAATAACAACAGAATTTGTTATGCAATACAATTGCTTGAAGTTTCTGAGCCTGAGATCTATTGTCTCTTTATTTAAAACATATAAAAAAACGAGGGCACTCAGATAGTAGAAAGGCACTGAAGACATGCCAGCACCAAAGAAGCCCTTCTCCCTGATTTCATCTGAGGGCATAAAAGAGAATTGAGAAGAGTTTTTAACATCTAAATTAATTTACACTCACCCCAGTGACATCTCTTCCCAAGAAAACACTGATCTTGTCCACCACTTTCAGGAGGGGCTGTTCCATGCAGAAAGGAATAAGCTAGTTAATGGCAGGATCAAACTGCACTGCAGCAGTTTCAACCAAATGCATTTATTTCATCCCGCCACATGCATTAACCATATCCATTCCCATGATCCCCCATTTTTATCCCTTCATCGGGCTTTAGCAAGTCAAAATAAGCTAATTGCACTCCTTATTCAGTTGTCAAGCAGTACATGAAGCAGCATACCACTATCTCCATTCCCCTCCCCCCAAAAAAATATCTCCCTACCTATACTTAAGAATAATTTCTAACTTTCCAGGTGAAGACTGGATTAGCCCTTTCAAATTGCTTTATCTTGTCACCCCAGAGGTTTGATTCCCTTTCCACGCTAAGCCTTAGTCTGCAGGTCTCTTCCATGAAGTGCTGCCTTGTTTGCATTCTTAGGTTTGTTCATCCAGCTTGAGATTCCTTTTTTTTAAATTAAATTGGTTGGGGTGACATTGGTCAACATGAACATATAGGTTTCATGTGTGGGTTTCTATGTTACCAAATCTGTATATTTTTTCCGGTAAACATTTATCATCAGGATTTCTCACCCTGAGGCTACAAACCAGCTCATCTTCAGGATGGAAGGCAGTCTGAACAAATGGGAAATGACAAGTAGGGGGTTATATCAGGGGTTGGCCATGGTGTCACTTGGATGCTTTCTAAAGATGCTTTCTGCTCTAAGGATGATAAGGCTATAGATAACCTCCTGTCCCCAAAATTGTTTCTCTCTGTGGATGAGATGTCTTTGTTTTTAAAAAGTCCTCTCTGTGAGTCATAAGATAGCATAATTAGCATAAATAGGAATATAAGAAAGAATTGTCATCATCATCCTCATCATTATCATTTTCAAAGTTGTTTACTAAAGGATTGGAGTATAGAATGGGCAAAGGTCACTGAAGTCTGAGAATATGCATCTGTATGCTCAATTATTTGCCAGAAGAATGGCTTAGGAAGTTATTTTGCACCACCTCTACAGCTCTGAATTCTCTTCTGTAAAATGGGTAAACCAATAAATGATTGTTCTGAGTATTAAATGAGATTATTCAGGTACTGTATCTGGCACATGGGGAGTTCTCAATTAAGGGCAGCCTGTATTACAGCCAAGGCAGATTCTCAGTGGAAAATCTGTCTGCACAAGGCCAAGAAGAATAGAAAGATGGAGGAACATGAGAAAACAATTGGGAGACACCTAAATTAATCATGTCCAGGGGAGGATGGAGACATTGAGTGACTGGATCTAGATGGGGTTGGTTGGATAGCCTTGCCTCCCAGGGCACTAAGCAATCATAAATGCCAACTTTTATTTGTCATGATAGCATTTGTGACTAGTCTTCAAGGGAAGACAAACAGTTACTACTTCAGAACCTCAGTTGTAGATATTTGGGTCTAGGGCTCTAGGCTAATATTGTTGCTGCAAATAGTTCCATTTATGGAGCACTAGCTGTGTGCAGGTCACTGTGATAAGTCCTTTGCAGGCATTATTTGATTTCATGCTCACAGTTACACCTCTGAGGTAACTATGCTGCATTATAGGAGAGAAAACTAAAACTCAAAACATTTAAGTAATTCACTGAGGTAAATGCAGTAAGTGGCAGAGTCAAGACTCAAATGAGGTCTGAATGGCTTTCACTGTACTTATAACCACTATGCTTGTCTCCATGGCAGCAAAACTTGGAACTTCTCAGGTGAGTTGGGCAGCATGAGACTGACTGTTATTGCATCATCACTGTAAGTACCATTAGGTGTTATATAATTTTCTATAAAATCAGAGATACTGCGTTTTATAACTCCAGAGGCACCTATTAGCTATCAGAGATCTGTATGTTTTTTTCCAGTAATTTTGACAAATAGTTAGAAGGCCCCACCATCTTCTAAGTTGTGCCAGTTTATCATATTGTTCAATGAAGGGGCTAAATGTGTGCTACTTTCCCCCTATGTTAGATATTTGTGCTTTAGATGACCTATGAGTACATGCTCTATCTAGAAGACTTAATGGAGAAAGCTGTACTATTTGTATCATGATTTCTTCCTCACCCCAGCCACAGCTTATTGACTACTGATGACTGGCTGACCCAATGAAAGCCATAGTGTGGAAGCCTGCAATGAAAATCAGTGGTGCCCTACACTGGACAGTGGTGACTGGATGACTCATTCATGTTCTCTTTCTTAGTGAATTTGAACTCTAGGAGAGGAAGGGGTAGAAATAGAAGGTGAGAGAAGGAGAGAGAGAGATCAATTCTATTACCTATGGTGGCAAGAAAATTAGTCCAGGGATATACATGGGCCAAGTCATCATATTGGTGGCCATGAACGCCTTCGCTATGCCTGACAAAGGTACTTGCTCAGATCTCTCTAAGGGAGGTCTCTCTCTCTCTCTCTCTCTCTCTCTCTCTCTCTCTCTCTCCAGTAAATATTTTGGGATTCACACTTTTCCTAAAACTCATGCCTTTAGAGTTCTTCTATCTATTTTCCCATGTGGCTTCTTCCTCCCAGTTTTTAGCCTAACCCTTGAGGTTGAAAGCTCAAGTCATTTGGATGTCTCTTGCATAATCTAGCCCAGCCCATCCCTCAAGAGCTGGAGCAGGCCACACGGTGTTGGAGACAAATGTCCAAACTAATAATTATTTCTTGGTCTGATTTTGTTCTCTCTACGTAGATATCTACTGAGAGAGGTAGGAAATTGGGTTTTACAAGATTCTGTTTCCTGGATAAACAATATGTCATATCATCAGCATAGGGAGGTGAGTTCACTTGTCAAAAGTCACATTTGAGATGAGGTCCGTCTGCCTCTCCATGACTTTGCTCTTTTTGCAGGACCACACATCTTCCCATTGCTTCCTGATATCACCTCCTCACAAGGCTCTAAAATAGAAACACATTGATGCTCTCTTGTTCCTTGAACAGAGTCTCCATTTCCACCAAGAGTAGCAATATATGGTGGCCTGAATGGGTCGATTTGTCTTCCTGTCTTAGACCTCCCTGCCATAGTCAAAATGCCTGGCCAGTTGCCTCCTTTAGAATGGTGGGAACCCACAAGAGATACCTAAGGCAGGACTGTTCATATCCAACTAGTTACTAATTGTTGTCATGACATAAAATTGATATAAACTAATGTTGCAAATTCTTTTTGGCTTATAATCACTTTCACATATATCATGGCAGAGATCAGCTCTTTCAGGCATTCAGTAAGCGTCTATTTTGAGTCAGATCCAATATCAGTTACTGAGATACAGAGATAATGAGATTGAGAAAAATTGGATCCTTTTTCAGCCGGCAAATGATTTTCCTAGAGAGAGACCCACTATGCGGGACTTTGCTTTGATTAGTCTGCTAAGGCAGCAGAATTCTGGGGAGCTTGGATATCTTCCGGTTCCCAAGGTTTTGGAAAAGTTAATGAATCTGCTCTCCATGAAACAAGAACAGAGAAAAAGAGAAGAAAAATGGGAAAGCGGGGGAGGGGTGAGAGCAGTGCTCTGTAGGCTGGGCTGAGGCCTCTCCCCATGCCTCTGCAGATCTGATATAAAATTCCTGAATTCACAGGACAGCTGGTGTTCTGAAGCTGGAGTTACTTGTGGGGGCAGCATAGGGGTGCATAAGTAGCAAAGCAGGGACTGCCCTGATGGTGTTGGGTTTGGAGAAAGGGAATAGTCCCCAGAGTTGGATTTCAAAGTGAAATGAAAGCCTGGGAAGCATGGTTCAGTGGTTGAGCATCAACCTATGAACCAAGAGGTCACAGTCGATTCCCGGTCAGAGCATATGCCCGGTTTGTGGAGGTGATCGATAATTCTCTCTCAGCATTGATGTTTCCATATCTCTCTCCCTCTCTCTTCCTCTGTGAAATCACAAAACAAAACAAAACAAACAAACAAGCAAACAAACAAAAAAACCCAAACAACAACAAAGTAAAATGAAAGCCTGGACCAGGAACTCAGGTAGCGCATGGCCCAGGAGATCCATATGATATCTAAGCATCTGATAATACAGCAGTGAGACTGGAGAAGAGAGGTGAGCATAGCATACTGAGATGGCCCCTAGGACAGGCCATTTAAACTCTGTCTTATAAACACATAGGAAGTGACAGTCACACTACACTAAGGGTGGCTGGTAAGTCTGGGTGTACAGGAGGAGCACATTCCAGGGGGATCAAATATCTGTACTAAATTATCAAGACACAAGAACACAGGCTCTGGGAGGATTCCCTGTGCCTGGAGAGTGAAGTACACAGTAGAGTGGGGAGAGAGTGGCCAGCATCCAGATCGCCGAAGGGGCCTTAAAGTTGCGTAATTAGCCACTACTGGGCGTTTTAAGGATGATAGTTTTGGAACTTCTAGGGAGATAAACCTCTGCTCTGCAAATGTGAAGATAAGGATCTGGGCTGAAGAAATTTGAAGTCCAGGTGAAACAATGAGGCTTGTAAGTGGAATGGCCCAACTTCCAGGGGGAAAGTGGACAAGTCCCTGCTAACCTCTTTCAGGCCTATGAAGGGTGCTCAGGGCTGAGTCAGGGCTGATGCACAGACACTATAGGCTGCTACCAGACCCTGCTCCCAGTCCAGTGTGTGAGCACTGCTGACTTCGTGCAGGGAGGGCTGAATTGTCACTCTTCCAATTGGCAACAGGGTTGTCATGGAACAGATGCTGTCTCAGGGCACGAGCTCTCTTCCTGGGCCAGAAAGATAGCCTGGTGCTTTCTCTGTCCCCTGGACAGCAGGGAGCATGGAAGTCACCTCTGCCCTGCCCTCCAGCACCTGTTCCCAGATTCAGGTATGCATTTTGTAAAATATTATGGACCCCTCTTGTGACGAAGGCTTTCATATCGAGTAATTCAATTATTCCTTTCAATAATCCTGAATGGTTATTGGTAATTCCTTATAGCTAATAACTCTATACGAACAGGAGCAGAATCTGAGGTGGCGAGAGGTTATGTGACTTGGTTCAGTAATTGGGTGGGAGAACCAGGGTCTGAACTCAGGAAAATCCAGTGTTTCACATCCGCTTATTAGTGCCGATGCTGACTTGGAAGCAAAGCACACAAGCTCTTATGCTCACCGATTAGAGCAGACAGGCACACGAATATCCTATTATATTGTATCACTGTCACCTCTGTGATTCCAGGAGGCAGGTACTTTTTTTGGTCCCCATTTTACATGTAAGGAAACTGAGGCACAGAGAGGTGAAATCATTGGCACTGAGTCACATAACTAGAAAGTGGACGGCAAGGATGCAGATGCCAGCCGTTTGGCTCCAAGTCTGCAGTCCTGACAAAGCACTGTGCTGTGCTCTGACCTCGAGCTCCTGGCATCATGCTGCTCCCCACATCAGGAGCCTGAAGCCCCTCTGGCTCCCTCTGCTGCAGTGGTTCTCATCCAGGGGAGATTTTTATCATTTGAGGACATCTGGCAATGTTTGAGACATTTTTGACAGTTCAACTAGGGAGTGAGGTACTGCTGGCATTTGTGAATAGAGGTCAGGGATGCTGCTACACACACTCCAATGCACAGGGCAGCCCCCACCACAATGAAACACCCCCCGCCCCAGGATGCCAATAGTACTGATGTTAAGAAACCCTGCTCTAGAAGAGTACCTACAAGGCCACTCTAACTGATGGCCTCTTGTCAGTCTTGTTCGGTGTTGAGCTCCCTGTGCCTAACACAGAGCTGTGCATATAGTGAGGATCTACAAATGTCTGTGGAATAACTGAAGATATGAATGAATAAAATATGTAATCTCCATTGACTGGATCATATAATTCTGGCTATTTAATTCATTCGTTCACAAAGGGATTATTTTTGAAATATCTGCAAAAATGAACCAGGCATGACTGTGCCCAGGCTCAAAGCCCCGTGGAGGAGACAGCCGAGAAACACATAGGACTCTGAGCCAAGGCAGAGAGAAGGGGTGCATAAGACAGGGCTCCCGCTGGGTGCAGGCAGCTCAGCTCCCAGGCTCCTTGTGAGAAGTGAGAAGTGACCCCTTGCAAATAAGGCAGTGGTTGGAGAGCTACAAGGTACAGTTGGATTGTCACTTTGAATTTTTCAGATGTGTGAACTCAATTAACATCTGTAATATGTTGAGAGATCTAATGATAATAAGAAGTATCTCCCTCTCCATTTCCCTGCTACTCTAGCCCAAGACTGGTTTCCCTAGATCCTCCTTATCATGGATATTCAAGATTAGAACTGAAGCAAACAGACAAAAAAGTACCCACTTGCAGACTCATTAATTAAGGGCTGAGATAAATTGCAATGTTGTTTATTGCTCCATTATAGTAATTATTTCACCCATGCTCTTAGTACAATGATCTTCCCTTTCTCTGCATGGTCGCTGATTTCTCCTTTAATGACCCTCTCTACTTGTGTTGGTGTTTTTCTTTATCACTAAATATCTGTTGCAGGAAATAAGACAAGATATTAAATTACAAATAAATAAATGCTGACTGGCAGAATGTCAAGGCTGAAAGCGCCTAAGTGGCCCATTTCATTTTACATGTGAGTAAACTGACTCCTGAGGGGCAAAGCGACTTGTCACTGAGAGCCCTGGACATGGGCTTTGACTTTCAGGTCATAACTCACATTGAGATCCCATAACAACTGATATTTATGAAGTGTGCATTTCATTTTTGCATACACCAAGTGTCTAATAAGTAAGCATTTATGAAAGAATACCAAGAAATCTGTCCCTTTATTTAATGTATAATAATTTTAAGCTCTGAATCCCTGAAGGCTATTTCTCTGTTGCATATCTAACTGGCTCCCTTCAAGACACATGAACAGGGATGGAAGAGAAGCACAGATGTCTAGAGCTTTCTCTCTCTTCTCCTACTCTGAATCCATTTTCACATCTAAATTTGAGAAATGTCAGGTGGCACACAGCAGAATGGCACAGCAGAAAAAAAAAACATAGGGCTTTGGGGCAGAGACCTGAAGTTTGATCCTGTCTTCTACTGCGTCTGATCTTGGGTGAGTTATCTAAATTCTTGGTGCCTCAGTGTCCTTACCTAACAAAAAATACCCATGCTAAAGCCACCCTGGATGGTGGTTATTAGGGCTGAATGTGAATTCTCACAGCACAGTACATGTCAAAGCATATACACCGA
>NW_005871134.1:2973400-2981486 GCF_000147115.1 Myotis lucifugus
TGAAGTAGCTACAGATTTTCTCCCTGTACAAATGTAGAACTTAAAGTTCAGAGAGTGAAGGTGTATAGCTCAGGGGGCACACAGCAGGGCGAAGGGAAGCCACAGCACTCAGCTCTTCTGTCAGTGCTAGTTGGGGGCACAGAGCCCAGAAGGTGCTCTACCAGCTTTGCCTAGATTTGTTGTCATCCACCCACGAGCTGCCTTTCTAAGAATGGAAACTCCCCACATAAGGATACAGTCTTTACTTCCCAATAAGAAATAAGGTTCTTCTGCGACTCAGACAAAGGGAACTCAGGGCCTCACATCTGCACTGCAGGGAGAGCGGGGGGGGGGGGGTGTTGAGGAAGCGGCACTGTTACGCCCAGTATCCTACCCCACCGAGCAATGGCAGCTTAGCACTGCCTCCCGGAGAAGTGCCTGTTTGTAAGCAGGGTGAGGGTTTGAGATTTTCATTTTAAATGGACATGAGGGAGAAAAGGGGCTCAGTACCCCCAAATTAAATACCCCTTTCCTACCTTTCCTCTTATTAGTTGGGACTTCTTTGACTGCTATACTTATATTTTGTATGAATAAATGAATGAGTGGAGACACGCACACACACACACACACACACAAATACTTTTCTGGGGATTGTGCCACATGAACAATATTAACATTTTGTGAATTATGGAAATATTACCCAGGAGCCCAATACCCTTTCACCAGGTTTATATTATGATAAAAAGGAAGGGAACTCATAGATATTGTCTTTAGTAGCTTTAATGTCTGGGATATCTCACTTAATCTCAAGAGCAACATTGGAAAGTAGATAGCATCTTCCTTCTTAAAGGTGTGGAAATTAAGATGCAACTTCTCAAGGCGACACTATTAATCCATGGCAAGGCTGGGACTTGAACCCTGACTCCAAAACCCACAACCTTAGCCACTGCACTCCACCTGTCCCGCTTTGGGGTGGCTTTCAAGTCAGAGAAATGTGGGTTCAAATTCCTGCATACTCTTATCAGCTGTGTGAACTTGGGAAAATTATTTTATATCACTTAACCTCAGCTACATTATTAGTTAATTAAGGATAGAATTTGTTACCTTAAAAGAATTTCAAAATAGATGCAGATTTTTTACAAAAGATTGGCAAAGTATGTGATGTAAGCGACAGTGTTTGGGAGGGGAGTGAGCACTATTTGGTGGGGAATACGTTTTGGTTGGACTGAGGGCACCTGTCCCTGCCAGGCAAGTGAGCAGAAAGGGCAGATGGGATGGCCTGGGAACAATGCACCCTAACTTGTCCGCATAGAATCAGGCCCTCCTCGGTGCCAGGAAAGGAAGTGGGAGCCCATGAAAATGTAAAACAGGAGGCAGCGAATTATGACAGCCTGAAACGCAGGCACTGCAGTGTTGTCTGCGGATCAAAGTGAATGCATCTGCAGATAAACATATGGGGAAAATTGGGCCCATAATCCCGGCCATTATGATTACAGAGCCGCGTGTGCGGCGGCTGCGCTTAAATATCATGCGCTGTTCTTTTCCCACTCTGGAAATGGACTGCACGGACCGCAAAATGCTTTTCAAAAGGCAGGCAATCTGCGAGGAGAATACAAACCTCCTTTATCTTTGTACAAAGGGGCCTGCATTTCACAAGCGTGGTAAGAGCGGAGTGATGTTTCTCCTCGGGTGGAATTCTGACTAGAAAATGCATATGATTTGTTTGTTGTGCGTGTGAGTGAGTTTGAGAGAAGGGCGAAGTTGTGAGAAGGAATATCCAAGTTGGCTGATTCTTTTGCTTCATCAAAGAATAGCGAAGGGGCATCCCACACTTGAAGCTCCCCACTTGCGGATGGCAATGGCTCTTTGTCTAGATTTCTTTGGGAAGGGAGATCAAGGCGGTGGAGCAGGTGATGCTTTGGGAAGTACTGGCAGTGTGACAGTCTCCCCAAGGGTGTGCTGTGTCTGTCCTATGAGACATTCTAGAAGAGGGCTTTATGGTCTTAAAAATTTAGAAAATACATGTATTACATTATGCTACCTAAAGGCTATCATGCAATTCTCATTCTAGGTATTTATCTGAAGTAAACAAAAACACTAACTCAAAATTATACATGTACCCCCATGTTCATTGCAACATTATTTACAATGGCCAAGATATAGAAACAACCTACAGTGATGGCGAACCTATGACACGTGTCAGAGGTGACACGCGAACTCATTTTTTTTGGTTGATTTTTCTTTGTTAAATGGCATTTAAATATATAAAATAAATATCAAAAATATAAGTCTTTGTTTTACTATGGTTGCAAATATCAAAAAATTTCTATATGTGACACGGCACCAGAGTTAAGTTAGGGTTTTTCAAAATGCTGACACGCAAAGCTCAAACGGTTCGCCATCACTGACCTAAAACACCATCAAGGGATGATTGGGTAAGGAAGATGTAGCCTGGCCGAGTGGCTCAGTTGGTTGAGCATCATCTCCTGTACTGAAAGGTTGCTGGTATGATTCCTGCTCAGGAAACTCACCTGGGTTGTGGGTTTGAGCCCTAGTTGGGGCATGTACAGGAGGCAAGCTATCGATGTTTCTCACATAGATGTTTCTCTCTCTCTTCCTATCTCTATCTTTCTGCCCCCCCCATTCCTCTCTTTAAGCATGCCCACGAGTGAGAATAAAACAAACAAACAAACAAACAAAAAACACTACAAAACTATGGTGGTATGTATGTAAAAATACAGACACACACTCAGGAATAAAATCATTTGGGACAACATTGATGGACTTAGAGGGTTGTATGCTAACTAAAATAAATCAGACAGGAAAGGACAAATAGCATATGATTTCACTTATATGTGGAATATAAAATAAAGCAAAATAAGATAAAACCAAGTTCATAGAAACAGAGAACAGATTGGTGGTTGCCAGGCTGGGGGGTGGGCAAAATAGGTAAATGTAGTCAAAAGTTACAAATGTCCAGTTATAAAATAGATAAATCATAGGGGTGTAATGTACAACATAGTGATTATCTATAATAAAAGCATAATATGCAAATCAACCGAACAGCTGAACAGCGGAACTACCGTCCGGGCGACCTTCCAGACAACCTTCCGGATGAAGCTGGGACTGCAAGGGCCTACTCTTGCACAAATTTTGTGCATTGGGTCTCTAGTATTTAGTAGTACTGTACCTCATATTTAAAATTTGCTAAGATAATAGATAAGTCTCATTATAAGAAAAAAAATTCTGTAATGATGTGTAGTGGTGGATGTTAACTAGAGTTATTGTGGTATTCATTCTGCATTAAATACAAATATTGAATAATTATGCTGTATATTATATAATACCTCAATTATATCTTAAAAATAAAAAAGCCTTTATTTTGCTCTCATGTGAGAGGGTGGTTCTTTTATTATCACAGCAGAGCCTACCTGGCACAGACTAATACAGTGATGCTATTGTACTAGTCCCTTAGAGCTTTATTGTCTTCATCTATAAAATGGAGATGATTATTAATTCATTGTGGGTTGTTAAAAATAACATGCAAAAAGCCAAATTTAAATATAATAGATCCAAAAATAATAATTGATTCATTTCACCTACTAGTGATTTTCAAAGACAATATTAAACATTATGTATAATGAGTTTATCTGAAATTACACCAAGAGTTTAGTAACAAAACAATAATAAAAATAACCATAATAATAGTAAATATTATTATTGTGTTGGTTTTTCTATGTGATGGGTTTTCCATGTTAGTATGATTTTAATCTGCTCAGAAAACTAACTTGACCAAAAAATAGAGTTAGGTAAAGGGAGCAAGTGGACCTAGAATCTAGACCTATTAGATCATAACCCATGATCTTAACCTACCATACAGCTCTACCCTGCTGTATTTGAAAAGAAATTGTGATTATTTCCGAACTTGAACATTCTTTATTTTCTCCTTCATTTGGTAGAATGTGGCCTTGCCTGAATGTTGAGCTGCCCAGGAGGCGGAAGCCACACTGAGTACCTATTCTTTATGAATATTTATGATCCAGGGAGAAGCGACTGGCTGGCAGTTGTAAGCCCTCGTGATAAATCTTCATGCAGAGACTGTTCTGGCCACAGACAGTTGCAGATTAGATCGGACAAGGAAAAACCAGGCTTGGGAAAGGTTCTTTGAAGCTGCATAATCAGATTATGATAATTTCATCAAAACCCAATTCAAAAAGCTAACATTTATTATTAGTCTGTGTACCTCCTAATTATTTCATGAGAATTATTCCATGCAGGAATGACAAAAATATTCTAGCTTGAGAGAGCTTTCTAATGCAGTGTGTGCACAGCCAGATATATGGCATTGGCATATGAGTCATATTTGCATTCAGGGATTATTTGAGACAGTTTTCTAAAAATGACAAAGGAGGTGGTATATTTTAAAAGATTGATATTAATCATGAACATTAATTTCTCTTTGCCACTTTCTATAGTGAAAATAAGTTGCCCCCAGATAGTAAGCAAGTATTTGCCAAGAACGACAACAACCATAAAATTACTCAAAGCACACATAGTTAAAAATACTTTTCTCAGGAGGATATGAGAATCCCTAAATATGGAATCATTGAGAAAGGAAGGCATTTGTCAGCTTCTGCATTCTCTGGTGTTCAAATCCTTTTCCCTTCTGTGTTCTTTACCTGGTGGGAGGCCCCACCTTTCAGGCCCCACCCAGGGTCTAGAGTTACAATACTCAGAGCTATATCCTTACCACCACCGCTCCTTAACCAGCAAGAAGCAGTCAATCACCGAGTCCTGCCGTAGATGCTTTACAAATCCATCTCCTGAGCTCCCTTGTTACACCCACTACATCAGTAGAGATTGTTATCTGTTTCTTGTGAACCAGTAGAATGTTTTCCACATTTGTAAATGGTTGGAAAAATAATCAAAAGAAATTTTATGTTTTATGATGTGAAAGTTATATGAAATTCAGATTTTATTGCCTATAAATAAAAAGTTGTAGGAGCATGGCCATGTTCATCCATTTGTGTAGTGTCTATGGCCAAGTTTGTGCTACAATGGCTGAGCTGATAGTTGAACAGAGATCATGTGTCCCGTGAAGTCTAAGATATTCACTCTCTGGCCCTTTACAGACACAGCCTCCTTGTTGTTCTTTCTTTCCCTAGCCCTATACCTTCTGATACATTCTCCCACTTCACCCACAATGATCAGCCTAACATTCAGCTTTGACACTGTTAATCAACTTTTTAGTAGCCTTCAATAACTCCCTATTCCAGAGTGCAAAAAGACCAACTTTCAAGGCACTTTTTATTTTAATACCTGCTGGCTCCTCTATCTCATCTGAAACATTCATGGTCTGCCATTGATATGCCAGGCTCTCCACATGTGCTCTCCTATTTCCGCTTCTGTCTGGACTGCTTCCCACACTGTTAAACATTTTCAAATTTACATGGCTGTTGCCTGCTTATCATTAATACTGCGCTTAATGATACCTCTTCCAGGAAGCCTTCCCTGACTCACTATCTTGTCTGGGTGCTCCAAACACAGTTTTTTTTTAATTTATTGTTTTTGCTTTCATTTTCCCCCTCTCCTCTCTTTTATTTCTCTTATTGTAGCTCATACCTTAATATGTTGTCATTATGGATGTGTGTCTATGTCCTTGAACACTCATGTTTTATATCCTCCCACCCCAAATCCTAAACTGAATATTTGGATTATTAGAGGTGCTCAGTGACTAATTAAATAAGTGATATTTTACTTAATTGATGAACTTTTGTTCATATTTCAAGATTTCATTCAAGTCTTTCATTATCATATGTACCTTCTGTGATCATCCCATTGGTCTTCCCAGGAGTAGTCATATATGCTCCTGAGAATAAACTATTAGAGATAAGGAATGGATTTTGACCTAGGTGGTGTCCCCTTTGTAAATTTAATGAGCTGTAGACTTATGATTTGTGTATTTTTCTGAATATTTGCAATACCTCAGAAAATTTTATTTAAATTCAATTTTACCATAATATGAAACTCCTTCAGAGAAAGAGTGATTTAAAAATTGGGTTTGCAAGATAAGTAATACATTTTACCAATAAAATAATCACACACAGAGATAGTTGCTCAAATTTTAATAACTATTGCATTTTCTCTAAATTTTCATTGTACCAGTTCCAGATTAATCATTTCTATTAAGCCAATTAAATAAAAATTGAGTGCCAAAAATAGAATTAATTCCTCTTTATAATATTAATCAGTTAATAAAATTTAGTTTTTCTCTAGCTTCATTTCTGAACATGTTTAAACCAAACAGTTTCAGATCTCTGGTAATAGACTAAATTTATCTCTGAGGCAATCAGATTTGTATTCATTTTTCAATTCCAAAAGAAATCCTTTCTCTCTCCTTTTTTTTCCATCTACCTCTGCCTTATTTACTTTCTCTCTCTCTCTCCTACCCAGTCTCATTTTTGACAAGTTAAATGGCTTCCTTTCAGGCCTTGTGCTCTATATAATAGATTTTTTCCAAAATCTCAAGTTGCAGCAATAATCATTGTAAATCAATTAGACAGCTATTTCACAAACCAGGGGGGACAAAGAAATTACCCGATTAGCATATAGTGGCAGCTAGAGCCCAGTTACACTAGAGCTTAGCCCTCAGCCATTTCTAAGTTAAATGTCTGCGTGCCTAACTAATTGATCTAGTCCAGGCAGAAATGGCTTATTTGTTTTCTGATTTTTATGCCAGAAAAGTTAATGAAATCCAAATCTCTGCTTCCAGGGATCCATTGCTCGTCTACTTTAATTATGCAGTAAGTAAAGTGCTAAGCTGGAAGTGTTTGGGGTCTCCCTTGAACATGAAATGAACGTGCCGCCCCATCCTCACACATATCAGAATCTGCCCTAAGGAAAAAACCCAAATGAAGAATTTAGACATGTAAAAAGATGTTCAATACAGCTTTATTTATACTCGGAAACATCAAAAGCCAACTAAATTGTTTTTTTTAATATTGGGATATATCTACTAACTATAATATTATGCAGCCACTAGCCACTATATTGATTATAGTGTTCATGGAAAAATGCTTATAATGTGAAATTAAAGGAGTTGATGTCTAACTAGACATTATGTGTGTGAAAACACTTTGCAAAATTCATGTACTCCTTTGTTAGGATGGTTGGTTTATGAGTCAGTTTTTTGGTTTTACTGTCCAAGTTTGCTGTGACATCGCTGCATTACTCTTATGATTAAAATTCTAAAAGTGTATTGTCAATGTGCCATGGGCATTGAGTTTCTTTCACAGTATTGCTAATACTTGAGTTAATTTGAGTAACATATTTGGAATGGAGAATGGAAAGAAAGGGTAGGGATTAAAAGGGAAGACATTGATATTTGGGAAGAAAAACTCAAAGGGTGATAACCAAAATGTTGTGGACATGAGCTGAAGGAAAATAATTTATCATAAAATCTTAGGATGGGAAAGACTTAAAGATCACCTAATCCTACACACCCCTCCCTACCCTCCTTTCTATCTCTGTTTGGAACCCTTGTCAAACTCTGTCGTTGGTATTTAACAGCAACACCATCATGGTGACAGGAGTTAGGAAACTAGTGACCTTGGACAGAGACCACTGACAGGAACAAGCATCAGGGAGGCTGTTGGTGTCTACATGTCCTATATCTTGACCTGAGTGTTGTCCCCTTTGTAAACTTAGGAAGCTGTAGACTTATGATTTGTGTATCTTTTTCTGAATATATGTAATACTTAAGGAAATTTTTTTAAATTACATTTTACTATAATATGAAACTCCTTCAGAGAAAATAGTGATTTAAAATTGAGTTTGCAAGCATACTGGATGTTTAAACATGCTATGAGAATCAACAACAAAAAAATCTTTTCATATATATTTCTGAAATTATAAAATACACTTTAATATTTGCTATTATATCATATATGTGATATATAATGATTTATGTAATTATATAAATTTAAAATTGGTAACATCATTAGTTCTAGCTCTAGCAACTGTCTATGTCATCTATAATATCTATCTCTAATAAGAATACATGAGAAATCATAATTGTTGGTAAGGCTATTTCCCCATGGAATTATGG
>NW_005871134.1:2981586-3006860 GCF_000147115.1 Myotis lucifugus
GAGCCACAAAGTTTGAGATCAACTGCATGATCAGTCACGCAACGCGTCATCGATAGTTTAGAGTGATTACTATCATACATGGGCTATGACTAAGAAAACCAGAATAAAATTTAATAGTTAGAAGAAAGGTATCTAAAAATTTGAACTTTTTTCATTTGTATTCAAATGCTATTTGCATGTAATGTTGTTTAATACTAAACATATTTCTACTTAAGTATTTTAATAAATTATAATACCTTAATGCCCAATTTGAAAATCAATCATGTTAAAGTTATTTCAGAAAACTATACCTAGTTTTTTGGCCAGGGGACCAACATATAATGATACATTTGCAATAATTACTAAAGGAAATAAATAGCTTTTTAAATGTTGGGGTTTTAAACTCAAGTCTATAAACAAGCTCTGGTCACATGATTGCCTGCTATCTATCTATACAAATATGCAAACATTTTATAGATGGGTATGCACTTTCCCATTAAATTACTCACTTTTATTCAACAAATATCTATTAAATTGTTGCTATGGACCAGGTGCTGTGCAAGAAATAGCACAGAGTTGAAAAGAGAGAATTCCTATCCTGAAGGAGCCCACAGTGTCCTGGATAGTCAAAGATATAATTATTCCATTCTAGGCAGAATACCTAAATAAGTCTGCCAGAGAAAATCAAGGAAGGCTTCACTGAGGAGGTGATATTTTATAAAGAACCTTGAAAGATAAATGTTTGTTGTGTGGACAAGAGGGTCACTATACCTGTCACATACTAGGTGTTTGAGAATGTGAGCAGAGAAAATGATTCATGTAAAGGCAGGGAGGCAGAAGAGAGCATGGATAATTTTGAAAACTACCAGTGGATTGTTTTTAAAAGAATAAGAGTACACATTGGAGGATGAAAAAAAAACAATAACAACATAAAAACAGAAGAAAATGATAGAGATCAGGAGTCACATTCCCAATGAATGGTGAGTAATCTGAAAATAAGTTTAGAAATGAATAGGCAATGGGACACCCTTGAAGCCTTCTGAATAAGGTAATGGCATAATTAGATGTGTGTATCATAAATATTATTCTCCTAGTTCTATGGTAGAGATATTGGAGAATGAGAAACAAACAAATAAACGAAAAAACTGAAATATCCACATGAGAGAAAATGAAGGCCTAGAAAGTGGATATAAAGAGGAGAGAATGTATAGGATTTACCTGTACTTACATAAGGAAAGTTGGGGAAATGTAGGAATCTATGACTGCTTCCAGGTTTCTGGTGTAGATTAAAATAATACAGGAGGGGCATTGGGTTTTGATTTGAGAGGGAACTGAAGAATTCAGTTTGAGGAAGAATTTCAATGTAAGGATCACATGGAGAATTCAGCTTGAAATGTATGTCAGAATTAAGGTATAAAATCTAAGTTAAAGAGAGAGGATTAGGAATGATCAGGCTTAAGTAGTAGTTGAAGCCATGGTGTATGTGAACTTGCCTAGGAAGGCATGGTGAGAAGAGAAGAGAGTAGAGAATGGAGCTCTACATAGCACCAATATTTGTAAAGTTGTCAAGGAGCAGGTGTCTACAGAGGAGATGGAGAAAAATCATCCAGAGTGCTGAAAGGAAGGTTGGGAAAATGGTGCCATGGAATTGATGTCAAGAGAGAATGTCAAAAAGATGTCAAAAATGTCAAAAACAGGGCTGTCACACAAGATGAGAACTACAGAACACTTAGTTTTGGCAACAAGAGGTTGTTCTAGATTTCTACAGCAATGCCATTCCAATGGAGATGGATGGCAGTTTTCAATACTTTGAGTGTTGATACACTGTAGACAACTGCAGATCCTTCTCGGTTATAGAATATGAAACAAAGAGAGGCAAGGAGAAGACAACTGAGGAAAGATATGGAGAAGTTGAGACTCAGGAAAATAAGACATGGCAAGAGTCCCACAGGGCTCTGAATCTGAGTTCAGGTGTTTAAGGCTTTGAATGTTATGCTCTTAAGCTGGTATTAAGTCATTAAAAGACTTAGCAGGAAGTCAGGTTCAGACATACAAAGCATGGAACAGACTGACAGATCTCAGAGGGAAGGGGAGGGGTGGGAGATTAACCAAAGAACTTATATGCATATATATGCAAAGAACTTATATGCATAGCCCATGGGCACAGACAATAGTAAAGTGAAGACCTGGGGTGGTGTGGGAGTCTGACGGAGAGGAAGAAAGTGGGGGAAATGGGGGACAGCTGTAATATTCTCAACAATAAAAAATATTTTTTTATGAAAGAGCTAAGAGAACAAAAATAAAATAAAGCAGGCACTCAATTGTCAATATCAGAATCCCCTCACAGTTATGGTGTGGACCAATTATCTTTTCCCCTTGAACCTGGAACTAAATATGTACTCAATGCAAGCTTTTTTACCTGGACTCAGTGGAATGTCACCTATGTCCAAGGCATGACCAGAAAATAGCATTGCTGAGCCCAAGGACAGCCTTCTAGTCATGTGATGGTGAGTAATGCAAAAATAACACCAGTGGTGTTGCTTTTCTTTTCGTAGGGTTGTACTTTTAAAAGAAGAAAAAATATCTCAGGAGCGATTACAAAATATAGATCCTTTTTCTCCAATTCAAAGACTTGCTCCATATTGAGCAAATGCTTATTTAGGCAGTTGCTGGGGGTTAGGGAGTGATAACAATGAGTACAGTAGAACTCATTTAGACTAATTTTTGTAAAAGGGGATGATTTGCTAAGCGAACAGATGTTTCATGAGCTGAACTGAATTAGAGTGATGACTGAATCATAATGAAGCTTGCAATACATGAATAAACCTGATAAAAGAATACTGTATCCTGTTAAAGGAGCTGGGTGTGCTGGCAATATAATGATTCTGCCAGGATGTAGAACACAGGACCCACTCCACTTGTCCTGAAATGGATTCACTGACGTTAAGGATCAAGGGTTATGCAAGACACTGGGGGTGGGGGAGGATTTGGGCAAGTGCTGGGGGGGGGGTAGGGAAGGCTGGGAGGGGGGGTAGGGAAGGCCGGGGGGAGATCAGTGGTGGTGGGGGGGAAGAGACATATGTACTACTATTTGTAATATCTTAAACAATAAAATAAAAAAAGTTATAAATTTGGAGGCCATGTTAAGCTGTCAAGAGAAAGTTTTAATACAGGTGAAGTTTGTCAGATACCTTTGATTAATTGCAGAGATCTACCAGGCCTCATGCATCATTGGCATTGCAACCTTAAATCTACACAATACTTGCATGTTTAGGTATTCTTATTTTACAGATGAGAAAGCTGAGGTTCAGGGAGGTTAAATTGTTCTGGGTTATACAGTTAGTAGGAAGTGAACCTGGAGAGAGAAGCTGTACTTGTGGCTACTAAGTCAAACTGCACTATAATTACCTTCATCTCAATCAAGTGCAAAGGCATCTGCTGAGCACTTAAGCACAGTGTCAGGTGGGAAGTGAAGGGAATGTGACGGGGTACCCTGGATCTTCCAGGAGTCAACTAATACCTCATCCCCACATCCCCATGTAAGCTTCAATCCTAGAGGAAATAGCACGTAACTGTCAGAAATGGCATAGCACTGTCAGCACACAGCACAAGCCTTGTCCATTAGGCAACATTAATCACAGTTCTATTGGTTTCTCACCAGTGCAAGCATTGCCATTTTTTTCTTATAGTCTTAAATAAAAACAGAGGGATATCTGAGTCCAGTTTTGGGAAATGATTGACTGTTACTGTAGCTAAGGAATCCGTGTCCCTGTACCATTTTGACCTTGGGTTGCCCATGCTTGAACAACCACTGGGAGTGGGCAATGGCTTAAGGTTATTCACACTGTATGCACCAATGTCTCCATGCTTCAGGCACATTTAGGGAGTGTTAGTGTGGGCTGGGCAGGCACTTTCTAAGCATCTATATGGATTATGTCATTTAAAGCTCACAAGAACTCTATCAGGTAACTATTATTATTATTATTATTATTATTCCTATTTTACAGATAAGGAAAGAGATTCACAGTGGGTTGAGTAATTGTTTGTTTTTTCTCTCTCTCTTAGGGAACTTGCAGTATAGAAGGAGAACAATTCTATAATTCAATGTATTGCATTGGTGAGAACAGCTGGGTGCCTACCCTACCTGAGGCAGCATCAGCCTTTTCTCTTTATTCTCTTAGAATATTTCCACTCAAGGCACAGGCTAATTCAGGCTTCCAGACAAACACTCTGAAATTCAGTCTCCTGGCAATTTGTCATGACAATGTGTTCTGCTTTGGTGACGTGTTCCCCGGCCATGTGCCCAAATTCTTAGAGCTGAACATTGGTCTCTTACTCTCTCATTCCATCCCTTCTTAAAGATGAAGAAACTGAAACTCAGATCAGTTAATTAACTTGCTCAAGGTTGCTCAGCTACTTAAGATTCAGGATTTGAACCCACAAGTGATTTTAAATTCTATGTACTTTCCATCATACAACATGGTGTGTTGGGTAAGACCATGAGATGGATTTGGACCAGGCTGTGGATGATGTTCAGTGCCAGGTAAAAGGTATGACCCATCTCCTGGATGCAAGGAGAGCCTTCTTTCGTTCTGAGACAGGGAAATGGTTAGGTCCTTATCTTAGTAAAGCCATTTTGGCTGCAATGTGGAAAGTGGGCTGGAGGCAGAGCTATCAGAAATTATGAAGCTGAAACAGCTGCCTTAGTGAGTGTGGATGAAGATAAGAACTGGGGAAGCAGCCAGGAAAAAGCCACAGTGTAAAAGACACTGAATAGATTCGCATTAGCTGCAATGAGATTAGCAAATTGAGACATGAGGCCTCTGCAGTGAGAATTAGCAATAATGCATGTAAAACACTGAATGCAGTGCCAGCTGCTACCCCTGGAAAATTCTATTATTACTGTTACTGTGACTGCTGCTGCTAAAAGGTGGCATTCCTTCCAGCACCAAGCTTTCTCTGATTCGCTTTCCTTAGCCAGGCATTGCTTTCATCTTTTCTCAATCTTATTCTTGGTCATCTCTTGAAGTCACTAACTATGAGTTATCAGAGCTGGCAGGGCACACACAGGTTGAGGAGACCACCCTTTCTTTCTCCAATGTCCATGTCACTGACAAGGAAACTGAGGTTCAGTACCATGGTAAAGTTGGGGTTCCCATGTGCTGTCTGGTAAGGAAACCTTTTTTGTGGATCCTGAGCAGTTTCCTGGGTTCCCACCCACCACTTTGGATCAAGTGGCCCTTTGTCTGGATTCCCACACCTTTCTGCTCTTTTCCCAACTTAGCACTTTGCTATTTTAATACCATTTGTGAGTCTGTCTTCCCACTTGGCTGTGACCAGGGAAAGCCCACCAAAAATGTGACTCTGCAAGCCCCTGCATTTATCTTTCATGTTGCACTTCATACATTTTCTAATTTATTTTTTAAATATCTATTTTTTTACTAGACTGTAAACTTTTAGAGTTCAGGAAGAAATATCTACCTTTTCACTATCACTAATGGCTAGCACAGTGCCTGCCCATGCTGGCACTTAAAATACATTTGATGAATTCATGTATTAATATTTGTATTCTCTGTATGAATGCAATAGCTAACACACATTAGGTACTCAATCTATATTTGTGTCGTGTGTGTATATCAATTATTTATATATTTTTAAAACTTGGGCTTCAACCCAAAAGGTTTGAACACAATGTCTATTAATCCTAAATGGATGACACATTTCTCTGAGAGAAAAAGAAATGCAGTTCTTTAAAAATGGCCTCAAGTCTAATAGTTAATGTACAAGCATGACTTATTTACCATCTCAAATGTGTTTTTTTTCCTCTTTGAGAAATATGCGATGTGACACAAGTTACGTTAGCTCACTTGAATGTATGAGAGAAGTGACTTAGTAATTTGAAATAATTTACTTTGTTTGATTTATGATTTACCCAGGCTAACATGTAACTAGTTGTTTTCTCATATATAGTTATATAACTTATACATGCGAATAAAAAGTTATACAAGAAGCCTCCATAAATATTTTATTATTGCTGTTATTATTATTTTTATTTCACCATTTTATCATGCCCAACTTAGGGTGAGATGTTTTAAGGTGAAGATTCAGTAATTCTTTTGTGATAATGCTATATATTTTGCAAAGTTTTGTTTTCAGAAAAATAACAAGAAGAAAGTATATAATTTGGCATCCGGAAGACCCAAATTTTAAACTCAGCCGACTTTCTTCTGTTTTTTAACCTGTTAACACATGTGCGCATACAAATAACCTATCCAGCCAGCTAGTTGCCAGCTATATACTTGGCAGGGCCCAGTACAAAGTAAAAAGGAAGGACACTTTGTTAGAACATTATTAAACATTTCCTGATGGTGACAACAGAGGCCAGTGCTCCTAAGTGTGGGCCCTTTCGGGGCGCCTATGCAGCCAATCCTGCAGCAGTTATGAGAACTAACAGGTTATGTAACATGCCCTCACACAATGTCTGGCTTGTAATAGTGATTTAACAAATGGATTTCTCCATGTCAGTTTTCAAGTTGCTCTCACAGAGCCCATCAAGTTTAATGCATTTGGTAGCTTCTGTCAGAAATGAGTTCTCACATACCATGGGGACAAAGATGTTTCAAATGTGACCCACTTAACTTCCTCTTTAGGGGAGAGGGGGGAAAACACACACACTGAAGCATCCAAGGCTTACAGAACAAAGATGTGCTCAAAATGTCAGGTTATTCCATGTGGTCCTGTTCCCACTGGAAAGCTCACACATTGACACCACGTGCTACCCGGAATTCCAGATGGCCAAGCTAAGGAACCATACCATCAACAGAAGGTTCTGGCTCTCTCTCCACTGTGATAATCTTGGGCACCTCAGGGAGGGGGTGTGGAGTAACATGTTTCCTAATGAAAGTGGAAAGGAAAACCCAGAACGAATTTGTCCCAGATGGACACAGCATAGGGCTCCTCTGGCTTTTGTATCTCCTCTCCTCACCTTCAAATATGGTTGTGGCATTAATGCAGATGCTTGGTTTGAGTAAGGCTATAATCACAGGGTTTTACAAAACCTCCTCCTTGTGGAATGGATATGACATCTGGAATTAAAGAGGTATTCTCTTTTAATCACTGTTCAATCTTCCACAGGGATAAGTGAGGATGTGAGTATCTTCCAGCTGCCCAAACTGATTCAGTTAAATAATGTAATCTATTTATACACAAATGCGGAATTAATGTCACTGAAGTTCCTTAGCATGCAGTTATAATGAGTTATCCCTTTCTCCAGGTGATTAGGAGTGTTTAGTTTGTTTCAAATGCATATCAAGCCTCATGATTGCCAATGAGCCAGGGACACCCTAAATTAGCCTCCCGCAGCTGCTGACCTCTGCAGCTGCAGCAAAACCATTCATTTGGGGGATAAGTCTCCTCTGGAGGTAAGCTTGGAGCTGATTTTTTCATTCCTTTTAAAATGTAATGTGCCTTGGCTATCCAGCCTCCACAGACCCTTGTCTCCTCAGAGCTAGTCAAGAAATGCAATCAGATGTAGGATGAACAGGACCTCAACACTCATTTCTCTTAAACATTTTTTTAAGAAATAGGGAATCTAAGGTCAAGTGGGGAAGTTAAGTGCCCTCTCCAAGCCCACAGAGTGATTCAGTGTCAGACTTTCAACCAAAACCCTAGATTCTGATATCCAGATCCTTGCTTTTTCTCACACACAGTCTTAGCTTTCATCCTCTTGAAATGACAAATTACAGGGTGAGGTAGGCAGTGTGCTATGGAGGCAAACTTGGCCTATAAAGGGTGACCAGGTACCAGTTGGGGCCAGACCAAATGTTCTCTGTATGACCTTGAGCAAAGCACTTTACAGTAGGAGCCTCAGTTTCCCTACCAGAAAGGTGGGGATTTGAGCTGCACTCTAGGGACTGTCTGTTCTATCACAGACATTTTAGTAGACTTTCCTTTTTAGAATATTTGCGGCTCTCTTAGGTAAAGGCTTTGTTTTCTGTTCTCAAATATATCTTTGTTAGGATCCTTTCTGGGATGCTATATTGATAAATTAAAAAACCACACATAGTAACAGCCAACACAAAAAGGTGAAAGCTAAATGAAGAATGATTTCACATATTGTCTTCTCTAAAGAGATGAAAGATTCAAGAAGGGAGACAGCAGAAACTGTCAAGTCAACAAAATGAGATTGTGCCTCTTGTCAATGAATATCCCTCTTCCTGTCTTGGTCAATAGCTGTGGAAGAAGTAGTTCTATCACCTTGTGCAAAACGGATGCCTCTGCAGCTACTCCTGGCTTTCAAAAGAAAAAGTAATCATTGTGTGCTATTTGAATGTCTTCATAAATGTAATGTATGGCTTTGATCAAGATCAGTTCTGCATGGTCTTAGAAGATCAATAGTCCATGTTCATTAGTCCTGAACTGAATAGCTCGCATACTTTGGCCAGAAGATGGGAACTGTTTTTAATGATTTTTTTTTGCCACTTGGCATCAAAAGTGGGTTCTATGTCATTGGTAATTTTCTTAGCTACTTAGAGGCTTTTCATTCCCTTATCCAACCATGAAGGTCAGAGGGTTGTTCTCTGCAAAGACAGGTGTAGCTGCATTCAGACTCTTAGGATAGAGCATAAGTTCCAGCAGCTGCTGGGCAGACGTTGCTTTTACTCAAGCCCTGCAGTGATGGGGTGGTCATGCATGTTCCCCATCATGCCATTTTAGAAGAGAATGGGTAGACTTGGGTTCTAATTCCAGAAGTGTTACATGCTTACTGGTTTTGAGTTTGGGGCAGTTATTTGATGTAGAAGATTCTTACTTTGATGGCCTCTAATAATCCATGTCTCTCACTATATACACTCTTGTGTAGTCTCTTTAAACCTGGGAGGTTTTAAACATAAGCTATTTTACCCAATGATTGTTTCAACCATGATTTTCTTGAACCAAGAAAATGTAAAGGAACTGATATTCTAATAGTTGAAATAAATCTTAAGAAGGCTTGATAGCTTCCACTTTTGCACTCTGTGGTATATAGTTGTCAAGTAAGAAGTCTGGCTTTCCTGAGACTGCCATGCTGGGTTGCTGTGAGGATGCCCAAGTAGCCATGTGGTCACTCCAGATTGCTCCATGGTTCATTGCTCCATGGTTCTCTACCTAGAGGAGGATTAGGTTGTGGTTAATACTCTAGCTGGGCTCCCTGATGGTGGTCAGCACCAGATCCCAGCCATGGAACTGAAGCCACTTTGCACCTTCCAATCACCCAGTATCCCATCTGACACACCATGAAGAAGAGTACTGGCTTAACCAACTGAATTATAAAAAGTAATAAATTGTGTTATTTTAAGCCACTACATTGGGTGTGTGTTTAAGCAGTGCATAACAGAAACAGCCAGCCTCAAAAGCCTCTCTATCTGAACCCATTTTCCAACCTGGAGGATGAGGTGTGAGACTAGAGAACCTACTAACCAGACCAAATGTTTATAGCATTCAAAACCTCACTCAGTATCACATCAATCAATGTTTCTGTTTCCTCTCCTCTAACTGACCCCAGAAATAACACTCTGGCTGCTTTTAGCCATTTGGAATTTGGTGAATATCTGAATTGCTTGCAGTAGATCAGATATTCATAGCTTTCACAACTTTGTTCTTCCTTTTCTCTTCCTGTTTCTGTGCCATGAATACAGTGCCTATCAGGTAAAATGCCACCTATGAAGCTATATCTACTCACCATTACCCACCTGCCACCTACACCCACTGTAAAGTAATTGCCTCTGAGATCCTAGGAATATTATATTAAGGCAGGGTTCTTACTGCAATGATGCTGAGAACAAATTGCTTCAAGGATCAAATCAAAAGACACTCTTGCATTTCCTTGACCCTCAGTGATCTTTAGGATTAATCTAGATTTTTTCTTTTAAAAATGTATGATTATTGCACTAAAAAATCAGATGGTGTGATATGTTGTATATATGTACATACAATCAAGCATTATTAAATCGTCAGATGCACCAAGTATAGTGGAGCTGCACAGAGCCTTTCCCTAACACTATGCTCAGAGGGCTGCTACTTATCAGAGGTACTTCTGATAACTAGAGTGTAGTACCTCACCTGTGTTTTTTTTTTTTAATTTTCTGAGAATGGGATCCTGAGATACACCATCCCCTTCCTCCTTGTCTTGAATATGTGCTCAGTGGTTTCTTATGGGAGTAAATGTATTTACATGGTTCCCAAAGTGTCATAACACTTTCTTACACTACAATTACCCTTTTTTCAAATATTTGAGTGAAGTAAGAAGCACAATCAGAGACAATTGACGTTGAGGAGCTGTGTGTTAGGCTTGGGACTTGATAGTGCTGGGTATATTTTTCTATTTAATTATTAGAATTAGATATCCTATGAAACAGCAAAATACCCCAATTAGCCAAAGCAACCTTGAGAAAGAAGAATAAATGTGGATGTATCATCCTTCCTGATTTGAAACTATACTACAAAAGCACAGTAATTAAAACAGTATGGTATGGGCATTAAAAACAGACACAGATTAACTGTACAAAATAGAAAGACCAGAAATAAATCCATGCAAACATGTTCACTTAATTTATGACAAACAAGCCAAGAATATACAATGGAGAAAGGAGAGACACTTCAATAGATGGTGTTGGAAGAAGTGGACAGCCACATGCAAAAGAATGAACGTGGACCCATATCTTATACCATAAACAAAAATTAACTAAAAAATGGATTAAAGACCTTAACATAAGACCTGAAACCATAAGCCTCCTAGAAGAAAACATAGGTGGTAAACTCTTTATCATTGATCTTGGAAAACATATTTTGCATTTGACACCAAAAGTAATGGTAACAAAAGCAAAAATAAATGAGATTACATCAAACTGAAAAGCTCTTCATAGCAAAGAAATCAGAAAACAAAATGGAAAAACAGCCTACTGAATGGGAGAAAATATTTTCAAATCATATATCTGATAAAGGGGTTAATATCCAAAATATACAAAGAACTCATGCAACTCAGTCACAGATAATCCCATTAAAAATGGACAGAAGCCGAACCGGTTTGGCTCAGTGGATAGAGCGTCGGCCTGCGGACTCAAGGGTCCCAGGTTCGATTCCGGTCAAGGGCATGTATCTTGGTTGCAGGCACATCCCCAGTAGGGGGCGTGCAGGAGGCAGCTGATCGATCTCTCTCATCGATGTTTCTAACTCTCTGTCCCTCTTCCTTCTTCTCTGTAAAAAATCAATAAAATATATTTTTAAAAAAAATGGACAGAGGATCTGAGTAGATATTTTTGCAAAGAAGACATATAGAGGGCCAATGGGTATATGAAATGATGATCAGCATTACAAGTCATCCAGCAAATGCAAATCAAATACACAATGAGATATCACATCTACATTTGTTAGAATAATTACTATAAAAAAAGAAGAGGTAACAAGTGTCTGCTAGGATGTGGAGAAAAGGCAACCTATATATATTACTGGTGGGAATGCAAATTGGTACAGTCCCAATGGGAAACAGTATGGAGGTCCCTCAAAAAATTAAAAATATGATGCGGTAATTCCATTTCTGGGTATTTAGTCAAAGGAAATAAAAATACTAACTTGAAAAGATATCTGCACCCAATATTCATTACAACATTAGTTATAATAGCCAGATATGAAAGCAGCCTAACTGTCCATTGACAGATGAATGGATAAAGAGTGGTATGTACATAATACACTTACACTTACACACACACACACACACACACACACACACAATGGAATATAATTCAGTCAAAGAAACAAGAAAATATTGTCATTTGCAACCTTGAGGGCATTATGCTAAGTGAAATGTCAGAGAAAAACAAATACTGTATGATCTCATTTACATGTGGAATCTTAAAACTCCCCCCAAAACCTCAATCTCCTAGATACAGAGAACAGATTGGTGATTGCTGTTGGCACAGGGTGGGGAGTAGACAAAGTGTATGAAGATGACCAAAAGGTATAAACTTCTGGTTAAAAATAAGTCATGGGTATGTAACATACAGCATGGTGTTAATAATAATACTGCATGGTACATTTGAAAACTGCTATGAGAGTAGATCTTCAAATCTCTCATCACAAGAAAAGTAATCTCTATGTGTGGTGATGAATAGACTTGTGACAATCATTTCATAATATACAGTAGGTCCTTGGGTTACGTCGGAGATGGACCCTATTCTTGGGGAGTCTATATGGCATATGCACATAAAAATCATCACAAATATAAGATGCTTTATAATTAAGTGCTGCCTGAGAATTACAGATATTTATTATAGATGCTTGGGGGAGAGGAAGTCACTGTGGGTGAGTGTAGTCTGAGAAAGCTTCCTGGTTGAAGTGGAACTTAACATGAAATTTAAAAGAAATCAGGTGGGGGTATAGATAGGTAGATGGGAAGTTGGAGAGCATGCACAACTTTATTATTCTTTTCTGCATTCAACACTCACTGAAAGCCCACGGAGTGTAAAACACAGGTAGTGTTATGTAGGACACATAATGAATAAAACGAAGCTACTTCATGCTGCCATGCCTGCCCATGTACATGCTGCTCCTCTGACTGCCATGTTCTCCCTGAGATTGTCCAACTGCTGAGTCCCCCATTACTCAACATCCAGTCTGGGCATTTTCTTCTTTATGAAGCTATTTATCTTAGTGGTTATGTCTCTGAGTAGCTCATCTGGATTACCTGGATTTGAAACCTGCTCTACTAGTGAGTAGATGGGTATGTCTTGGACAACTAACTTCTCTGTGATCCAGATTCCTTGTTTGTAAAATGAAGACATATACCCCATAATATTATGACAAGGATTAAATTAGTTAATATGCTTAAATAAATTGGTACAACACCTGACAGCTTTCTGAGTCAACAAACATTATCTGGAATAATGATGGTGATGGGTGATGTGATGGAGGAGGAGGAGGAAGAAGAGAAGGAGGAGGAAGAAAGAAACAAGGAGCTATTCCTGACAAGTCCATATCCCTCATCCCTGTGGATTACAGTGTCCTTGGGTCACCACTGCCCATAGCCCAGACAATTTATAGAACTGTTCTCTTCTCTCCTCCCCACTTTCATTACATAATGAGCATCTTATGGGCAAAAATAATTCTATGCACATCTGAATTTCTGCTTTTTGACATAAACTAACTTTCCACAAATCCTGAGCAAATTGTTGAGCGAATTCATGGAGTCCCCATCAAATTGTTATTGCTTATGGCTGCCCAAAAGGAAACAAAGGGAACAAATGACCACCAGGAAGATAGGACTTTCAAATATGCACTAATAGAAAACTAATTTTATACAGAAAAGTAAAATTGCCAGAGAAATTGAGAGGAGGGAAGAAAGGGAGCTAGTATCTATTGAGCACCTGGCATATACAAACCACTATGCCAGGAGAGATGGAAATATTAACTTTATTAATACTACATAGAGATTTCATTAACTTATGCTTATTATGTGGCTGATGATCACAAAAGATAGTGATAATTAAAATAAAAGTGATTTATGAAATAAATTATCTGAATTGTGCCTTAGCTACTGAATTTTATCATATTTTATTTTCATAAGGATTATTTTTTTGTGCCAGGTATTATTACATTCCTTTTTATTAAAGAGGAAATCAGGTCAGTGAAGTTAACTGATTTGACCCAAGTCAAGTAGCCAGACAGGGGCAAGAGCCAGTTCTAACCAAATTCAAAGTCAATGGTCATGTCTAGGAAGTAATGGCTCTACTCCTCCCAGATGTCAGGACCTCTTGGATTATATCACTAAATGTCTGGTAAGTCATTGCCAAAAAGTCAGAATTGACTGATTGTGTTTCTCAACAGATTTCCGGTTTTGTCAACCTTTGGGTTATTGGAATCTCATTCAAAGGAAAAATAAATGATATGTGAGTACTGGAACAGATCTGTAAAAATAGATATTGCTAAAGAGACAGCAAAGCAATACCTGCGTTTTGCTGAAAACACTAGAAGGCAATGTAAGGTGCAGCCATGACAATGCCCCTTGGGACCTCCAGCTATAGGGAATAATTGACTGAAGGCCTCGGCTGCCACTATTTGATATCCATTGCTGAATATGAAGCAAGGTCATGCCTCCATGGGCTTCTCCAGGCAAGGACTGAGCATGGTAGAGATACTAAGGTAGGCTAGCTCCAAGAAGATGAGGTCTTTTCTGAACTGACTGTAGCTTGAGGACTCCCCAGAGGCTTTGTTGGACTTGCCTTGGATTGCATGAAAGTCTCAAGGGTTTCTCCTCAACCTTCTCTCCGTCTCTCCTTTGCTTGGAGTCAGAGACTTGCCTTGCTGGTAGCTCTCCCAGTCTTCCCTGGTGACTTGCTTGCTTTCTCTCACACAGGCATAGCCCTTAAGAGAATCCTTATATATTTAATCTGGTCTTGGAGTCTGCTTTTTGGAGAATCTAGATGAATACAATGCAGAACAGCCATGTCTTGGCAAATTGCCTCACAGACTAATTCAGTTCTGACAATAATTTTTATGCAAAATGAGGAAATAATCATAAAGCTTAAAAAAAGGTCACTTATATGGGATAAAACACTCTTAAAGTGTTAAAAGATTTTGAAGTTCATTAGGTGTTTTGCATCTGGGCTCTTGTTTGTTCTTGACCACAATCCTACAGTGTAACATTAGTCTTCAATTATCATCGTCCAGATGAGGGATCTGAAATTCTAAAAATTTGCAAGCATTCCTAAGGTTACACAATGATTTGGTGACATGCTAAGGCTCCAATCTAGGTCTCATGACTGAGAACTTTCATAGAGTAAGTTTTCAAACACTGCATTCTATTCAGCATCAGTTGTTGCTATGTCATTTAATTATTCTTCTTAGATCTGCTGTTTATATATAGTAAAATTATAATGTGGTCAGATCTAGTTAAATGACTTCTGAGAAAAGAGACATGTATATATCCATTGCAGGTCTAGTAGTCAGTGTTCAAGGGTGGTTAGTTGAATTAAATTGAAAATTGATACTCATGGAAAAGACTTACGATGTTTACCAAGAATCTAATAACCTAAGAGCTATGCAAATTCAAATTGATTTGTTTAGGCTTTCAACTTTAAAATATCATGTTTGTTTTTTAAAAGAAAAACTAGATACACACAAAAATAATGAGTAAACATCTGAGGTCAATAACTAAGTGGAAGCTGAGAAAAGAAGGCTTTATAAACTACTGACTACAGACCTAACGTTCATACAGCATGCTGCCTCTCACAGATAGTATCTCATTTAATCTTTGCAACAGCCCTCAGAGGAAAGCATGATCAACCTGTTTCTAAAGATGGAAGAAAATGAGCTTCAGAGAAGGAAATAAAAACAATGAACGAATTACAGTAGCAAGTATTACTGGATAAAACTTAAAGGTATTGACATGTCTGGGTAGAGGAGGTGAAGTTATTGGGCTAGAATCTTATGTGCAAGCATTTGCCCAAGCAGATTTTCATGGTGGAAAGTGGGCCTACAGAGAGCATTTCTATGCTGGACATAGAAGGCAGGATTTGAGTATTTGGCAACACTGGCTAACAACATCCTGGTAGAATAATGGGTATAGTGACAATTGTGGGTCACTCTCAAATGGCCTCATGGCCAGACAAGATCAGTGGTGGAGAGATGTACAGATTGGATGAGGAAGAATGGACCAAATGCCATGTGACAACTATCCAATGTATGTGTTTTCAAGCACATGTAAGACTCCTCCACTGAGGATGTTAAGACATTAACTGGGTCAGCTTTTACAGTGGGATGGATTTCCTCTGTGTGCTGGTTTAAACAGGAGCCAGTAAAATTTAGTTTCACTTTTAACATGACTCTTCTTTCTCTTTCTATAGACTAATAAAATTCAAATTCTGCTTACACTAGATATTAGGTATTCAGGGAGGCACTTTGGTCAGAGCAGAAGAGCCCTGGGCTAAAAGTTAGACAGCTTGCATTCTTGAGCTAGCATTCCAACTAACTAGTTATGCAACCATGAGCTAATCACTGCTGCTCTCTGATTCTCAAAAGAGAGGGTTAGACAGGAGCTAGCATGCTTTCAGGAGCTGTGTGAGTGATGTGCCTGCTTTATGTGACAATAGGGAATGCCAGGGCCTCTGTGAACTGAGGAATATAAATATTAGAATACAAAAGTTTTAAAACTCAATGTTGGAAAAATATGCAGTCCAACTTTGGTTTATGGATCACCAATGTGTAACTTCTAGATGAAATGTTTTCTAACCTAACATTTGATGACTTCAAAGAGGAACATGAGCAACACTGATTTCTTTGGGAAAAAACAACAATACACACACACACACACACACACACATAATTGTTAAATGTGTACTATTGTATGGTAAATATTGTTCTCTTATTAAATAATGTGCTTTTCCCTATTGTTTTTACTCCTACTCACTGTAAAAACAACTGGCATAAGTGGTCCATATGCAATAAACAGAGAGATAGAAATTATTCAGAAATTTCAGAAATAATAGTGAGTTACAGTGTAGACTTTTGAAATTATAGGTAGACATTTGCTAACAGGAGAGAGAGAGAGAGAGAGAGAGAGAGAGAGAGAGAGAGAGAGAGAGAGAGAGAGAGAGAGAGAAAGAAAGAAGAAGGAGGAGGAGGAGGAGGAGGGGAAGGAGGAGGAGGAGGAGGAGGAAGAAGAAAAAGAAAAAGTCATGAGATTAGTGGGCTTAGAGTACAGCTTTAACTTATGATTCATAGAGAACAAGATTCATAGGTGGTAGAGAAATCCTGAAAGGCAGATGATGAGAACCTAGATGCTTGTGAGAGACTGGAAGGGTCCTAGCCATAGAAATCAAAGATAAGTTTCCAGGATGTTTCAGAATGGATGTGATTGTCTTCCCAGGGTGTGCCCAGGAGACTGGATGCAAAGTCCTGTGTTCCACATTGTACATGAGCAGTAGGCCACCCAGGGCTGAGCTGGCATTTAGTTAGGTGGTACCAGACTTTCAGAGTCCTGAGACCCTAGTGTGGTGTGGGAAAAGCCAGAACTAATTCTCAAACCTCCAGAGAAAGTGCACAGAAAGGGCAGAAGGAGGTAGAGGGCTAAAAGGGCTGGCTGATTGGAAGAGGATGGGAATCAGGAAGAGGATGCAGAGTTGGGAGCCCTTGCGACTGCAAGCCAGGGCAAAGCTGAGGCAGAAACAGAGCTGCCAGGACACTGGCCCTGGCATTATGTGGGCATTTGCTCAATAACAGTTTCCTTAATGGATCTCATGGGGCCTTCCTTTAATCTCAGAAAAGACCAATGAAGTTGATAAACACTGACTGAGCCCTGATATGCCAGTCACTGGGGCTAGTTATTAAGAGTTAAAAGTGTCATGGTCCCCTGTGTAAGACAAAGTGCAAAAAGGGACATGAGGGCAGAGAAGCGAGAAGGAAGGAGTTTACCAGGTGAATAAAAGAGGGGTCACCAAACAGTACCAAGAGATGAAACTCCCTGCTTCTGGCAGAGAAGTGAGGTTGGCTGCAATGGAGGAGGAGCTGGTGATGGATCACTTGTATGTATAAAGCAGAGAAGTAAAGGGAGTGAATCTAGAGTGTAAATAAAACCAATAAAAATGGCAACAGATACAAGGAATAGATAAGACCCAAAGGACACTAAAGAATGAATGAAGGCAATGGGGCTCTTTTCCTCTTGCAGTAAATGATCCCAGGAGGGCCTCTGTATTCCCTTAATGCAGAATTATGTGTGGAACACAGTAGGTGCTCAATAAATACTGAATGAGAGAATGAATTTCTGCTCAAAATAAGGACATACTTTCTAATAGTTATAAAAATAAAAATATAAATAAAATTCAAAGATAGGCTCAGATACCAAGAAAAGTATTGAATACTCCTAACTCTAATTGCTTAAGGGACTGGGGTTGGTCCACACAACTTCCTTATTTCCTTTGAGTGCTGAATTCTTTGAGCCTGAGGTTGGAGGTGGCAGGAGGCAGTGGATGAGAGCATCAGACAGTCTTGGGAAGCTGCAGGAATCACAGACATCATTGCTTCTGCCACTTGGCCTGGGGCCAGCCTTGCTAATTAACCATGTGGATGGAGATGTTGGAAGTAAGCAAGCTTCTATACCAGCTGCTCCCAAACAGCCCTCAGGTATAGCCCAAGTGACAGTAAACAGTCTGTCAAAACATTCCTTTCTATGGACACCACCTTCCCACAGATGTTAAGGTATTGATTGGCCTGCAACAAACTGAACATACCTGCCTCTAAAAATTCTTCCTGAGCCCAGCCCAAAACCCAGCAGAATTTCTTGGAGGATCAGTGCATATGTTTTGGTTTTTCTTTCATCAACTAAGAAAATGATTTAGGCGGGGGGGGGGGCAGTCCCACAAATGTCCTTAAGGAATATCTCATTAATTCTCAGGTCTCCTGAGGAGCAGTAGGGAATCAAGAGAAAGGCAGGACCGGTGCACAGATTAAAAAAAAATAGCAAGTCTACAAAGGCTGATTAAGTAAATAATTTAAAGTTTGTTATAACTATGTTTCTAAATAGGTTGCCCAGTAATTGTTAGAAAACAACAACATGCACTAGATAAAGTTTCAAATCCCATTTAGGCAGAACAATGAGATATTATTAATTTGTGTGGTCATTGTAATAGAGTTTAATGAATTTTCTGGTTGAATAATCTTTGGTAAACTATATGCCAATTAAGTAAGTTATCAGCTAAATAAGTACAAACAAGTGAAAAATAAGCAGGCTGGGGAAGAACCTTCCACAAGACCTTCATCATCTGGTCCCACGTGCTTTTCTCTTGGATTTTGGAGTATGGATCCTGTCATGTTTCATCTACCCAGAATGCCTTTGCCCAAGGAATCCTGTCATGTGTATTCCCAATCCTTGGCTACTCCTCATGGTTCTCTTACCAGCCACTTTGTGGGTGATGCACTCCCCGCTTCACCCCAGCTACCGGCTTTCTTCTATTTGTTTCCCCAGCACTTGGTTTTGGCATTTGTCATATTATGTAATTATTCGTTATTTATTTGCTTGTCTCTCCTGCTTGCCTATGGATTTTTCATGGGTAATAATTATTTTTATTTGTTTGCCTCCAGTGTCTATCTGGCTTAATGCCTGGCACACAGGTTTCTAATAAATATTTGAAGGAACTCCCTTAATTCTTTCTTATTTCAGCTATTAGATACCTGGTGCCTGCTATTCTCTAAGTGTTGAAAGATAAAGCTTCATGTTTTTCCCCCTATTCAGTATGGCCTGCTGGTCTATTCTGAAAATTTCCTTTATCAACAAGATCCAGCTTTAGTGTAAGCTCTAGAATCTCTTCCCTGATCATGCCAGTTCTCATTATTCATGGCCAATGAACCACCATAGTTCTTGCTTTACACTCTATGGTCTCTGCTGACCAACTCTTTGCTTTTATATGGAGGCTCTCAGAGGTATCTAGAGAGACCAGAGAAAAAGTACACATTGTAGGGTTTTAAAATTAGATTGATTTGATTATTAAAAATTACATCTGAGCTATATGCATTAGTTTGTTTGGCTGCCATAACAAATATTACACACTGGGTGGCTAAAACAGAAGAGATTTATCTTCTCACAGTTCTAGAAGCTAGAAGTCCAAGATCAAGATATCAGCATGTTTGGTTTCTCCTTGCTTGCAGATGGGCATCTTCTCACTGGGCACACACATCGCCATTCCTGTGTGTACCAGTACATCCCTGATGTCTCTTTGTATGTCCTCACCTCCTCTTTTATAAAGACACTGTCCAAATTGGATTAGCACCCACTCTGATGGCATTTTAACTCAATTACCCACTTAAAGGCCTATTTCCAAATCCAGTCACATTGTATTCTAAGGAACTGGGGGTTAGAGCTTCTACATATGAATTGTGGGGGCACACAATCTGTTCAAAATACTATTAATTTCCAGCTGGATGTTTAGGCCTAGAATTGCCAATTAGATGGAAAACCCACTCCCTTACCACTAAAGACCTTACATGCACTTGCAGCCAGGGCTACCAGGGCCAAATACAGATGTCCTTGGAAAGCCTCATACCCATCACTGCCTCATCATGCCTCAGGGCTATGAAGAGCCTGGGAGACACAGGCCTGTGAGAAAGGGAAGGAAGTTAGGATAGAAATCCTAGCCAACTCTATGGCAGAACACTGGATGAAAAGTCACTGTCCACTGCTCAAATAGTGGGGTTGACTTATGTGGGACTTGGGTCATTGCTTATTCCCACAGAGGTTGAAATGGTTAGTGGGATACACTTTGTGGTGAGACTTATTTTTAGATGGAGAGCAGCATTGTGTTCAGAGTAATCACTGCATTGGAAGAAGGCAATTATAAAATCCCATGAATATTTATTTACTCGCTGCTTCCTAAGCATAAGAAAACTGTAAACATACCTGTTCCAGACTTTGGAATGCTCCCCTTTTTTTTCAATTTATTTGGCTTAGGTGGGACTGAGGACAGGGAGAGTCAACATAGGTAGGTACAAAGTTGAATCAGATCCAGTTCACATGAAATAACTATCTAGTAGACAGATAAAGCATGTTCATAAATTAGATCCAATGACATATTCCAGGAAAGTCCTTTGTGAAGTGTAGGGTGCTACGTAAAGGTAAATTTTTCTCATAAATCACAGTACTGAGTATCATAACACGCAGTGATGCTGGTGAGAGACAAAGTGCAATGGGAGAGCAGATGACTCATCCCTATTAGCATCTTGCACTGTGTTGTGCTAAAGTAGACACAATAAATCATTGACAGGTAACATTAGGCCCAGGAAGGTCTTCTTTATCTACCCTCCAGGAATCTTAGGAGAAGATCAAAATTCTTCCTTTATGTTCTGCCCTCTCTTCTTTTAGATGATAATCCAAACATAACACCAGCAGTACCATGAAGTGATACAAGAACTTGGGTCAAATCCCAGTTCCACCCCTTGCCAATCACATCATAGGAACACTTCTAGCTATGGTGCTGGGTTTCCGTTTCCTTAGCTGTTAATAGAGTTAACATTTTCTACTTTATATCCTGTTATGTGACTTTTAAGTGCAATCATTTTATGTATAGCATAGAGCATAGTTCTCAGTACAAAGTAAATTATTTTTTGTGGCTTTCTCTGTTTTCAGAGCAATTCCTGGACTGGAGGTGTGGTATACACCCCTTAATAAATTTTACATTCACCTTCTCCTTTTCTTCTTAATTGCACAATGAATTTAACTTTGTAAATTAGGTAAAAGGCAGTAGTGAGGGGTCACAAAGTCAAAGAATGGTGCAGTATTCTTTCAATTTCCTTGAGTTCATGGAATTTTGTGTGCATATGAGGGGCAGGTGTTCTTGAGCATTGACTACCACTTGACCAACTCTTATTCCCCCACAAGTCATCTTTGTTGCAGAGTACAACAACATTCAGGGCCTGGGACCACTTGTGTGACTTTCTTGCTTCAAGGTATCACAGTGCATGTTTGTTCAAAAGGAAGAGGATTTTGATCCAATTTTACCTTAATCACTTAATATGATCTTGAACAATTTATTAAATTTCCTTGAGTCTCAGTTTCCTGATCTATAATGTGCATGTGCTAGCAAAACTAATCACACAATCAACCTGTAAGGATTGTATTGAATAACATTCTGTTATTATCCCTGCCATTATTAGTCATCCAATATTTTGAGTAGTGATACCACAAGGAAATTGAGTTCTCAGGGTAATGGCTCAATAAACAACTTTAACATAACAACAATTTTATCCATAAACTAGAGGCCCAGTGCATGAAATTCATGCACAGGAGCAGGGGTATCCCTCAGCCCAGCCTGCACCCTCTTAAGCCTGGACCACTTGGGATGGGGGCCTAAACCAGCAGTCAGACATTCCTCTTACAATCCGGGACCACTGGCTCCTAACCGCTTGCCTGCCTGCCTGCCTGATTGCCCCTAACCCCTCTGCCTGCCTGCCTCATCACTCCTAACTGCCTCTGCTTGCTGGCCTGATTGCCCCCTAACTGGTCCCCTGCTGGCCTGGCTGCCCCCAAACTGCCCTCCTGCCAGCCAGGCAACCCCCTAACTGCATACCTGCCAGCCTGGCCACCCCCTAACTGCTCCCCTGCTGGCCCTTTTTGCCCTTAACCATCTCTGCCTCAGCCCCTGCCACCATGGCTTTGTCTGGAAGGAAGTTGGACGTCTGGAAGATGTCGGGTCCACCCGGTCTAATTAGCATATTACCCTTTTATTAGTATAGATATTATTTTGCTTCCATGCTAAACTTATTAATTTTAATTATTTAGAAAAAATAGATTTGAAGTATAGCTTGTAATGCCATGTCAATATTTTGGTTACTTGTCACAAAATGTAAAAAAATATATTGGTTGTCTTGGAGGAAAATATTTAGATTATTGTTGTTTAAGTTATCTTATAATATGTCATTTGAAAATGTCAACTAAGATTAGGAGTAGAGACCTGCTACTTAATGATTTTTGAGGCAGGTTTTCTTCTTCCCTTTATTCATTCATTCAGTTAATTAACATTTTAGTTCTGTCTATGGATCATACATTCTTTAAGGTAATAGTGAAATAGTGATAAATAAAGCAGTTATAAACCCTGCTTTCATTCAAATTATGTTCTATTGCATTCTAGAAGAATTTCTAGACATATAACAAATAATTGATTTCAACATATTACAATATAAAGGAAACAAAGAGGTGATAGGTAATAACAATGTATGCATATGGGGATTGGTCTACTTAGATAAAATAATCAGAGACACCTCATTGAAAAAGTTATGTTTAAGCCATATTTTGAATAATGCTTACTGTTAAAATGTGACACTCTTCACTTTCCAGGTAAAACTGGGAAGTCATTATTTTTTGGATGGCAGACTGTATGCCAGGCAGAAATTTCCAGATAAAGTCTTCTTTGATTTTTGCAAACTTTTAGGCTATAAACACTACTCCCAATCAAAAGTGAATCAATCACCACCTCAGCTAATGAAACAAACATGCTTCCAGTAAATTGGCAGGTGAGATTTTCTGAAATGTCTAAAAATATTAGACACTGAATAATGACAAACCTTTTAAAATTCATAGCCAAGCTCACTGGTACTCACTTGCACTCTCCCTTACATAAGGGAGAAAATATCCAGAGACCATAAACAGAGAGGGAACAAACTAGTGATAAATAAGTGCTGAGTGGTTGGTTTGCAGGCATTTGCCAAGACCAGCTATCCAGAGTCTTGAGATTTAATGTCTTTAGACCCACAGAGGGTGAAGAGTTAGAATTTAGGATGCTTATGTACATATAGCTGAGAACCTCAAAGGCTGTATTTATGTTAAAGGGTAGTTTAGAGGGAATAAAAAGCCTGCCAGCAAAGCAAAGTCACAAGGAGAATTGTTTGTTTATTGGTGTTAGCTCTGGAGGGAGCAAATAAATGTCTCAGTGAGAATTTGTAACTATCAGCCATACCTCAAGCAGGTTTGGAGTGTGAAACTATACACTGTGTGGTTTGTAAAATTTCAAGTATAAAATGTATTATAAGTAATTTTGGATTTATGGTGTTTCAGGAATGCTGGTAGTAGTGTAAATGTAAATTCCCCTTAGAGAAACTAAGACACCAAGGTTGAGAAAATCACAAACAGCAGAATTAGATACCAGACTTCATGTTTTGGGAGCTATTATACAGAACATAAGAATATTTAACATGTTTAAGGAAACATGACATAGAGCCCAAAACATGAGCCCAGAATATTATTCAAAAAATATTCAATGTATTTGAAAAGAACCACATTCAACTCCTGGAAGTTAAAAATAATTACTTAAAAAAATATATCACTCCCCCCCCCAATGCTCTCTCATCTGGTTTAGAAAGAAGAATAAAAATAGGTAAATAGATAATTAGTGAATTGTCCAAGATATTTGAAGAACTTATAAAGAATGCAGCACAAAGAAATGAAAACATTAGAGACATAGACAATAAAATGAGAAGGACTAACATAGTCAAAATGAGACCCAAAGAAGAGAATATGGATAATGTTAAAAAGGCAATATGTTATATTACACGTGAGAGTGTTCTAGAACTGGTTAAAAATACATCCTCAGGGTCAGAAAACAAAGATATCTCAAGTCAATGAATACAAACAACATATATCTAGATGTGCATTGGATAAAATGTAGGGCCTTAAAGACCAAGAGAAGATCTTAAAAATAGTCAGAGAGGGAGAAAATAAATGAGTGTAGGAATAACAGTTAGACTTATCATAGTAAAAGTCAGAACAATATCTCAAAATTGACATAAAGTAGCTGTCAACCCACAAGAAAACACAAAAAGATAATTCAATAAAATAAGATAAATAATTCACGAACAAAATAAGAATTTTAACAAGAGACAGAAACATAAAAACAAACCAAACAGAAATCCTGGAGCTGAAAAATTTAATAAATGAAAACTGCAATAGAGAGCATCTACAGCAGAAGAGATGAAACAGAGGCTAGAATCAGTGAGCTAGAGGATGGGAACTTTCCAATAACACAGTCAAAGGAAAAAAAAAAGAAAAAGAATGACAAAAGGGAGGAAAGCCTAAGTGATATATCAGACAAATACTGTATATCACTTGCATGTGAAATCTAAAAAAGCTGAACTCATCAAAACAAAGTAGAATTGGGGTTTCCAGGTACTGGGGGTTTGGGGAATTAAGAGACATTGATTAAGGGTACCAACTTGCAACTTCCAGAGAAGTTACGGAGATCTAGTGTATATCATAATGATTACCATCAACAGTGCTGTATTATAAACTTCAAAGTTACTGAGACTAGATCTTAATTCTTCTCACCGCAAAAATTAAATAATTACATGAGGTGACAGAAATGTTAACTAATGCCATAGCGGTAATGGTATTGTGATATGTATAAATATATTATATAAATACATTGTACAGTTTTAAGTTATGCAATGTATGTCAGTTATATCTCAAAAATAAATAAGACATAATTAAGACTCTTATCAATGAAAAAAATAAAATATGATAAAGAAAGGCTCAGAGTAAAAAAATATGTTATTAGTGCTGAGAAAAAAAACACAAGTCAATCAATGGAATAAAACAGTCTCCAGAGTCATATAAACTTTAAAACTTTTTTATGTCAGAAGTACATAGTACTACACATGAGTGAAGGACAAACAAGTTAGTGAATGTTGCTTGGCTAATTGGCATGCACTTGGGAAGCAATAAAATTAGATCCCCAATTAATCTGTAGTGTAAAGTTAATTCCCAAAAGACTACAAATATATATATA